>NC_041399.2:50389256-50725506 GCF_900747795.2 Erpetoichthys calabaricus | reverse complement strand
TGTGCTATATAAATAAATGTTGTTGTTGTTTCTTTTTCTTCTTTAATGCCCATCCTCTATCTCTCCTGGGCATGCACTGCATTTAAGGGGCATATTTCCTCTGGCAGTACCCAATCTTCAATACTGTCTTGACTGCATACACCATCCTTGCTAATGTTTCCTTTACTGTCTTTGTCTAGTTTCCACTCTTTGCCACACTTTATTGCCTACAAACCCCCTTTGCACAAGATGATGCTTCACTGATGTTAAAATGCAGCTCAAGTCTTAAAAATTACCACCAACAACAAAAGTGTCTGATCTGTTGTTAAATAGGTGACCAAAAGAAGATAATAAGGGTGGCACAGTTTCTCATAGTAAGGAGGCTGGGGTTCATGTTTCGAAATTTGCATGTTCCCCCTGTGTTTGCGTGGGTTTCCTGTGGGTGCTCCATTTTTCTCCCACTGTCCAAAGACATGCAAGTTAGGCAAACTGGCGACACTAAACTGGCCCTAGTGTATGTTTGGTGTGTGGGTGTGTGACTGTGTGTGTGTGTATGCTTTTACCCTGGTATGGACTGGCACACTGTCCCAGCTTTGTTCCTGCCTTACGCCCTATACTCACTGGAATAGGCTCCAGTAATCCCACAACTCTGGTCTGGATTAAGGGGCTTGGAAAACGACATGACATTAACAAGAAAATAATACAAGAAAAAACCTCCTTGGGCGCTGATTTAATCGTTTTAATGTAGTCATGATTCTATTATACCACTAACATATTAAATGGGACTTTAAAATAATTTGCAGTGTTTTGACTAACTAAAGTATAACTGGAATCACTATTTAATTAATTAAATTACAGCAAGGCAGGAAGCATTTGAATGGTTTATATGGTTGGTACCAGTAGCCCCTTCCTATTACACCGCAGTATGCCACTCGCCCACTTCATTCTGCCCTTCTTAGATTATTCATTTACATACACATGTGCAAATCACCACCATTTGTTTTCCATGTACTAATCAAAAGCATTTACTAGTGTTTGGGTAACAGTATATCAAGGTTAACTGGGAAGCAGTCTACAGAAAAACCATTCGGTTTAGGTGGGCGTAATATTATTTTATTTACTTCTCTGTGTTTCATATTTAGTTTGTTTTATTTGATTTTTTCACTAGAGTGAAAAAATAATTATAGCTTGAAGCATATTTCAAAGTATCTCAGAAAAGTGTGACTAAATGTGGCATGAAATAGATAACCTGATACATTTTTTACTGCATTCAATTAGGGGCAAAATAAATCTTTATGGTCAATTTCATGTCTATTTAATAGTCTCCATCATTCAGACTTGCACAAACAGTAGGTATAAGCTGCTGTTGACATTATACTTTAAATGAGCTCAGACTATAAAATGACTGTTTACAACGTATAAAAAAATAAACTTTCTTTTTTTTCTATTTTGTTCAGAAGTACTGCTTAGCTACTTTGCTTAGTGCTCTGATTTTTTTGGCTTTTAAAAGTCCATCTGGATATTCTCATTGACCATTTTAGATGCTGATTTGAACAGACGTTAGCTTTTGACCAGTTTACAGAAATGTATAAGGAAAACATTACTTTAACTTTATTGTGAATCACTGCTTCAGATACAGCTAAGGTAATAGGATGGTGCCTATATAAGATGGCAACACATTGCATCTTTCATTCTCAATACTATTGGATTTTTGTTTTACATCTTACTTTATGTAATGTTATGTTTAGTTATAAGTAACTGAAACAAATTTGCTGAAACAATGGCTTTGACCACTTGGCCTTGGGGAACGTGAGCTTTCATATGCTTTGCAGTTTCTTTGTCTCACCTAGTTTGGCCCTGAACATCATCAAATAAGGAGCCGATAAGAGCCATGAGGAGAAAGACACAATACAATCTTAAGTCTGTAAGGGCAGATGTTTCTTTGGGTTCCAAGGTTTGGATGAAAACGTTTGCCGGTGTCACATAAGACTAAATCCGAGTACTTAGTTGTTACCCACTTGTTGGTTTTATCGAGGTGTGATGAGTCTTGGCGTGCATGCAAGCAGAATCATTTATCTTCATTTGTGTAATGTATTTGGTGATTTAACAATACAACCATTTTGAATGATTTCTTTTCTGCATTCATCACTATTTTGTGGCATTTTTGCATGGCTGCGATCATATTGCTTAGCGGACACAATGTCTGTTGCCAGCGACATGGCACTATGTGTGTCTTCACTCCACATATTAAAGATGGTGGCTATCTGAGTGTTGCATTTAATTCTCAGAACAAATATTTTAAAACGATTCTTCTTGATTAAGTTTAGAGGACAAATTTCAATCTAGTGCAGAATTTTGCAGTGTTTTGATTTTGGTGCATGGTTTAAATTCTTCTTGCAAGATTACTGACTGTAATTTCATCTTGCCTGTTTTGTTTAGATCTATAACCTGGTTATTATTTAGCTCCTAACAAACAATATGAATACCAGCAAACAGAAAGTGTGCTATTTCTCCTGTTAAATGCCTCAGCACTGTGCATCTCTGCCAAGAACAACTGGCTCTTCCAGGGCTCCCTGGTTAGAGTTATTTCTAGACCTTATTGTAATATACGCTGTGGTAAGTGGCCCGGACACAGACAGGCAGACACCGTAGGTTTAATCACCAACACACGTTTATTATACTGTACATTTGTCTCTATTTACAGTGCACACCCCAGTTCCCCAGCACTAATCCCCCTTAGTCCAGGCCTCACACAATGCCTCTCTTCTCTGACCGTCTCCACTCCTCTCCTCCAAGCTCTGTCCTCTTCCACCTGACTCCAGCCATTTAGGGAGGCTGCCCCTTTTATCTTCACCAGGACGTGATCCAGGTGCCTCTCGATAAACTTCTGCCGGCACTCCCTGGTGTGCCGGAAGTGCTGGCTGTGCACCCAGAAGCACTCCGGATGTCCCTACTCTTCGTCCCCCCAGCACTTCTGGGCATTTGGGCACCCCCTGATGGTGACCACGGGCCCCTATAGGGTTGAGCTTCCATGCTTCTTTCCTGTGGTTCCCATAGCCACCAGGTCGGTCTCCCCCCCATGGTCTGGAGGAGGCGTAATCCCTCCTTTGGTCTTTCCGGGCATCCTGGCTGGGTACCGCCCCCAGCCGCTCACCACAACGCATTACTGACTTTTGCCGCACCCAACAGCCTCTATGTTTGCCTCAAAATAAATGAATCACAAGTTGACCCAGGAAACGGAGACATGATCTTCGTCAGTTTCATCTTGGCATCACATATGACTTGTGTGTTGATGGAATGTGTAATAGTTTGTGGTAGAAAAAATCAGTTTCATTCTTGCCCTCCCTTAATCCAGTATGAGTGCAGTAAAGTGATCCAGTTACGTCAGGAGAGCCGACACTGCTGCAAATTGCCTCTTTATGTTCGCCGAAATATGTTAGGTTTTATGTAAAAACATCCACAGAATACAAAAACTGGAAGTAGCACCTTCTCAGTCAGCTAATGGCTTTTAACTGGCATGATGGAGTGAACCTTGGCCGAGCTATTCCTGATCTGTCGGCCAATTGTCTGAAAAGTGACAACAGGTAGGCTATATAAAGTGATGAAAAACCCAAAACATTCTTCAGTGCAAATATGCAGCATTGGCCCTCTTCAAAGGGACCTGAAACACAGTCTGTACATCATATTCAACACATCTGAGGTTTGTCACATTAACAATACAATACAATACAATTTATTTTTATATAGCCCAAAATCACACAAGAAGTGCCGCAATGGGCTTTAACAGAAGTGACAGTCACTTCTCGCTAACCATTCTCTCTCTCTCATTCTTCCTAGGGCACAAAGTGGAAGCAGAAGCAGAAGTAGACAATGGCCGACAGTGAGATGAATCGCGTTGCCATCGTCGTAGAAGAACTCCAGGCACTCGACGAACAGATTCAGAAACTCTTGTCCAGACGAAGATACCTTAGGGATCTGAAGGCTCGGCTGCTGGATAAACTGTCCTTGCCATCTGTAATCGGCATAACATCAACCCCGCGTTGTGCCGCTCAAGTGAACTTCACCCCCGACACCGATGAAGATCTCGGCGTATTTCAGCTATGCAGGCGGGCGTTCAAGGCCAGAACACCTCCATCGGCACAGGTAAGCATCTCGACTCAGAACCGGTTCAACCCTCTCCGCATCCCCAGTTTGCCTTCAGCCCCTGGTGATGTAATAGTGGTAGGTGATTCTATTGTTAGAAACCTCAATATCGCATGCCCTAATCGAAAATCGTTTGTTTCTTGTTTTCCCGGTGCTCGTGTCCGAGATGTGATGAGATGTGCGCCGGCAATCTACGAGAAACACAAAAATAGGGCAGTTGGAGCAATTGTTTTACATGCCGGTGTGAATGACATAAGGCACGACAGTCGGAAATCCTCAAGGATGACTTTGCAGCACTAATTAAAGACACGAAGGAGAGGACCCCATTGGCAAAGATCTTCATTTTGGGTCCACTATCTCTAGTCAGACGATCAAACGAGTACTACAGTCGTCTGCTAGGATTAAACGACTGGCTGCAGGGCTTCTGCAAGAATCAAGACATCAGATTCATCAACAACTGGGACCTCTTTTGGGAAAGACCACGTTTCTTCAAGCGAGATGGCCTGCATCCGAACAGTTTCAGCGCCCGGGTCTTCTCCGAAAACATAACTAAGGTAATTCGTTTATCTTGACTATCTACCTCTACTCTTAACCCCTTCCGAAATGTTACTGCTGTGCTAGGACATGATAATTGTTTAATAAAATCTTCCGTAAAAGTACACAACATTAATACTATAATAACCAATCTCAATGCACGTAGAAAATCTAGGCAATATGGCATAAACACCAATAATTTAATTAAAATTACTACTTTAGATGAACAATGTATTAAAACTATAAAAACAGACTATAGATTAAACAAAAAATACACACAGAGCGGCGCTAATAAAAATAGCTTAGTTCTTGTTCCAAATATCAATAACGCACATAGTATTCATCTCTGCCCCTCTGAAACATTAAATATGGCACTATTAAATGTTAGAGCTTTAACTAATAAGACTTTTTTATCAACGATCTTATTAGTGATAGAAAAATAGATTTTATTGCACTAAGTGAAACGTGGCTTAGATCAGATGGTGCAGCTGTTTTAATCGAATCTGTGCATCCGGATTACAGTTTTACTCATGCGGATCGCCAAGGAAAGAAAGGCGGTGGCTTGGCAAACATTTACTCGAGCCGGTTAAAGTGTAAAGATGTCAATTTTGGTAAATTCAAGTCCTTTGAGTATCTCGTCGTTGTTATTCATCGAGATTCTCACGTTCTAGTATTATCCGTGTATAGACCTCCTAAATTCAACGCGTCTTTCTTTGAGGAATTCTCTGACTTAATGTCAATTTTAATTACGAACTATGGCACACTCTTAATAGTCGGCGACTTTAATTTTCATATAGATAATCAGTGTGACCAAAAAGTAAAAGAATTTATGAACCTCCTGGACTCTTTTGATTTGAGACAGCTCATTAATCAGCCTACACATAAAGCAGGTTATACGTTAGACTTAGTGATTACTAAAGGACTAAAAGTTGATATAAAGCAGGTCATTGATATTGGTCTAGCAGACCATTTTCTTCTACTTTATAATATAGAAATAATGATAGAAAACACTCATGAGAAGCATATTGTTAAAAAACGCTTCTTTGACTCATCAGCAGCCTTAAAACTTACAAACATTCAAAGCAATCAGTCCGTTTATAGTGCCAACTATAATAGCGAGGATAATGTAAATAATAAGGTGGAAAGATTTAATACTAAAGTGAGAGCTGCTGTTGACATAGTTGCACCTGAAAAGACAGTTAAAAAATCTTCTAGCATTGTTATACCATGGAAGACCCAAAGAGTGTCTGATTTAAAGAGAACATGCCATAGAGCTGAGTGTAAATGGAGGAAGAATAAACTAACTATCCACTATGAAATATTAAAAGTTAAAATAACAGAATACAATAACACAGTCTGTCTTGAGAGGCGCTGCTATTTCTCTAAGATTATAAATAACAATGCTAGTAATCCCAGAGTCTTATTCTCGACGATTGATCGTCTGCTAAACCCAGGTAACTCAAAGGAATGCCTCCTAAGTACTTCCAGTAAAACCTGTGAGGCTATTGCTGTATTTTTCAATCAAAAAATTAATGATATTAGAAATAACATAGTATATCTTCCCAACACTAAGGATCCTGCTAAACCCCAGTATTCCATTATAAACAAATTAAACTCTTTCAGTAGGATAGATTTACCTGATTTACATAAAATAATTTCTCAACTGAAACCCTCCACCTGCGTCCTTCACCCAATACCAACAAATTTTTTCAAAGAAGTATCGGGCGTGCTAATTGATAATGTTCTTGACATAGTAAATTCGTCATTAGATACGGGGGTCTTCCCAGACTGTCTTAAGACTGCTGTAGTTAAACCTCTACTTAAGAAAAATAATCTCGACCCCTCTGCTCTTGAAAATTTTAGACCCATCTCCAACCTGCCTTTCTTAAGTAAAATTCTAGAGAAGGCAGTCATTATGCAGTTAAATGAGCACCTCAATAAACATGCTATTCTTGATAAATTTCGGTCAGGTTTTAGAACAAATCACAGCACAGAAACTGCACTTGTTAAAGTAGTAAATGACTTGTGGGCAGACAGAGGCCATTTATCTGTTCTCATCTTCTTAGATCTGAGTGCCGCATTTGACACCATTAATCATAATATTCTTAGAAATCGCCTTAGTCAATGGGTGGGCCTCTCTGGCAGTGTCTTAAATTGGTTTGAATCCTACCTGGCAGGGAGAAAATTCTTTGTTAGTTGTGGTAATTACAACTCAAAGACACATGATATCCTATATGGTGTTCCACAAGGCTCTATCCTGGGTCCGCTGCTCTTCTCAATCTACATGCTTCCGTTAGGTCAGATTATCTCAGGGCACAATGTGAGCTACCACAGCTATGCTGATGACACACAGTTGTATTTATCAATAGCACCTGATGACCCCGATTCTCTTGATTCACTAACACAATGTCTGACTTGTATTTCAGAATGGATGAATAGTAACTTTCTCAAGCTAAATAAAGAGAAAACTGAAATCTTAGTGATTGGCAAAAATGGATACAATGAGGCTATTAGAAATAAACTTGATGCATTAAGATTAAAAGTCAAGACGGAGGTAAAAAGCTTAGGGGTAACTGTTGACTGTAATCTGAATTTTAAATCACATATTAATCAGATCACTAGGACAGCATTTTTTCACTTAAGAAACATAGCAAAAGTTAGACCTCTTATATCATTGAAAGATGCTGAGAAATTAGTTCACGAGTTTGTTTGCAGTCGGCTAGATTACTGTAACACAATCCTCTCAGGAATACCCAAAAAAGACATAAATCGTTTGCAACTAGTGCAGAATGCAGCTGCTAGAATCCTAACCAGGAAAAGAAAATCCGAGCACATCTCTTCAGTTTTGATGTCACTACGCTGGTTACCTGTGTCATTCAGGATTGACTAAAATTCTGCTTATGGTTTATAAAGCCTTAAATAATCTCGTCCCATCTTATATATCGGAATATCTGACATCTTATATTCCAAATCGTAACCTCAGATCCCCAAATGAGTGTCTCCTTAGAATTCCAAGAGCAAAACTTAAAAGAAGTGGTGAGGTGGCCTTCTGCTGTTATGAACCTAAAATCTGGAATAGCCTGCCAATAGGAATTCACCAAGCTAATACAGTGGAGCACTTTAAAAAACTGCTAAAAACACATTATTTTAACATGGCCTTCTCATAACTTCACTGTAAATTAAATCCTGATACTCTGTATATCCAATTCATTAAAATAATTATTCATGGTGGCTCTAAAATCTGTACTAACCCCTACTCTCTCTTCTGTTTCCTTTTCCGGTGTCCTTTTGAGCACCGTGATGTTCCAACAGTGATGGATTAAAAGCCAGAAGTCTGCATGACCATCATCATCAAGTCCTTCCGTGAGAACCCTAAAAACAAAGAGGACTGTTTCATTTATGTTAAGTAGAATGCCCAGAGGGGACTGGGCGGTCTCATGGCCTGGAACCCCTACAGATTTAATTTTTTTCTCCAGCCGTCTGGAGTTTTTTTTTTTTGTTTTTATGTCCCCCCTGGCTATCGGACCTTACTCTTTTCTATGTTAATTAATGTTGTCTTATTTTAATTTCTTATTTTGTCTTTTATTTTTCTTTTCTTCATTATGTAAAGGACTTTCAGCTACTTTTTGTATGAAAATGTGCTATATAAATAAATGTTGTTGTTGTTGTAACAGGCCCTGCCTCTTGACAGCCCTCCTGCCTTGACTCTCTAAGAAGACAAGAAAAAACTCCCAAAAAACCCTTGTAGGGAAAAAATGGAAGAAACCTTGGGAAAGGCAGTACAAAAAGAGACCCCTTTCCTGGTAGGTTGGGCATGCTGTGGGTGTCAAAAAGAAGGGGGTCAATACAATACAATACAATACACAGAACAGAACAAATCCTCAATACAGCATAAAAGTAAAAATTTTACAAGTACAGAGCAGAATTTAACAGTAGATGATATCACATAATATGATTTGGATTTGTTTAGAGTCCTGGAGACCTCAGCCATCAAGCTGCCTCCCCCATTTGGCCATTCCACAGCTGAAACAGCACTGGGCCAGCCAATCCAATGTAAGGACCCCTTACAGGGGTCTTCTTTATAAATGAAGACCCAAGACTTTAACATGGAAAATCACCAAATATAATCAACTGGAAATGGCAAAATTAACAAACTTAATAACAGAAAATAGAGACCTGGCGGAACTTACTTTATTGTAAGTGCAGAACAAAGATCTTTGTTGTCTTTGTGACATATGGCAATAAAGCAATGGTAGCAACTGAGTGCAACAGTATGCCCTGTCCTCTATGCCCTGTCATTTGAAGGCTGAATATAAAGGCAGAAGAGGAGGAGAATCACAGCCTCAAGTGAGAATCAATGTTTTTTTTGCCTTGTTTGATAGATGGTTCGTAGTTTGTTTGAAGGGCCCATTACTTACTGTACTTTACACTACATAACAGCAACTATATGATTCCTCCATCCTTCAAACCATAGATTGGTAAAATAAAATAAAACAAGAAGTAATTCTCAATTAGCCACAAAAGCAATTTTTGTACATGTGAGGAAATGTGAACCTTTTCTACAGAGTGTTTGATAGGTAGGCTGGGGGTGTGCTAAAGGGGTGGAAAGTTTATTAACACAGTCTCCAACTGGATCAAACCTAGCATCACTACCAGACCACCCTCTGCTCCCCCTCAAGCCCCACCTCTTACATTCAGCCGGAATAAGACCACATAAATTATGACACCAGGCACCAGCTGACCAGAAGAGTTGGAGCAGTGTAGACACTTCTTTTGTTCTTTCAGTCTGCCACCAAAGGGGGTCAAATCACCATTTTCCCATCTGAGTTGTTTTATGTTTTGTGCATTTTTCTTTTCCATGAGGCAGAGTGGTGGCTCTGAGACTAAAGATCAACGCTGGCAATAGGAAGGCTGCCGGTTCGAATCCCGCAAAATGCCAGGAGTGATTCTACTCCGTTAGGTCCTTTAGCCAGACCCTTCTGCTGCAATTGCTTTCTCCATGGGTATGACTTTAATCTGCATCCAGCCCTGCAAGCAGATCCTCCAAGTTGCAGGGAAAACTTGGGGGTTGTTGGTAGGACTGGCATTCCAGCCACCATAAAAAAAACTCACACTGTTGCAGTGTGGTACTGAGGTGTCACCTGCTGTACTAGGGTCCCAATCCAGTGGTTTGTGGTGCTGTCAGTGCATGCTCCCAGCCTCTCTCTGTCTTTTTTTTTTGCATTCAAGCACATAAAATGGGGATGTCACAGCTGGAGCCCCAAAGCCTTATACTGTAGTTGCTCACTCTCTCCTTATTTTATACATCGTAAATGAAAAAACAAAACATTCCATGCTATATGCACATGGAAATATTTACACATATATGCATAGATACACTGAATATCTACATAAATTATTAATTACTGTCAGTTCTCAGAGCTCCTAATTATAGTAAGGAAAAGCCTATAAAAGATTTACACCCTCGAGGCTAATGTCCCTTATTCCAAGGCAGCTCAAGCCTAACAGCAGGATGAAGGTTTATATCGGCAAGTCGTTCAATACAGTTGATCAAACAGGTCGTGACAAAAAATGAGCCCAAAGCTTTTTGTAATGTGGTGGTAATAAATAACTGACATGGCGGATGACAGCTACTGTATATTCTGTTTAGGCATTACATCACTGGGGCTAATATTAAAGTGACTTTTTTTCCTTTTATCATAAAGTATGCATTCACAAAAAAGGTGGATAGCCCATGAGACCAAATGAGTGGACTGAAGGCATGGAAATCCATTCAAAATCTCTGACAATCAATAAGACATCAGATTCTTATGTTTAGAGCAATTTTTGAATGACCGCATAAAGAATTTTTATTAACACATTTTTCTACCTGCCCACTCTTTTACTTAAATGCTGATTTTCTTATTTCTTTTGGGATACATAGTGGAATACAGTGTGGGCTGCAGTTGCATAATGATTTTATATTTTAATAAAGAGCAATTAGTGTTGTAAATCAGTCTACTTTTTTATTTAAGAGAGATGTGACCCTCAGCCTTTCCATGCAATTTGAACACAAGTAATATCCACTTCCACTTGATTATTTCACTAATTTAAATGTACATGAATGTTCAAAACTCTTTACTGGGATTAGAGCAGAAAAAAGGTGATGTATAAAAGTAAATAACCAGAACACTTACTACAAAAGTTACTCTAAATAATCGCAATGAATGAGAAAATCTATTCTGTCCAGACAAGAGGCAATTAAATGCAAACAGCCTGCCACTGTACAATGCACCATTAACATAATGACTTCTTCCAGAATACATTAACATAATGGAGGATATTTTTGGATAAAAGGATGAGATAAAAGGCATAATCTCTTCTTGCAAATGAAAAGGATAATAAACTTTTGACAATATTTCTCAAGTTTTAGGCATCTGCCACACCACTGGTGTCTTTGTCACTTGCTGTATCCTTAATTTCTTCATCATTAAAAAAGGAATGCTTTCATGAAAAAAATGAAAAATCTTAGTGTCCACCTGAGCTCTGCTTTAATCTTAGTTTATTGCTTTGCCTTTTATAAACTACACAGAGGTTTGTGGCTATCAGAAGAAAATATTTCATTTTCTTCTAATGTTCACGTGACATTTGTCTCCTCTCACTTACCAGAGCTGGAATTTCACACTATCCATCCATCCATCCATCCATCCATCCATCCATCCATCCATTATCCAACCCGCTATATCCTAACTACAGGGTCACGGGGGTCTGCTGGAGCCAATCCCAGCCAACACAGGGCACAAGGCAGGAAACAAACCCTGGACAGGGTGCCAGCCCACCGCAGGGAATTTCACACCATGGATAGCAAAATAAATTCAGATCTTTACTGATACAAATATTTTAGCTAAATCCTTAGTTTGTAGATAATCAGGTTGCTCAGGTTTATGGTAGCTTAACAGATTATTTTGAAAATTCAGCTTTGTCGAAATGGCCACATACATGTCCTTATGTGAACGTGGCACAGTTACCTACTAAAAGAAATGTTTTGATTTATTAATAAAGCTGCAAGGTCCTGCAAAGTTTGAGTTTTTGATTTTGTGGCTCAGCATTAATGAATCAGTTCATGGATCAATGACAAGTTGCAAGTAAAGACAGCAGAAATTGGAGAGCAAAATAGCACCAGTGTTCACGTGTGCTCAATTTCTGCCCTGACAACTGTTTCAAATGATTTTCTTTTGAGTTTCCACTTAAACTCAAAAGGCAGAAGTTATCTAAAGTGACTTCTAAAGTGGCCTGATGTGAGTGACTGTGGGTATGTGAGTGACTTTGAGTGGCATCCCACTAAAGATCGGTTTATGCCTTGTTTTGATGCTAGATGATGGGTAGCCCCTCTCATTGGGACAGTTTGTCCAACAAATGGAGAGATACACACTGTGAAGGCAGCTATGGTAGTAAGTAAACAGGAGGAGTGTAAGATGAGGCCAGTGTTTCCAAAATGGAAAATATTTAAACAAATAAAAATACTATTTATATAAAGTGATTTGCTAAAAATGATTAAATTATAAAAATGGAATATCAGAACAAAACCAAATGTTAAAATTGCTTTTTGGGCTAGTATATGTTATGATTTATCTTGTAAAGTGGTCAAAGTGGTATGAAGCCTTCAGGCCTTTGATTTTCCCCATGGGATTAATAAAGTAATCTAATCTAATCTAAAACAGCCAAGCAAACAGACTCAGAGGAGCTACACCAGCAAAGCTTCCTTCCTTCCTTAGAATGGCTGACTTTGGCTTAACGCAGGCTAAAATGCGTTTCAAAATCAATGTAAAACATATACTATGAAATGTCCCAAAAACACTCGAAATACACTGCTAGGAAAGGGATCTCAGTAATCCCTGGCCTTGTACTAAGCAAGGTAATAAAGAAACTGAAAAAAATGATTTATTGTAGGAAAATTAAAAATACAACAAAATAATTTACAGAAGCAAAAAAATAAGCAAAAAGAACTGACCTGTCAGGCAATCCAAAGTAAATGAGTCCCAATATGAAATCCAGAAGAAAATTCAAATAAGAGAAGCAAAAAATAGTTAATAGCCAGAGATCCAAAAAAATACAATACAATACACCAGGGCTTCTTCAAAAAACATCCTCCTCCAGACACCAATTCTCAGTCTGTCTTTATGGTGCTATGGCTGATCCCTTAATGATGATGGATGAGTGACTTCGCCACTTGGGGATCCACCCACAAATTACAAGGAGCATAAGAGAACCGCAAAACACACATATATGCTACATAATAACCCAGCAGAATAAAATCGACAGGTAATTCCGGTCTGGCTGGAGAGCATGTACGGTACAGCACGTTACCGCACCCACCACATGACGAAACAGCTCAGGATCCTTGGGATCCAATGCTGCCGTGAATCAGGCAATGCCTCAGAACCACACCAGTTCCAATCCCCAACAGGCCTAACCTCACTGGCCCTCTGATGGCTTTGACTCTTGTGGGGATGAGGCTCCCGAGGGCTTTCCCCCATCCCCTGCACAATGTGAACAGCACTTCCTATGGGCGGCTGCAGCAGAGATACACCCGCGGAGAGCAGAAAGAAGTCCTGTCTGACGTTTTGGAGTTGTGTGAAGTTTTTATGGTGGTTGGAGTGCCAATCCTGCCACCAACCCCCAAGACTTCCCTGCAAGTTGGAGGATTGCTTGCAAAACCAGATGCAGTTTAATGTCATTAACTGAGTCCTGGGTATGACAGGTAAATTACATGAATAACAATTCTCAGAACAACATTATAAAACATAATGGAAAACAATGAACAATAGTGAAAAGTGAACAAAAATAATCAATTTAAGCATCAAGGCATGAACATAATAGTGACTCTGTGGTCTGTGAACACAGGAACCATAAGGTGGCAAGAAGACTTGAAGATGAAACAACAGTTCTTGTAACAAGGATGGATAGACTGAGTACTACTATGTCACCTTCAACCACACCATGTCCCCCAAAAAGCCATATGTGCCACATCTAGTATGCATAAATTAGAAGATTAGAACAATTTTGACGAGGACAGGCTATTCAACCCAACAAAGCTCGGCAGTATCGTTCATCACAGTCCTACTTCCTACCTCACTACTTGGTAATTTATTCCACGTATAATTGTGAAGAAAAATGTTCCTGTTTATGGTAAAAATACACTATTACATATACTACTATAACCCAGTGTTCTGTGAAAGAAATTTATTTTAAAGTAATAACTGGGATCATCCATCCATCCATCCATTTTCCAACCCGCTGAATCCGAACACAGGGTCACAGGGGTCTGCTGGAGCCAATCCCAGCCAACACAGGGCACAAGGCAGGAAACAATCCCGGGCAGGGTGCCAACCCACCGCAGTAACTGGGATCAGTTGTAATAATTCATTTCATATTTTTAATCAAAACAATCATGTTACCTCTTGATCTTCATTCTCTTAAACTGAAAATTTCAAACTCCTTCAGTCTTTTCTCAGAGTTCACACCTCACAGTCCTGGAATCAGGTTGGTTTCTCTTCTCTTTATTTTATCTGGCACTACTATGCCTTTTTTTGCATTACTGTAAATATCTCATCCATAACCTCCCTTGATTTGTACTCTACACATCGTCTTGTATTGTCACATTCTACTAGCCTTTTAATCGTCTTTGTATGCTGATTAAATGTTGAAAGTGAAGGTTCCACTATGACCCCACGTCCTTTTCACGAGTTCTACTTTCATGGTTTAAACCTCCAATGGCATATTCAAATATAACATTTTTCTCTCCTGTATAATACTTTGTATTCATTTACATTAAATTGTATCGTCCTTTTGTTACTGGAGGCATGTAAACTTATCAGCAGATGCCATTACTATCATGACTGGTAAGCTCAGTTTGAGATGACAGTTGCTTAAGTGGTCAGTGCAGCATCTCAAATTGTACCAATTGGATTGCCTCCCCACTGTCTGAGGGAATCATATCTCATGCAAACACCATTGCTATGCTCAGCAGGGAAGTGGGACCTATCAGTCAGAACAGGTTTGCCAATGCCAACATTACCATCCATGACTTCCTCTTATCTTTTCACCTACTTTTACAAATTCTCATAAGTCTTGAATGAGCTGTTACCTTAAAAATACAATCAGCCCTGCTATTTTAAACATCTGAATGTGCCGATTTTCTCCGGCTTCTTTCTCCAAAGACTAATTCTGTCATTATTACCTGCTGCACAGTTGCATGATTTTAGACAGACTAATTAATATTTAAGTGAAGGACAAAGAAAAGGTACACTTTTCCAATAAAACATGCAGCGTGTAATTGATTACCTCTGCCAGCCAGGGGTCAAGTTTAGGTAATATCCATTTATCTTACAGAAAACCTACAATTAGCAGGGAATTTATGTGAATTTTTCTAGTTACATCCACAGGGGTCTAAGAACCTTTTAACAAAGACAGAATTAACTTGTTCTAATTTGCCATTTGAAATTCAGCAGAGAATATTCTGACCAATATAGCTAAAAGCAATAAAGTCCCTGACATTTATAGCCAATGTGTTCATACTATGCAACTAAAAGGGGAAACATTATTGGCGGTGACAATAGGCCACTGCTGTTGGGGGCCGCATGCCCCAACATTGTGCAAAGGGCTACAGAGCATGTAACTGATAGGGTATCATTGTAAGTCCAGGACACTGAGGGATGACAGAAAACTTTCCTGTGGTCCGCTATGGCCAGCAAGGAGATGTTTTAATTGATATATGTCTCTCTGCTCCCCAGTATGACAGTTGGGTGACCAAGGGATTGCCTGTCTGTTTAGTAGACGGCTGAGGTCAGTAATTCAGTGACACTTGAGGATGCTAGGGGAGCTCTGTCATGATGATTCTAATAGTCCTTTAGCTCTTTCTTGACCCTGGAAGAGGTACCTAAGATTACTTCAGTAGCAATTACTCAGTTGTACTTAGTACTAGGGTGTTGTACTTGCAATCAGAAGGTCAAGAGGTGGCAAAAGTAGAGCTTGAAGTAGGAGGAAGAGAAAGGAGAAAAACAAAAAAAAAATACTGAGCAGGAAGTAATAAATAAAGGTAGAGCAGTGTAAGCAACTGCGCCAATCACCTTATTTAGTTAGGCCCAGAGGGTCGTAAGATTTGTTAGTTTGTCCCTGCCCTCATTTTTTAGAGTCCTTATCCCTTAAACTGTGTTTCCTTGTGTTTACTGCATTTTGCTACATTAATTCGCTTTCGTCAATACGTATTCCATCTCCTTTGTTACAATTTTGTTTTAGAGTCTGCTGGGAAGTGTCCCCCTCAGGCATCAACATCTGACTGATAAGCTGCTGACTGAAGTACGAGTTGACAGTTTTCCATGGCGACAGTTTCTCTTCTCTTAGCTTGCGTTGCAAGAGCAATGGGATTGTGTCTTTTACTTGTATCACCTGAAGCCGAGCCTACAACAATCATGTTAATAGATAAGTCTGTCCGTAATGGTAGTGTTATGCCAATCATGAAAACTATAGTAGGAGTTGTAGTAGTAGTATTGCTATGTGTATAAAGTACAATTAATTTCTTGCTTGCATGTCCAACCAATATGTATCATATCGACATTGGCTCATTGAATTTCTGTATGCCACTGAGCAAGTCACTTAACCTGCCAGTGCCCCAAATGTAAAATGGTAAATGATTGCACTGTAGATCCACATCTGTTAAGTGCCCTGGACTTATTATTACCATTCAAAGGTACTTTATAAAACAAAGATTGATGTTAGAGTTTGCCTTTCTGCCTACTAGTATTACAGGCTGACCTTTTAACTAACAATGTTGACTTTTAGATTCTTTCATTGATAACTCTAGTAGGCCTGATGTAGAATCACTAACAGTTCTTTGCGAGTTTTGTGAGAACACATATTGCACTTTGATTTTTTGCTTTGTTCTAAAATCACTTAAATTACTTTTTTCCTCAATAAGCAATACTAAATATCCTGAAAGACAGCGAAAACATGATTTTAGAAATGTTTGCAAATGTATTAGAAGATTGACACAAGTACTCAGAACTTTCCTCTGTACTCATTTGAAGCACCTCTGGCAGTGATTCCAGCCTGGAGTCTGTTTGGGTATGACGTGACAAGCTTCGTACACCTGGATTTGGGGATTTTCTGACACTCTTCTCAGAAGATCCTCTCAAGTTCTGTCATGTTGGATCATGTTGGTCACACTGGACAGAGACTCACAGTCGACAACTATTTTCAGATCCTTCCATGTTCGATTATGTTCAAGTCTGCTCTCTCAGTGGGCCATTTAAAGACACTGTTCCTAAACCATGTTGGAAGGTGAGCCTTCAGCCAGTCTGAGGTCCAGAGTACTGTGGAGCAGGTTTTCTCTGTACATTGCTCCTTTCAACTTTCAATCAACTCTAATTAGTCCCAGCCCATGCCACTGAAAAACAACTCCATAGCATGATGCTGGCACCACCATGCTTCACCAATGGAATGGTATTGCACAGGTGATGCGTGGTGCGTAGCTTCCTCCAATGATAACGAAATCTTAGTTTCATCAGAACAGGGAGACTTTTTTCTCAAGGTTGAAGATTCCTTTAGGTGCTTTTTTGCAAACTCCAAATGGGCTTCCATGTGTCTTTTACTGAGGAGAGACTGTCTGTCTGTCATAAAGCCCAGATCTCAGCTAGAGTAACTATTGAGTTATCATAGCTCTTCCTTCCAGATTGCTCAGTTTGTCCAGGAGAAAGAGTCATTGTTGCTGTAAATTTCTTTAATTTAGAAATTATGAAGGCAATTATGATCTTGGTAAGCTTATAATAATAATAATAATAAAAAAATAATAAATATTATTATTATTTACATAGCACTTTTTGCACCACTCAAAGCGTTTTGCAAATTCCACTCTGGGAAGACATGGGAAGCAAACCCATGATCTCCTTACTTACCACTCCTACCACTTCAGTGCTGCAGGAATTTCTGTAACCTTCTCCAGATCTGCACCTCAACTAAATCCTGTCTCTCTGCTCTGCAGGCAAGTCCTTCAAACACATGGCTTGTTTTTTGCTCTGATAGACACTACCAACTGTGGGAGACTTCAAATCAGATATGTGTCTATCCTAATTATGTCTGGTTAACTAAAGTGACCACAGGTGGATTCCAAACAAGGCAGTAGTAATATCAAACAGAAACCGTCAAATGGATGATTGATGACCTTAAACCTCACCCCAAATTCTGATTTATGAATCATGACGTGTGAAAAAATGATTTATGAAAATAAGAAATTTACATTCCTTACGACCTTTGTATATTTTGATATGAATGATGGGCACCGTTCAAATTATTTTAATAAGTGCTCAAAGGTGCACACTTGCTTGGCTATGTATTACAAGCAAGAGAAGTTTTGAATCTGATGTTTTTACAATGACGTTACGTGTCAGGACGGGGGCATAAGTATCATAATTCATAATTTGGGGGTAATGGTATAAATTTCATAATTTATAATTCGGAGTGGGGGTAAATTTCATAATTCATACTTTTGGGATGGGACTAAATTTCATACGTAATATTTCATAATTCATGTTTCACACATGTTTCATAAATCAGAATTTGGCACAGGGTTTAAAGTCATTAATCATCTATTTGACAGTCTCTGTCTTATATTACTACTACTCAAGGTGTAGAAACACCTCAGTGATGATCAACAGAATGGGATGCACCTTAGACAAATTTCAAATGGCAGAACAAACAGTGTGAAAAGTTGTTTAAATGTGATATTTCAGTTTTTTTGTTTTTTAAAAATGTGCACAAATTTTAAAAATCTAGTTTTTGCTATGTCGATTTAGGGAATGAGTGCTGTTTCATGTGGGAAAAAACAAATTTAAATGATTTTAGCACAAGGCTGCAGCACAGCAAAATGTGAAAAAGTGAAGTGGTCTGAATAGTTCCTGAATCCACTGTTGTTTGACATATGCAAACATTCACATTGTTTATGAGTGAAACACGTGAACGGCTTCATGTTAACAGCAAATATTACCTGACGTGAAATAAAATAATTTTATATCGGTAGTTGGTAGAGATTTTTTTGCCAGTTTTTACATTTAGCAAAATTGGCAAAAAGATTTAATGCACTTCTTTAAGACCTAGATATGGCTGTGCCCCCTATATTCATGGATACATTTTTTGCCCTTTTTCTTTAAATGTTGCTTTGAATAACTCATTTAGAAGCAGCAGTATGTCAATATTCTCTGCAGTGTAGCAGAGTTGTTACTGGGGGTGGGACTGAATGCCCGTCTCCGTGCATCTGCTTGTTAATGTAGTGAATCAAAGCAATAGCCAAACATTCTGCTGGATCAGAGGTGCCTTCATCCATCACAGCGCGGCTTTCCTGGTGTGCAAACAGATGGCGAGCCAGGGAACCCGGCTGCACTAATAAATGAAGTAGAAGAAGACAGCGTGTAACCTGCCGTTACACCTCCCAGGAGTTCTGGCATGCTTGAACAGAATGCAATTTCTCATGTAAATTTCTGTTGATTTTCCAAGTCTAGCCCAGCACGGGGCGCTCAATCTAAGATTGCCAATGAACTGTGTACATTTTTTTCAAGGGTATACAGTTTTTTTCAATGTCTGTTTCCTTATCTCAGAATGTTCATTTTGAAATTCCTGCTGTTTGCTACAGTACAAAAGCTGTATACAATACAAGGGGTATGGAAGACATTTACGAGTGCATCAGCCGGAGACGGAGTAAGGAAGTAGGCCTCACAACCAAATGTGTTGCAGAAAAGTAACTTTAATTCAGAAAATGTGCTCACTTCAGAGATTGAAAATCTTAAATATATAAACACCATACTGTGTTAGCTGGTAATCATGAGACTGGCATTCTCTATCATGCACAAATAGTCAATGAATGACTGCCTATAGGGTTATCTTTTTAAAGCTTTAATCGCCATAATTAACCCAAAATGTCTGTTTCTTCGATTCCAACCTACCACTTACTGCATCGTACTGAGAAAATCACTTAATCTGCTTCTCCTTCACTTTCATTGCACCCTGACTTTGTAAGTCACCCTAAGTTTGGGCAAGGCTGCCTGGGGTGAGGCTTGTTCCTGACCCTGATCTGTGAAGCTCTGGTAAAGTTTTTGTTTATTTAGAGGCGGCCTGTCCCCCCTTTTTGACAGTTTTGTGTCACTGTATCACAGCAGGAATTACCTGATACCACCCAATCAATACACAAACTGTTCTGGTGATCGGTACACTAGCAGTGTTTTTACTGTTTAGGGACATGTTTGCAAGTGGTTAAAAGTTAAGTAAGCATAATTTTAAATTAGTTACATTTCCTTTATAAAAATAATTATTTTTGTGAACTAAAGGTGTGCTTCATTTATCTCAAATGACACACAAGCTAATATACAGTAGGTCATGTAGTTTACTTGTTTAACTTCTGAATTCAGCTTTAGTGTAACTAGTTATTTCTTCCCTATTTGACAAATATACAGTATATACTGAATAACCAAACAATACAAAATGTTTACTTAATATTTAAAGGGCATTTGGGTGTCATTCTTGTAATTCCCAAATATCGCATACTGTAGATTCAGAAAGTATTCAGACCACTTCACTGCACACTTTATTGTGTTGTAGATTTAATTTTAAATGGATAAACCATCAATCAGGTGTTTATGGTAGAATGGCTAGATGGAAACCACTCTTGAGTAAAAGGCATATCACAGTTTAAAGGACTCTGAGAGGATGAGGGAAACAATTATTTGGTCTGATTAGAAGAAAACTGAAGTCTTTGGGCAGAACTCCAAGCACTATATCTGGTGAAGACTAGACACTACTCATCACCTGCCCTATGGTGAAGTATAGTGGTGCCAGCATTATGCTCTTGGTAGTAGAAACAAGGTGACTATTCAGAATTGAAGACAGAATGAAGGCAGTCAAATTCAGAGAGGTCCTTAAGAAAAAGTATCTGCTCCAGAGTGCATGCGACCTCAGACTGTGATAATGGTTCACCTTTCTGCACAACAATGATCTTAAGCATACAGCCAAGACAACACTGGTGTACCTTCAGGCCATGTTTATGACTGTCCTTAAGTGGCACAGCTACAACCAAAAGCTAAACCCCATAGAACATCTGATGAGATCTGAAGATGGCAGCTTACAGATGCTTCCCATCCAGTCTTAAAGAACCTGTGAGAGTCAGCCAAGAAGAATGGGATAAACTGCCCAAATTCTGGTGTGCAAAGCTTGTAGAGGCTTATCCAAGAAGAATCAAAACTGTCATCCCTGCCAAAAAGGCTTTTACAAAGTACCAAATTAAGTGTCTGAATACGTACTTGTATGAGAGATTTCAATTTGTGATTCCTAATGAATTTGCAGACCTTTCTGAAAACATGTTTTCAGTTTGTCATTATGGGTTATTGAGTGTAGATTGATGGGGAAAAATGGGAAATACATCCATTTAGAATTAAATCTACAAGTGTTCAAAAAGTGAAGGATTCTGAATACTTTATGAATACATTATATTTTAATTGGTTTAGATGTAATGTAAAGGTAAAGTCATTAGTAATGTGATTGCACAATCTGAGAAAAGTACTTCATAATTTCTAATTGATTTCCTGCAAATTAGTATGGAAGCTAATTTAGAGTTGACATTTATCCCAAAATGCACATCTTTGGGGGGCGTGGGAGAGAAAAAAAATTGAGAAATTGTTAAAAATCAACAGTGATAGAAGCCAGGCATGGGAATTGAATCAAAGAAACTTAATCCACGAGAAAGCAGTGTTAGCCACTGCACGTCTGGCACTAATAGTATTATCGATCTCTCAGTTTAAGTATTGTAAACTCTACTCCATACACAAAATAACTGCCATACTGGAAGCAAACGATTTTATTATTAAAGTTTCTGTGCCCTCAACTGACTTTGGGGGTGACACGTTCACTTGCAACACCAAAAGCCACCACTGATTTCTTATTCACCTTCAAATCTTCAATTATCCCACACCCTTACCTATATGTGTGAATCTTTGCCACATCTCACATACAGCTCTGGGCAAAATATTATTTGGTTGGGGGGAACAAAAATATTGGAGAACAAGCTTAATGGACTGAATGGTCTCCTTTCTTTTGTCAAACATGTTATGTGTGCTTCTTATGACTCTTTAACGTGTCTCATGCTTGATTCACAACCCAGCTGCCAGACCCTGAATGAAACTGCCTTTACAAATGGCTGAATGCAAAGTTGCTGGGGATTACTGTCAGTAATCAGATTACCGACTTTGTGAAAAGCACTGAGGCTTGGAATGAGAAAATGTGTGAAGTAAATATCTTCAAAAATGGGAAATATCCAATAGTCCTGCTCTTTGTGTTAAGCCATATTTCTTGACTCCCTTTGACATTTTCAAGCTTGACAACACAGATTCTACGATAACCAATTTGATTTTCTGTGTGTAGTATTTTATGCAAATACAGACTAGTAAACTACTTAAAATTCTGCCTGAGCCAATCATTCAACTGAACTCATTAGATTAATTTCTGGGCCTTTTTATTTGTCTTTGAGTCCATCATTAGAAAGAAGAAAGGTTTTGTGTTTACTTGGCATTTAAAAATATTTTTTTTCCTCCCATTAATCATTCTTTGAAGGAAAAATATATTATTTCATAGACTTCGGTAATATATTTCATTAATATGATTGTAGCTCAGTTTGTCAAGGGCTTCCAAATAGTTCAAAGCTAAGCAAAATGACACCTTTAATTGGCTAACTAGAAAGATTACAATATGCAAGCTTTCGAGGCAACTCGGGCCACTTCTTCTTTGTGATTACATCTTGTCTGAACAAGAGGCCTGAGGTGCCTCAAAAGCTTGCATTTTATAATCTTTCTAGTTAGCCAATAAAAGGTGACATTTGGCTTAACTTCTCACTACATCCATAATGGCTAACATGGTACAACACCCTAGTACTACAGTACAAACAGTTCAAATGAAGGTACCAGAAAGGCATTCCCACAGTAAGTATGACTACAAAAAAACTCCACGGTGCAAGTGTCTTCGTTTTAAAGATTTTAATGAAATTCAATGCAAACATTTCGCAATAAGGAAAAAGACTGATAATATACACAAAAAAGGGAAAAATGGAAATGTGTTTTCCACACGAGACTCAAGTATCTAGGTTACAGAACATTTATTAAGGTTTCTATATGTTATCTCATTCATTGCACATACAGTACTGTAAGTACATATGGTCAGAAAACTGTATGTCCCTAATGCCTGTCTGACAAACAGTTCATGTTTTTCTGTTTAACTTCAATTTAAGAACTACTGCAATTAGAATACCCGGGTTCACTTCCCATGTCCTCCCTGCGTGGAGTTTGCATGTTCTCCCCGTGTCTGCGTGGGTTTCCTCCGGGCGCTCTGGTTTCCTCCCACAGTCCAAAGACATGCAGGTTAGGTGGATTGGTGTTTCTAAATTGGCCCTAGTGTGTGCTTGGTGTGTGGGTGTGTTTGTGTGTGTCCTGCGGTGGGTTGGCACCCTGCCCAGGATTGGTTACCTGCCTTGTGCCCTGTGTTGGCTGGGATTGGCTCCAGCAAACCCCTGTGACCCTGTGTTCGGATTCAGCAGGTTGGAAAATGGATGGATGGATACTACTGTCACACAGAGCTAACATTAAGAACATTCCATTACGTTCAACTTATTGGGGATGGAAAAGAATCTTCCATTACCTATGTTAAAGCTTCATTTTATTCAAGTTAAAACTAAGCAAAAACTAAAGTAAATTCATCCTTAACATTAATTCAAAGGATACGGCTCTTACAGTGATTGTTCTTTTGATTATTTCATTTTCTTTTGCACATGTTTTTTCTATGAAACCACAAAGATAAAGAGTATTTCCTGAATAGAGGGATATACTATACACATTGCTTTAAGAATGCATCGCTATAAATATCAATAATAATTCTTCTGGTGACCTGGTTTGGAAAGGGCTGAACTGGAGAAAAAATATAAGTTGGGAATCCAAACACAGGTCAAGAACCTGGGAGAACTACACTTAGGAAAAGAGAGAGCTGAAGCCATAACAAAATAAAAGGAATGACTTGATCCTTCTGAGAGCGATGGCATTAGTGTAAAATCTAGAAGTGGATGCACAGTGTGGAGAACAGCCCGGACACAGACAGGTAGACATGATGTTTCTTCACCACACACGTTTATTTACAACTATTATATACAATAGAAGTGCACAAACCCAGTGCCTCAGCACCAATCACCCCTTAAGTCCCTGGCCACACTCACAATGCCTTTTAGTCTCTGGTCCGCCTCCACTCCTCTCCACCAAGCTTCGTCCTTCTTCCACCCGACTCTTGCCCCTGACTGGAGGGAGGCAGCCCCTTTTATACACCCCGGATGGGCTCCAGGTGCATCCTAAGGGCTTCTATAGCCACACCCCTGTGTGGTGGAAGCTCTGTTGGTGTATCCGGAAGTCCACCGGGTGTCCCCAATACTCTTTCCCGCCAGCACTTCCCGGTGTGGCGGAAGTACTGAGGTCCAGGGCTCCCAAGGCATCAGGGCGCCCCCTGGCGGTGACCACGGGCCCCTACAGGGTAGAGCTTCCAAGCTCTGTACCCATGGCCCCCAAAGCAACCAGGGAGGATGCCCCCTCGTGTCCTGGAGGAGGCACAAGCCCTCCTCCGGTCCTCCTGGGCATCCCATCCGGGTAGGAACCCCAGCCGGGTGCCACAACAGCATGAGGAAAGTTTTTGGTACCGCCATTGCAACAATGAAGACATTGTCCTGTGTGTTTCCTTCTGAGTGAAAAAATAACTTTCCCTCTGGGATTAATACAGTGTACAAAAAATAACCAAAAAACAAAACAAATTACACTGGAGTCCTGTGTGTGAGTTTCCTTTTGGCTTCTGCCTCCCTTCCAAAGTGCCAACAGGTGAGATTGATTGAACCAAAATATGGCCTGATCTGAGGATTCTGTAAGACGGGACTGGCATCCCATCCAGGGTTTGTTTCTGTGTTGCACCTATTACTAAGAGGAAAGGCTCTAGCTTCTCACAGATGTATACAGTGATCCCTCGCTATATCGCGCTTCGCCTTTCGCAGCTTCACTCCATCGCGGATTTTATATGTAAGCATATTTAAATATATATCGCGGATTTTTTGCTGGTTCGCGGATTTCTGCGGACAATGGGTCTTTTAATTTCTGGTACATGCTTCCTCAGTTGGTTTGCCCAGTTGATTTCATACAAGGGACGCTATTGGCAGATGGCTGAGAAGCTAGATTGCTTACTCTTCTCTCTCTCTCTTGCGCTGACTTTCTCTGATCCTGATGTATGGGGATTGAGCAGGGGGGCTGTTCACACACCTAGACGATACGGACGCTCGTCTAAAAATGCTGAAAGGTTATCTTCACGTTGCTATCTTTTGTGCAGCTGCTTCCTGAAACGACATGCTGCACAGTGCTTCGCATACTTAAAAGCTCGAAGGGCACGTATTGATTTTTGACTGAAAAACAAACTCTGTCTCTCTCTCCCTGCTCCTGACGGAGGGGGTGTGAGCTGCCGCCTTCAACAGCTTTGTGCCGCGGTGCTTCGCAAAGCCAAACAGCCCTATTGATTTGTTTGCTAGAGATTGTTTTCTCTATCTATGTGACATTCTGTGCTCCTGACATGCACTGCTTTGAAGAGGAAGATATGTTTGCATTCTTTTAATTGTGAGACAGAACTGTCATCTCTGTCTTGTCATGGAGCACAGTTTAAACTTTTGAAAAAGAGACAAATGTTTGTTTGCAGTGTTTGAATAACGTTCCTGTCTCTCTACAACCTCCTGTGTTTCTGCGCAAATCTGTGAACCAAGCATGACAATATAAAAATAACCATATAAACATATGGTTTCTACTTCGCGGATTTACTTATTTCGCGGGTGGCTCTGGAACGCAACCCCCGCGATGGAGGAGGGATTACTGTACTAGATAATGAAAGTTCTGAAACTGGATAGATAAGAGTTTCAAGTCAATGAACAATAAATTGATGGGATACTTTATGAATCACTAATCTAAGTTATCAAAGGAAAATGAACCTTCTAGGAAAGCTTCAGCAGAATGAGACAATTTCATTAGACTCTGCTACATTAAATGGTAGTTGGTGTAAATAGATAGATAGATAGATAGATAGATAGATAGATAGATAGATAGATAGATAGATAGATAGATAGATAGATAGATAGATAGATAGATAGATAGATAGATAGATAGATAGATAGATAGATAGATAGATAGATAGATAGATAGATAGATAGATACTTTATTAATCCCAATGGGAAATTCACAAAATCAAGAAAAGAGTAAAGCCAATGTCACAGCTTCGATTTCGGAGACAATGTTAGACTTGATAACTATAGTTGCTGATACTGTCGCCTAATATCAATTTACACAACTAGAGATAGATGAGAATGTCAAAATACATGACTGTGAATACAACATTTCAGTGCAGTTTTACATTTTCAAAGTACTGCAAACTTTCCCCTTTTTCTGTCAGCCAACAACATGCTGTCTAATGGAGTCGATGACCAAACAAGGGCTTTTGGTGCAGCAAGTCCATCTGGAATTTGCACCCTTTTTCCAGTTTTTTTTTTTATTCTGTCATTGTAGGCAAAACATACAACATCAGACAGATAAGTCTGCCTTCTGTTTCTCAGGTCCAAGACATCTGTGTTCCTTATTCCTCGTCGCTGCATTATATGCATTGTACTTCCATGTGAGCGCACATTGATTGTCAGCTGTCATGCACATAGTGGCCACCCCAACAACTTAAGACAAAATCAACTCTGGGAGAGTTACAAATTGATTGGACTGAGTTGATGGGTATGTGACACTACATGACAGAATTCAGGCAAGTGTGCCGTGACTGCCGCTGAGATTACGTAAATGAAGGCTTCGACTGAAAATCACTGGAAAGATTTTTTGTAATTTGACTTGGCCTTTAAACACATGCAAACATGGTTGAAATATTTTGGCACAAAAAGAGCAAAATATGCATGATGCACTTCCCCCAAATATGTTATTAGTGAATTTTCTCGCTTTTCGAAATCAAAGATATCATCCATTAAAATGCTGCTTGGTGCAGTTCAAATGTTTTCTGTGGGTATTTCTTTGGGTAGTTGGGCTTTGTTTTTACATCTCAAAGATAGCTGCGTTGCTAAGTTAATTTGTAGGTTAACAGACAACTCTAATTGGTAGTTTTGAATCTGTAAGTTAATCGGTCACCCTAAATCAGCTTAGTGTGAGATAACGTGTCGTGCAATCTACTGGTAACCCTGTCTACAGTTGATACTAGACTTGTGCTGAAACCTGCGCAGATTGGCTACAGATCTTGTAGTTCTACAATTGGATAAAGTGAGTTTATAAGATGGGTGAATGTCAAGAAATATATAATAGCTTTGCCTGTGCTAATAAAAATAATTTTACTTGTATGTACCAGTGGGACAGGTAAACTTGGGTCCCCTGTCAATGTTTGAAGCTCACCAAGGACAGTTTGAAGAAAGTGTACGTACAAACTACTGCATGATGCCTAGGACAAGACCCTCTGCTTCCTCGGAGTTGGCAGAGTGTGATTTTGATGGCCATGATGATGATGATGATCAGTGTCACTTGGGGCAATATTTTTTAGCAGTTGTTATCAAGATTGGGTGCCAAAGGGGTTAAAACTTAGACATTTTTTCTCATCTCTAATTAGAAACATAATTCCATATAGAGAATTATAAGAATTGGCAGTAAATATGGCACTACATGAACAATTTAATTTGTTGCTTGTGCTCAAGCTAGCATTTACCCCCTTAGGCACTCCATGGCTAACCCAGCAACCTGTCACATAGCTGCTGTAAACTATAAAATAAAGCTATGCTAAGTGTAAAATAATTATTTTTGTTTGCTAGGAAACAGAAGTCTAATAAATGTCTGCTAAAGACAGATATGAATTATTTTTTTTAAGATGGTGCTTAATTGCCACAGCTTTTTTCTTACCCTGTACATATATAAATTATTTTTTGAAATATATTAAAAGGTAGGTACTGAATGCTGCAGGCTACATCTAAAACCTAAATTCTGGAGTTTTTTTTTATTTAATAAAAAATCATATTAAAGTACTAAGAAAAATTAATATTGCAGCCATGGTAGTCTCTAAAGGTACAGTTTTTGATCAAAGCAGGGTAAAAAAAAAATATAGGATTGAGACAGCTGCAATTAATGCCTAACCAGGTCACATTAACAAATTGTTCTTTTTTTTCTTCTTGGTCAATTCTTTATGTGTCTGAAGTATAAAAATACTAACTGACATTGCCTATGGTATGAAATATGGGGGTTCCCAGCAGGTCGGGTACTGATAGGCAACGCCACCAGTAATAATTGAATGGAGAGGACTGGGAGATAGAAAATAACAAGAAGTCAAAAGATCGAGTACAAAAACCAAAATGAAATCCACAAAATCAAAATTAAACAAAATTGTAGAGAATCATTAACCCCTATTTAGAAATTGAAAGAAGTACCACACACTCTTTAAAAGAATATCTGCAATCTTGGACAACTAGAAGTACATGACGCTGACCTTTATATATATGGTAAAGATATCACACATCACACTTTCCCAGATACTCTACCTAACAAAAGCACAGAAATGAATTTCTCAAAATGGTGGGGCCTAAAAGAAAAAGAAATTGCAAAATATAATTTGTTTTTAATGATACTACATACAGTACATGTAAAAAGAATAGTAATAAGTGTAAAAATTATATTCCTTGGTCTCCGAAACCTTTAAATTGATGTACAGGTATTTTCAGGGACCAAGGAATAGCTGCAAAAAATTAAAACCATTACCCAGATCATAACAGTTGGACTATCACTGAAAAAAATAAAAATATGTTACAGTGTTATAAATCCATCCATCCATCCATTATCCAACCCACTATAACCTAACTACAGGGTTACAATAATTTATTGATTTAAGTGTTATAAATCACTTAAATCAATAAATTATTGTAACAGCATGCAGAATATGCTGGGGCTGATGGGAAAAGACTTTGTTCATTCAGAGGGAATTGCTCAGAGCAGAGCTGTCACAGTTTTTCATACATGGCCTCTATGAACGTAAGTATGTGTGGTAGCTCAGCATGATGCCAGTCAGAAGTACAAGGCGTTCTGCCTAATATGGATTTTTGGAATAGGCAAAGAATGAAAAGAAGGAGAAAGATAAGCCAAGAATCAAGGTCTGGACCTACTTTTACCAAAGTCCAAAATTGCTGAAGTTAAACTCAGTCGAAAGTATAAAAGAAGAAAAATCAAGTGGAACAGACACACAAAAACACTTACATCAATTCATCACACTACCTCACTACCATAACTGTTTTTATTTCGTTTCCAGAGTTTTGGACAATCTCAGTGCTTACAATAAAAGGCATTAATGCCAACTGCAGCAGTGCTTCGCCCTTGTTTTAGTTTTCTTTGTATCTTTAATTTTCATCTGCTTCCTCATTATTACATTTTGTCATTTTTCGCCACTATCTTATAGTCTCCATGGTTCTGATTATTTTAATTTCTTCTTGCTTTTTAATGGTTAGATAGTGGTACGCGTCTTCGCATAATGTGGTTTGCATTTTTTTTTTATTTTAAATTACAGTTTTTGGTTTTAAGGCTTTTAACCTTATATTTTATATTTTGGCTTTCTGTTTCTGCTAGGGTACTTTTCTGTTCATTTTCTTGTTTAGTTAGTGTAACAGTCATGCTGTGTACACGAAGGAGGGGGCTGAGTGAGCGAGAAAGCTCATATGACATCACCAGCATGCACTCCACTTGTTGTGCTTACATGTAGTCACACTCTGCACACAAACATAAGTGTAGTCGCTCATGACGTAGTAAAGGGAGCTGCTTCTGTGAGCTTTGTAGTCCTGAAGTTACATGTTCATGAGTGCCACTGGCCGTTATCACAGTGCAAAATGTCTGACCAGGGATAAATCCTGTTGTGATTTCACAATAAAACACTTGCAGTATCATTAAAGAAAATTAAATCTAAGCAAGTGAAAAGCTTTTACACTAAGCCACCAAATCTTGTTATCCTAATTGTAAGATGTATTGATTTATCAACAAATTTTTATTTTAAGTTATTTAGCTGATGGTTGGGAGATAAAGTCAGAGAGGCGAGATTGTGTTGGTTTGGACATGTGCAGAGGAGGGATGCTGGGTGTATTGGGAAAAGGATGTTAAAGATAGAGCCGCCAGGGAAGAGGAAAAGAGGAAGGCCTAAGAGAAGGTTTACGGATGTGGTGAGAGAGGACATGCAGGTGATGGGTGTGACAGAGCAAGATGTAGAGGACAGGATGATATGGAAGAAAATGATGAAGAAGAAGAATTATTTTAAGAAATCTTACTAAATTTTGACTAACCCATTGGCTTTTTCTTGCTAAACAGAGAGACACAGAGTTGCCATAAACACATGCAAGTTCTCCTGTCATGTTTTCTTTTATAAATCCCAACTTTTGTGTGGAAAGTTGTGTACTCACATTTCAGGCCTCTTTTTGTACATATCCAAGTTTTAGAAACCTGGCCCCTGGTCACTGTATTCAGTGTAATCTTTGATTTGGCTGATTTTCCATCTGGCCACAACAACATTAAGCAGTTGTCTTGACTACTGAATTCCTTCATGTTTTTTTTCTATAGTGTAACAGAAGATAAAAGGCACTTCCACAAAGATGTTAGTGTTAGGACCTTTTACTTTTGTCTTTCTACCTGCTGCTTTTTTGACCTCCTGCCTGTCCTTGATGACATACTTGCTTGTTTGCTTCTTATTTCTCTCTCTCTCTAGTCTTGTTCTGGCAATTCACTCTTCGGGCAATCATAACAGTACAGTGTTAACAGTACAGTCTGGGGAGAACATTCAAACTTTACACAGTCAATGACTGGTTATGGAATTCAAACCCAGGGTGCTGAATTGTTGAGGCTGAAGATATAACTACTGTATCACTGCCCTTTTTAGATTTTTGATAGCTTGATCGAGTTTGTCCGTTTCCCATAAACTATTTAAATAGAAAATTTACCCATATTGCAATATAATGCGCAGCAGAACTGAATTATCTTTACAGTCATTAGATGCAATTTCTTTTAAAATGGTATATTCATTCAAAGACTATATCACATCATCAGTACTATATACACTTATTTAGAAGTACAAAAGAAAATTGTCATTTACTAACAATTATTATTTTATTTTAAAATAACATACTAAATATACACAGGTTCAAATGCTCATTTCTATTTTGAATAAGATACCCTGAATCAGTAATTTATTTATATACTGAACACATTTTGTTAATTCTCTCCACTCCTTTCTTTGAACACAGCAAAACAAATATGACCATGAAAACAAAAAAAAGTGTTTTTGGCCTGAACAATATAATGGATCAAATTATACGTAAATTCTGTACAATTTCACACATCATGTCTCAGAGTATTTTTCAATCAATCTGAGGTCACTGAAGTGCAATCACTTTTTTGATGGAATGCGTCCATGTAATCAAGTCAACAAACTAAGCTTCCAGAGGTAACATGAATGATCAACAGTCCTTAAAATGTAACACACAAAAAGGATGTCATGCTGAGGACAAATTAAGTTAAGTAAAAATATATATACAGTTTATAGCTGATCAAGCAGCAGCTACAGAAGTGAGGACTGCATTATGATGGTTAGACACTGCCTGGTGCAAAGGAAGGACTCCACATTATTTTCATTTCTTCATAAGCATTTATTTCATGGTTCCCTAAGAGTGCAGTCATTCAAATTAAAGTCACACAAGATAAAGAATATCATATAGAAAACTATAAAGCTTACAGAAAAGCTATGAACTTTGGCTTTGCCCACCTGAAAATTAAATGAGTATAATGGAAGAAGATGAGGAAGTGCTATTAGCAACATCGATAAAGTAGGATCTCCTCTTCATGTTCTGTACACAATCACAGAAGCAAACATTACAAATTTACCTGACTAAAATGCTGCATCCCATTTACTTCAAAAGTTGGATGTCAGAGCAGGGAATGACGTCTCACCCGAGTCGACTGTGTTACAGTAAAACATTTGACGTCTCCAGGAAAACCTGTTATGCTTTATCTTTCGGAATACAGACAACTATCGAACAAGTTGATAACAACACATTATGCGGTATTTTGTGCACCCAAACACCACAGCAACATGTCCACAGTTAGAAGTTGGACAGTGCTGTGTGTACGACTGATTTAATTAGGTACAAATAGACACAATTGCAAATTAACAGAATAATACTATAGCTTTCACTTCTGTTGATGGGTGGTGCAGCCATCTTGGATTTTGAGGTTGTGGTTGGTGAAGCTCTCCCAACTTTCCAATTTTCCTGTTAGGGTGTTCCAGATGAAATGTCCTCCTTGGAACTCAAAAATTTCAACTTCCCACTTCAAATGGAGATCAGTATAAGTAGATCAGTGGATGACACCATCTCTCTTCCTCTATATATCATTCTCTAATATCTAAGTTTTCTATGAGTCATGTTATTGGTTCAATATTGCTCTTCTTTCTAACACAATTGCTCCATTTAAGGTGGTCTTTATACCCAGTGACATACACCTGTGCTAATCAGCAGACCAATGATGATATGGATATGCAAATCTCTCTCTCTCACACACACACACACACACACGCACACACACACACACACACACACACACACTTATGAAGCAACAGTGGAAAATGGCAGAAACAGGGTTATAGTTCTCTGGCGGAAAATACAACACTTAGGTTTCATATAAAAATCCAGAGGAGTGAATTCATTTTCCCAGGTGAAATGTGGTGATAAGTAAATGGATTGTGAGTACTTCATATTAAGCATCCTGTCTAGCATCACTATGTGAAACAGTAACTTGACCCTTTGCAAGACAGAAAGTCCATTTAGATAGCTAACTGTTGTGTCTATTGTAGCTCTGTATAAAATCACCATTAAGATCTGCTAGTAGACTGTTATCTTTAGTGCGTGGTGAGGTGCAGTGTTGCAGACATTTGTCTATTTAAGTATGTTAAGATCTGCAGGGTTGACTGAGGGAAACATGTCCTGGTGACCCTGGAATTTTGGCAAGGCATCTCTTAGTAGAAGAAATGCCCTGAACACACAGCCCTAGCTTAAATTTAGTCAGAAGGTTAGAAGTAGAGAGAAGTCACCTGGAAGAAAAGCAAAGATTTAAAAAAGAGAGAAAAAAGTGAGAGAACGAGGGAATTGGAAAACTACAGTACACTGTAGCCTGGTATTTTTTAGGTTGCTATGTTAGGAAAGCCACCTCACCATAAAAACAAGGACTGTTCAAGTTGGGATGGGATGCTATTTTTTCATTTCGATACATTATACAATCCCTTGAATATGTTTCCTTTTTATTTGGCTTAATAAAACCCTTATTTTAACATATGTTGAAGTTCTTGCAATGTCCTGGTTGGAATAACACACATACTTTAGATAGCACACAACCACAGAATACATAAAGGTGTCATGAAAGTTATAAAAGCTTAGCATTACATTGAATAAATTATGACACAGTCAGTAATGGGAAAGTGCAATTTAAGTGATAAAATGAGGAGGCTAAAGAATACCACAGAGTAAAACAGCTCACAGCGTAAGCTCATTGTGGTTGTACTAAGTGATATGCAAACAGAAGAGTCTGCTGGACAATTACAAAGAGATCTGCCAAAAACAGAAAAGGGCCAACATCCAGTCATTAGTCAGGTTTGAAAAGCAGAATGACCTTAGTGTTTCATCATTAATGTGGTGCCTTATTTTCATGTGTGTATGCCAATACTTGGAGTTCAATGACCTCAAGTATAAAATCTTGCTTAGATTCCATAGTAAAATTTTGCTTACTCTTGATAGGCAAAAGAGGCATATGCACAAAAAAAATTGATTTTTAACATTACAGTATGCAACGTGCAACACCAAGTTCCTTTATAAATCTCAAATAAACTTAAAACTAAGCACAAGCTTAGTAACCTGCTAGTAACCATGTATGGCTTAACAAAATCTTTTTTTGAATATTCTTAAAATAATTACCCTAGAAATTTGGCCTTGTTTCTGAGGGATGTTTTTACTGCAAATCACGTGAGAACACAGAAACGAAACTTCAATGAATGCCAACTTGAGGTATTACTGACTGAAGTGGAGAACATTTTTTTCTGATCTCTCAGTGGCAGTCACATACATAGAAAAAACAAGAGTGGGAGAAGCTCAGTGAAGAGAACAACAGCAATGTGCCATTATGCAATGCCCAGACCGCCACCAGTGCACAGTGTGAATTGAAGCAGACTTTTTGCACAAGTCAAGTCAAGTTGGGGAGCATGCACTGGTACAGTGTGTTTCCACACCCACTACATTATGCAAACCCCCAGGCAGACACGCAGTCCAGTCCCACCCTCCGGAAAAGACCATCTATCTGCCGCTGCCAGGTGTTGCATGGGCAACCCTTTGGCCTGGTCCAGCCACTCGGGTTCCAAACAATGAGGATCTTACGAGCCCGGATGTCCCTCGTTGAAACGTGCCAAATGGCCATAGTGTCGTAACTGATGCCCCCTCACAATGCAGATAATGTGCCTCATTCGGGACTCCATGAGCAACTACTCATTCGACACAAAGTCAAACCAACAGTACCCAAGGATTTTCCAGAGAGACACAGTACCAAAGAGGTCCAGTCTTCGTCTCAGGTCACTGGATAGCGTCAATGTCTCGCAACCATACAGCAAGACAGGAAGCATCAGGACTCTATAGACTTGGACTTTCGTCCTTTTGCATAGATATCAGGAGTGCCACACACCCCTTTCCAGCGACCTTCATAGGAAGAGTCACCAGAGACATGAATGCCACTGCCAAGGTAAGAAAACCTCTTGACGAGGTCGACACTCTCCCCGCAGACAGACACTCTGCTGATGGCTGTGCCCAAGAGGTCATTAAAGGCCTGGATCTTGGTTTTTATCCAGGACACTTGCAAGCCCAGACACTCAGACTCTTCGCTCAGTCTCTTGAGTGCCCTGAGTCAATGGAGGCTTTGATCTTTTTGCACAGAACTATCCATCCATCCATCCTCTTCCACTTATCCGAGGTCGGGTCGCGGGGGCAGCAGCTTGAGCAGAGATGCCCAGACTTCCCTTTCCCCGGCCACTTCTTCTAGCTCTTCCAGGAGAATCCTGAGGCGTTCCCAGGCCAGCCAGGAGACATAGTCCCTCCAGCGTGTCCTGGGTCTTCCCCTGGGCCTCCTCCCGGTTAGACGTGCCCGGAACACCTCACCAGGGAGGCGTCCAGGAGGCATCCTGATCAGATGCCCGAGCCACCTCATCTGACTCCTCTCGATGCAGAGGAGCAGCGGCTCTACTCTGAGCCCCTCCCGAATGACTGAGTTTCTCACCCTATCTTTAAGGGAGAGCCCAGACACCCTGCGGAGGAAACTCATTTCATGCACAGAACTACAAGATAATAAGACCATATTTATTGAACTTGTAAAAAATATAATCATTTTGCCAAGTAAATGTCACTGTTGCAATACATACATTCAGCGTACAACATCCAAACATCTTTGAATTGCCATTGCATTGATGTCCTGAAGGACAGGGTCTTGGTTATTCATGCACTCCTTTTGGCCTATTTCAGTTGACAAAGCCAATCCATATTTGTGCGTTATGCTGTGCAGTACTGCACAAGCCATCACAATGCGGAAAACTTTTGTGGGATTGTACAGCAGTATGCAGAGTACAAACAAGTACAAACACCTCTATCTACTTTTTAATGAACCAATGGTCCATTCTATGATCGATCGTGTGCAGGAGTGCCTTTCATTTCATCTCCTCTTTTGAGGAGTACTCATTACTACCTGAAAGATGGATTATACAAGTTGTTTGTAATGTACTAAACCTAACTATAGGCTCACTTACCAAGGAGTCAAAAGTCTGGTTCCCACACCACGATTTGAAAAAATAAAAGCATTTTGGGTGGAATTAAGTACCTTCGCAACAACGTTAGACAGATACATTTCAGCACCAAATATTTGTTGTGTATTAATTGAATGAAAGTGCTTTCTGTTCACCAAAGCAAATTCATTCTGTGATGGTATCTTTATTGCAACATTGCAGTCAATAACACTGATTACTTTAGGAAAATCAGCATTCACTGTAAATTGCCTTATAATCTTAACTTCCATACCCTGACCATAATGAAATTGTATGCATACGGGATGTCTGCATGATTTATGTGTGATGATCTCTGTTATGTAGGCTCCAGTTTATTCCTAAAGTACAAGGACATGGACGTCTAAATCAGCTTATAAGCCTTATAAGCCATCCTCAAAAAATACTCGCTCTATGTGTAGCCTGCCATTGGCGATATCCAAAGGAGCTAATGCTGTCATTGCCAGTTATTAGTTATTAGCCACACATAGCACACCCTTTTTAGAGACAAAATTAACACGTTACACACTAATGTATTTAAAATTGTTATAGATGGCATGCAGAGACTGGAATTCTGGCCAGGACTGAAAAAGGAACCTTACCCATTCGGGAGGCCAGTATAACAGAAGGACTGGTGAAGACAATTCATTTGGAACATTTTTTCATCCAAAATGCTAGATGGCAGCCCTGCTGGTTTAGAATTCCCACATGGACTCCCATAGGACATGCTGAGACATGTAGTCCCATGATGCAGCCCTGTGGGGTACTGTGGGGGCCACCAGGGGGAGGTGAAGGGATTAATGATCCCTTCTTTGAGGGACTTGTGATTGGCCCTGAAGTACAGGGTGATTCTAATGGGCGGGCCCCCGAATAATGACATATTACTGTCTTAATAATGAAGCAATCTAAACAAAATAAAGATCACAGTATTCTTGGATAAATGTACCAACATTTTGACTTATATGTGAATGAACTGGATGACCGTGAATTCAGTGAAGATTATTTCCAGCAAGATGGGGCACCCTGTCACATGTCAGCTTGCAGCATGGCATAAATTGAATCATTTTTAGACAATTGGGTCATTTCAAAGGGACTATGGTTACTTCATTCCCTGGACCTGTCACCTCTGAACTTCTTACTTTGGGGAGCGCTGAAAGGAAAAGTGTACAAGGACAAGCCTCGTACACTACAACAATTACAGAAAAACATTGAAGAGGAAATTGCCGCCATCACCCCTACAATGCTTGCGGATACCTTTGCCAATATGGAGCGCCATGTCGATCTGTGTTTGCAAGAAGAAGGTGACCATTTCCAGCACTGAATGTAATTGGATCATTTACACATCTAGTAAGGTATGCACTGTATTTATTTAATTTCCTTTGCTTCATTATTGTGTGAGTAACACATCATAACTCAAGGCCCCGCCCATTAGAATCTCCCTCTACTTCCTAGCAGTGGAAGTACTCCAGGGTCCAAGATAAAAGAGACCACTCGATCTCATTCAGGCGAGTCGGAGTTGGAAGGAAGACGGACAAAGCTCAACTGGGCGGTGTGAAGATGGAAAGATAAGAAAAGAAGTGTGTTTTGGTTTGTTTATACCTTGTGTAAACCTTGTACAAAGTATTTATAAGAACAAACGTTTTTTTCATATTGGGACTTGAGTCTGTGAGGTTGTGTCTGGGGTTTGGGGTGTGGAGGTCACAATATTAAGTATATGTATTAGATGTTATTACCAACATTGAAGTCAGCTGTATTGAAAGAACATATCGATTAACTGTGATATAATTAGTTCAAGAAAATCGGAATGTGACTGATGTGCAATGAAATTTGATTTTCTGTTCGATTCATTGTCCTGTCATTTGGAGTCACTAAAATGCCCACACCAAAAAGTCTATGAGTTCTAACAGATGGTTAAAATGTTCTATAATGTTAAGCCATTTTTCAGGTCAAGTTTGTGTATTATAAATCCTCACTTTTTGTAAGAAATGGCTTATGTATATTTCTATGCACATAAGCCTGTTTTATGCACGAGGCGCTAGGTGATTATTAATAATGCATTACTGTTTTCAGAGTTATTTAACTCTCTTTTGTTTCTATATTGTACTTTCATTAATGTACTATCATCCTCTTGTATTTCCTCTTATGTGTTTCTATTGCAGCAATATAATCCATTCATCCATTATCCAACCCATTATATCCTAACTACAGGGTCACGGGGGTCTGCTGAAGCCAATCCCAGCCAACACAGGGTGCAAGGCAGAAAACAAACCCCAGGTAGGGCGTCAGCCCACCACAGTGCAGCAGTACAATTTATTGATAAATTCTTTTGAAACCACTCACTCCACTTTAGGGTCACAGGAAGCAGAAGCACAACTCAGCATCATTAGGTACAAGAACCCAACACAGATTAGCATTGTCAAAATTCAAGAAATCATTTTCTGCTATCTTTTCATTTTTATCAGTAACATCACAATTGCCACAATCTTACAGTAAGTGCTGCCGCTAGGGTGTTACCCACCCAATATATTGCATTGGATTTCATGCCATCCAGTTGTATAGGACTGAGCTACTTGTTAAAGACATTTCTAGCTTTACCTAAAAATAAAGGAAGGACTCCACTCAAGAAATTATTTTCAAAACCAAAAAAAGGTCATTATTTCAGGTTTTAAATGAGATATTATTGCTGATTTCTGATCTTTAGTGTTTTGACCATTGTATCTTGCATTGTTCACAACCATTCGTTCAAAACTGAACAGGCATCATGGTGCACATAGTCATGCACATTCTTACCATGCCAGTCTAAAGTCCCCATTGTATTTGATGAAAAAAACTGGCATTTTTCTGGAGATTTAGGAGAAGATAAAAGTCTCTGAAGATGTTAGGCAGCTACGGTAACTACTCCACTGCTGTGCTAACATGGTAAGCTTGCTTAATCCAATTCAGGGTCATAGATGGGGCTGGAGCTTATTTCAGCAGTATGATAAGCAAGTCAGGAAACAGCCATGAACAGGGCATCAGTCCATTGCACGTCCCACAGCCCACAATCACATATTGAGCTATGTCGGAATTGCCATTTTACCTAAACTAAATGTATTAGGAGAATGAAGAGCTATGCAGCCACAGGGAGAATGTGTAAATCCTCTATAGACAATGACCAGGCACGACGTTTGAATTTCAGAATGCTGGATCTGTAATGTGAACATGGCTAAACACTTTGCTTCACTACTTTAGATGATGTGAGGTGCTGAAAATAAATGGCAATTATATGCACAGTGTTATATATACACGGAACAATTTTGACTTAACAGTATGCATAAAGAACCTACACAAAATACTGTGTGGTAATACCGTATAGCGAGGAGCAAATGAACTTGAACTTAACTACAACTGCTTCTAGCACTTCTTTTATACACGATTGCTTAGAGTTAGCTGCTAATATACATTGGTAAAACTGTTTACTCTGTATTTCTACTGTAATCTGTAGAAACCTGCTAAAGACCCTTTCAGTGATGCTGAAGTGAGCCATCACTACATTATGATCAGAAAATCAATCAACAGTAGCTTCTTTACGTGCAAGTAGTTCAAACAGATGAGTTAAATTACTTAATGGCATAATTTGTAGATGAAAATAAATTGCACTCCAGTATATTATCAATTGTGTGTTTTTCTTAACAAGGCCTTTAATTAGACTAATCATAATGAGCGACACCACACAGCTTCTCTAACTTTTGAATCTGATTGTAATTAGAACCTGAATGGCTCTAAATAGAGGTATTGACACAGGTTACTTCTGCTTTTCCCACCAGCACTTGCTTTTGATTGTCCTGTGTTCTCTATGCAATGTCAATTAAAACAGAATACAAGTTTATATTTTTAATCAATTTTTTCACAGTAAAAGATGACATAATGCTATGACCTAATGTAAGACTGACACCCAAACACAAAACTGGCCATGTGCAAAGATATGTCTAAAGCCTGACTGCAATGGCTTAAAACAAAAGTAAAACAGAATAAAAGCAATACACGCAAAAGGGTTATTATTTATAGAGCATCTGTAAACTCGGATAGTAACCTATCTAACTACAGCTGCACACTAATGACATTAACTGCCTAACGTCCAGGACTGCATTCTACAGTAACTATACCTGCACCACAAAATGGCGGCACCTTGTGAAAACAAAATAGCAAACGAAACAGTACAAAATATTTCCAAATAAAGGAAAATAATGGTTAAAAAATGGTTAATCTGGGGGAAAGGGTTGTCCTTAGGGACATCTGCCTATCTGAGCCTTTAGTTTTGACTGAAAGTATCCAGCAGGTGATGCTAACTCCCTGGGACTGTGTTCTTTTTTAGAACCTCTATATATACCACCTCAGTAACCAGGGCAGAAATATCAAGACAAGAGAAATATGAAACAAAAGGATATATACTGTATATATATAAACTTTCACACACATGCACATGGGGGGAAGGGGGGTAGCTAGAAGGACCAATTCCAAGGACCAAGGCAATTCCACTACAAGCCAGGGGGTGGTGAGGTGCAGTAAACCTTTCTGTTTTATCTTTGCAGACCAGACACGGGAAATTCTGCCTGATTACAACAAAGTCATTTCCGTTTCCACCCCGATGTCGGCACTCCCAGTTCTGACCCCAAGAACTCACTTCCAGTTCCGCCCCCAAGATGACATAACTTCTGCTGACCCACTTTAAAAGCAAGACAACTTCCAAATATATAAATATATTTGTGGGGAACAGCACGGACACAGACAGGCAGACACCGATGGTTCACCAACCAACACATTTTCCATATTTACAAGTGCACACACAACCCAATACTCCCCCAAAGTCCAGGCCTCACAATGCCTTTTCTCTCTTCAGGTCCGCCTCCACTCCTGCCCCCCGAGCTCTATGTCTCTTCCTCCCGACTCCAGCCATCGAATGGAGGGAGGCGGCCCCTTTTAAACTCACCCGGACGTGCTCCAGGTGCCTCCCAATGAGCGACTGCCAGCACTCCCTGGTGTGGCGGAAGTGCTGGCTGTGCACCTGGAAGCACTCCAGGTGTCCCTGGTCTTCTTCTCCCCAGCACTTCTGGGAGTGGCGGAAGTGGCAAGGGCCAGGGCTCCTTAGGCATCTGGGCGCCCCCTGGCAGTGACCACGGGCCCTAATAGGGTTGAACTTCTAAGCTCTGTTCCAGTGGTCCCCAAAGCCACCAGGGCAGTCGCCCCCTTGTGGTATGGAGGAGGTGTAAGCCCTCCTGAGGTCCTTCTGGGCGTCCCGGCTGGGGACCACCCCCAGCCGCTTGCCACAATATGTATGTTTAACTTGTTTTAAAATGCAATATTAACTCCCAATATACATTATAGTATAATCATTTCTACATAAAAATACAAACATAAGAGAAGTCATTGGAACAGTGCAATCATCGTTCAGTTCTTCAGTGGAGGCTGTTGACAACTGAAGTTCCATTTAGGAACATAGTAGGCATTCTTCTTGGCACAGAGATGATGTCTTACTCGTGCTGCATCTAGCTAGAAGTTCCCTGACAAACCTTAAATACCCACATGTTTAGTGTATTCAGTGAGCTATTTGTGCCAAATACCAGGTATAGGTAACTACCAACTGAGCTATCTGAATATGCTATAAATGGACTGTGCTCTTCTATGCAAATTTTTTTTGATTACCTGTGAATGGTGCATCTGCCCTAATCACTTAAATCTGCCTTTAAGAACTGTCCTTACTTCAATTGCATGTACTGTATGCTGACATATTTAGGCTCACAAATTACAATTATCAAATAATTATTTTACAATTCTCGTTACACCCATGTGTGGGTGAAGATGCCCTGTGATGGTCTAGTGTCCCATTAACAGCTGATTGCCATCTTTACCCTAAAGCTATTGTGAATCTTAGTTCCCTGAACATAGACAAATTGACTTTATGTTGAATGAGGGGTTGCTTGTGGAGTCCCTAATGAGGCACATTACCTGCATCGTGAGGGAGCGTCAGGTACGGTACTATGGCCATGTGGCACGATTCCCTGAGGGTGATTCGGCTCACAGGATCTTCATTGCTGAAGACCTGAGCGACTGAACTAGGCCAAGGGGACTCCCACATAACACCTGGCTGCAGTAGACTGATGCTCATTTCTGGAAGGTGGGACTGGACCACGTGTCTTCCTGGGGGGTTGCCAACCAGGATCCAGAGCTGTTTCATTGTGTGGTGGGTGTGCTACCCAAAGTGACCTTAGACCAATAGACCCACCATTTCATGAGCATCTTGCACTTTCACAATTCCCATAGAGACACTGGTTACAAGTGCTCTAAAGCAATATACTGTAAAATCATTGGTAAAATAATTTTCTAAACATTTTAACCCCCCTTGTGCGCATTAATACACTTTTTCCCACAATTAGAAGATGAAGAAGAGTAGCTGTCAAATAACAATTTCACTTGCACCATGATAAGAATTGGTCAGATTCCCCTCATATTCTACATTTAAAAGGCATTGAGGAAAATGTTTTTGAGTTTATTTCAAAAGTGACAGAGTCCATAATGCTTACTTACATGACAAGCTTCCAAAAACACTTTAGGCATTACAATTCTTTAAGCTATTAAAGTCGTCTTGCAACCATACATCTTGTTGCACTTGAACTCCAACCCAGAGAGGACAGTCATACTGGATGGTGTCATGAGTATCTCCAAAACATTACTTTTATCTAAAAGAGAAGACACTAATTACCAAAAACTGTAAGTGAACCTCTAAACTGAACGATCATTTTGTATGCATGTTTCTGAACAAATATTTTCCTCTGAAAGGCCACACTACACAGTTAATATTAAAGTTTAGGCAGCATAGCTGCATGGCAGTGTTTACTTTAGAATATTTTTGATGGAATGCGAATTTTAGTGCTTAGTAACATTAGATGGGGTAAACAGTTCACTGCTCGGAAATGGCAAATATTTAGCAGAATAAAGTGGCTCACTCAGCATCAGGGCACTCATCATCACACCGTTACAAGTCAAATGACAGTGGCAATTGAGCCTTGCAGGGTGATAGATATTGTTTCACATTTCAGTGGATACAATGAAGAACCCTATATTTTGCTTCTGCTGTCGGCAAACTGCACTTGTGACAGAAATACCTAAAGCTGAAATAGCAATCCCAAATCCCACTGCTTTATATTCTACGACTAATACACCTCTCTCTCTCTCTCTCTCTAAGAACTTAATATTAATTTATTTATATAGAACTTTTCACACTGCAGCTCAGACTGATTTAACAAAGAGATAGCATAAAATTGAACTTAAATAGGACAATAACACATAACTCAAATAGAATATTAAGAAAAAAGAACACTGACAAAGTAGTTCTTCAGGATTTTTCAAGCTGTTTAATGAAGCTGATTATCAAAACACAAGAGCTTCAATAGTATTTGTAGCATTCAATTGAGCTGGCAGAATCCACTCAAAACTCAACTAAACAAAGCGACTGACCTTTCTGGTTTCCTGAGAGAAATAAAACTTTTAAATAGATGTAGCTTATAGTTATGCACATTCTTACCAGGCCTAGCACACTCCTCTTTTGTATTGGAAGAAAAAAAACATACGGCATATTTCTGGAGATTTGGGAGGAGATAAAAGCGCCATGCAGGCAGTGACCTTAGTCTGGAAGATGTTAGGCAGCCGCAGTAGCTACTGTATGTCACTACCATGCTTAATCCAGTTCAGGGTCGTTGATGGGGCTGGAGCGTATTTCAGCAGTATGATGAGCAAATCAGGAGTGGGTACCAGTCCATTGCAAGGCCCACAATCCACACTCACACCTTGAGCTATTTTGGAATAAAGATGTAAGTTTAATGAGCTACATGTCTGATTGATTTGAAATGTTATCATTGTGAGTAGTTTATAAAAAACAATGAAAGGCTGGGGAAAGAAGTCAAAGTATTTTAATAAACAGTTTTAAATAAGACAGACGATTAACACACAGGAGCCAGAACAGGATAATATATTATCTCATTCAAAATAATGTTAATACATTGCACAGCAGCGTTTGAACTAGCTACAGCCTATGTATTCATTTTAAAGAGACTTATAATACTCCAGGCGAGAGTAATGCAAATCCAATTATGAGATCAGTTCAGAAGATCTGCAAAGTTAAATATCACACTTCAATAAAGTAGCTGAAGTACTGGGACATTATTCTAACACATAATCAGTCTTAGAACATTTATTGCATTAAAACGTGATGGTAGACTAAATATTTTAACATTAAGGTATTCATTTGAACATTGAAATACCATCTTTTCTATTATTGTATACCAGTAATGCACCTAGGGGTTTACCATAAAGTTGTTCAAAGCACAGAAACCCGTTATTTTATGGCTATAGCAGCTCTAAATTTATCTGGAAAATGCACCTGTGTAGGATGTAAAATATGATATTCTGCACACTATCAATAAAGATGTCAAACTAACATAACAATCTCAAACCCACTTAAATCAGTTTAGGGTTGTTTGGGTCCAAGAGTCTTTCCCCACAATCTTGGGCAAGGGATAGGGTCCACTCACACGTACCCACACAAGGGCCAGTTTGCAATTGCCAATTCACCTAACCTGCACATCTTTCAGAATGTGGTAGGAAAAGTGTAATATCCACTGAAAACCCACAAAGACACAAGGAGAATATGCTGTGACAATTGAGTCAGTGCCTTGCACCCCAAAAATGAGGCTGAGTCTCAGTATTTTAGCCAAACCAGCTTTATTCAACTCGAAACAGGAACAGCGAGGTTATTTATTGTAGCGGGATCTACCATTCTACTATACACAGGCGCAGCAAACAGGCAGGGTCAGGATCAGGTCAGTGGCCAAGTTATAATGTTCCCTGCATCACCAATCGGGCAACCGGTGCTTTGCACGTGGCAGCGGTCAGCTTGTAGTTGTTTCTGTGGAGAATCTGCGGTTGACTCGGCAACGGACAAGCAACCCTCAATAGACGCAACGGTTGTGCTTCTGCGTGTCATCCCATTAGGGAGGGTCTCAAAAGAGGCAATCATGTTTTTGCGTGTTTCTACGTGGCGTCCCGTCGGGGAGGGTCTCAAAGAGATCATGTCTGCGTGTCATCCCACTTGGGAGAGTCTCAACGAATTCATAAGTTTCACAATGCAAATACTCAGACAACACCCAGGTACAAGATTTTAACTCATGATGCTGCATTCATGAGGCAGCAACACTAACCACTGCACCACCATACTGCCTACATGCAGTCAAAACATTCCTCAGTATAAATGCTAGAGAGTGGTTTTTGGATGCAAGTGGAAGGCAGAAGGTTCAGTTGTCAGTCCTGCTGCTGCCTCACATTTTCAAATGCCAGCCCAGCCACTCTTTTCTTGTTCTCCCTGCATTCAGACTTCCCAACAATATGCTTGTTATTCTTACTGGTAGCTCCACATTGGTCCAGTATTACTGAGTGAATAAATTCAGACTTGAATGGGCCAAAGTCCATCCCAGTGCTGTTTTCTGCCCTTCAATAAAAACGGCACAAGCTCCTTATATTGAACTAGGTATATTTGGAAAATTAAGAAATATTGAGTGACTAACATTTTTGTACTTTTATATAGATGTTCCCTGCATCACCAATTGGGCAACCAGTGCTTTGCGCGTGGCAGCGGTCAGCTTGTAGTTGTTTCTGTGGCGAATCTGCGGATGACTCGGCAACGGACAAGCAACCCTCAATAGACACAACGGTTGTGCTTCTGCGTGTCATCCCATTAGGGAGGGTTTCATATTAAAGAGACCCAGCTTACTTTAAACTTGCCCCTTGGTTTCTTGAGTACTTGAACAAAAATCTTACTTACTTTTTTATTTAATAATAAAGAGCTTGCTGGTACCGAAGACAATTCTAAGTGAAAAGATGTTACAGTCTGGTGCACTATGATACTGTTATACTATAGGGTGCTACCATATTTTAATTATGATGAGGGTGGAAAAATGGGTGAGTCTTAAATGGAATGTATTTTTCTTATTTTTCATAGCTAACAAAAAAAACATCAGCTCGCAACTGACTGTTTAAAGCAGAAAAAGAATATTTGTAGTAGCTCTTTGATAAATTAAACATGAAGAGAGTATAAAGGTACTGACTGAGCATTTAAAACTGCTGTCTCCAATGTGACTACAGGGCACCATTCACAAACGAGTGATTCAGTGCACTCTTTCAGTTCTTAAAATTCAGTCACAAGCACTGTATGCATTCCCAGTTGCAGAGCTAAAACCCAGAAAATGTTTGTTGACTTCCAGAAATTTGTATTATGCAAGTGCATTGTTTACCCTATGAGGAGCTGCTAATGCAGATTGACTGCCAAATATTTCTTTAGTTTGGTATTTAGGGACTTTGCTTTGGCCTTTATGACATCTGTCCAGTCTGAGATCTTGTCTGCCATCCATCAATATCTGCCTGCAAGAGCAAATCCACAGTCAGCTTTTTAGCTACCCACATTACCATTTGCTAGTTTACTCTTCAAGCATCTTTAAGAATTATAAATTTGGCATAAAAAACGCTGCTACTCTGTCAAGTATGTTAAAAGGCATCTGATACTTTGCTGCTTATAATTATTCAAGGCATGCCACATAAATAAAAGCAACTTATGAGAGCACTGGTGTAAGACGTACTGCAGTACAATGCTCCATTAACCTTACAGATCAGGTTAAAGACAGTAGTGCCCTTGGAGCACGGTTGTCCATTTTTAAGTGGATGGTTGCATATTTAAAGGATTACAGAAATCAAATCACGGTGCATTGGTGTTTATTTACTTAATTTTGTTATAATGCCTTTTTACCATAAGTAAAGAAAGAGTCAGTCTCAATACTGCTGTCAAAGTCAAATCCAGGTTGACAAAGTTTGAGATCAATATATTCTCAACAGACTGTTTAAGTGATTTGCTCGCCTTTCCTGTTGCCTAAAATGTTTATAATTTTTTGGGAAAATGTTTTATATCCACCTAAAGTGACTTGGGGTGGCACAGTGTGGTCTGGGCAATGCTGTTACTTTAGAGTTCCAAAATTCTGGGTTTGAGTCCTGTGCCTGGAAGTTCCTAGTGTGGAGTTTTTTGCATTCTATCTGTGACTATGTGGGTTTTCCTTCCACATACCCAAGAATGAGCTTCTTGGGTTAACTGGCAGTTCCGAATTGGTCCCCATGTGTACGTGAGTGGGTCTTGTGTTAAACTAGTGTCCTGCTAAAGGTTACTGCCAGAACATACGAAATTTGACAAATGAGAGGAGATCATTCAGTCCATCAAACTTGTTTGTTTAGCAAATATCTAAGCTGTCCCAATATCTCATGCAGATACTTCTTAAAGGTTTCCACTTTAACTATGTGGCTTGGTAGCTTGTTTCAGATACCCACAATTCTTTACATAAAGAAGTGCTTCCTGACTTCAGACCTAAATGCACTTCCTCTTAATTTTGTCCTATTGTCCTTTAGTACCGTTCACTGTTAAATATAAAGAGGTCTGCGGAATCTACTTTAGCAATGCTTTTTAGGACTTTATGACCTGAGTGAGGTCCTCATGTGGTCTCCTCTACTCAAGACTAAACAGGTTTTAATTCTCTGAGTCTGTCAGAGTACAACATGTCCTCTGCACTTGATTGTTCTCTTCTGCACAGTTGCTATGTGTATCTTGTAGCGTGGTGAGAAGAACTGCACAAAATACTCCAGATGCGGTCTTGTGCTTGCATGTATAGCCTGAGCATAACATTCATCGATTCATATTCAACAGTTTTTATGATATAAACTTACTATTTTTTGCCCTTTTAATAACTTCTGTGCATTCTTTACATAACAGAAATGCTGTGTCAAAATAAACCTCTAAATCTTTTTCAGAGGCTGCTTCACGTCTGCCATCTTGTATTTATAATTGAAGTTCCTTTTACCCATGGGTAGCACACATAGTACTTTTCTACGTTAATCTGCATTTTTCTGAAGCTTGTCAAAGTCTTCTTGAATTGTTTTTTTTACTGCCACCTCAGTGTCTGTCTTTCCTCTAATTTCAGTATCATCGGAAAATTTTGCAAGTTTGCTAACAATACAGAAAACTATGTCTTTAATATAAAGGCTCTGGCCTCTCACAATGACAAAATGGATAGCATGGGTCTGAGAATAGAATGTAAAAACTGAAGTAGAGCAACATTGGAAGCCATTTTCATTGCAGTAGAAGATAAATATTTTTGAATTTTATATCCATAATGCAACTATTTAAATGCAGTGTTTTGAATTCATGTAAGGCAAAAGCCACGTAACAAACCATTTTTTTCCTTTTAAGTAAATTGCCAGTAACACACATTCCAAATATTGAAAACAAGAAAGACTTGATGTTATCAATAATTTTTGAGTTACTCTTTTCAATTGTTATTTCAAAAGATGGCTTAAATTAATCAGTGATGTGGTGTATGCACATAGGAAAGCTTTTCTGTTGTAATAGTCAAATATATTACATATTGCTACCGGCGTAGCACAGAGTTTGTCAAACTAGATCCTGAAGAGCTGCAGGAGATGCAAATTTTTGTTCCAGCCACTTTCTTAATTATTATTAAATTAGTGTTGTTATTATAACACATGTAATTATGCCTTGATTTTATTTGACTTGCTTATTAGGATTCAGATGTATTCATTGTTTATTTTTTCTTAACCAGCAGTCAAACAATTGTGAGGTTAAAAATTAACCAAGAGTCGACCATCTAGCTCAGAATTGTTAAACTATTATAACATTGTAAAAAGATTGTTATTCAAGGGTATGTAGTGAACTGGCTACCATGGTGTTCAGGGGTCTTTAAAACAAATTTTAAGTCTGAGATGGCAGAGTCACCAGAATCCAATAGCCCAGTGTTCATGATGTAAATGGAGACGTCCCAAAGAATTTCAAAGGTACCAGACATGCCCATGGCCCTTCTGGACATATGACTGTTAAGTACAAAGCATGGAGGAAGGATTTAGCAAGCCCTTCAATAGCATGATCAAGAGAGGTCTGCTAAAAGTACAAAACTGTGATGTGAGGGGGTCATTATGTGTTATAAGGAGGTAGGTGTGGTGGGATCCCACATGGAAAATTGTTACGCATTTAGTTAGGCCCAGTGGGGTTGGCAGTCTACAGCTTTCTTTCTTTATTTTATTACTTTCCATTCTCCTTGTGCTCTCCACTTCCTCATGTAGTTCAGGGTGTTAATTAAAAATGTTTACTTTACTTTTTGGCTACCTTGACTTTATTTTGTATTTGATAACTGTTCAGAAGAATGAATGCTGGAAAGGCAAACAATTTTAAACACAGCAGCACAATATATGAAGTCAAACCTTTTTCTCCAAATCATACTCATTTACAAGCAATAGAAATGCCACATTCATTTTGTAGCTGTGACAATTTGATCAAACGTAATGGCATTTTTAACTAAAGAGATTTAAAGCAAGAGGTAATTTGATACTGATATTTTCAAAAATTTATTTTGCTCTGAGGGCGCAGAGCTTTATTACATTTCCATAATAACACACTCAGTTTTCAGCTTCACAAGATGTTTTCTTGAATTTTTCATATTGATTATTATGAGTGAAAGTTGGAAGACATATCAATCAGTCACAGTTAATAAAACGGGGTCACCACCAATCAAATACGCTCCACGTGTATATTTAAGAATCTGTCTCTTTAGCCTCTACAACTTTCTGTAAGCAAATGAATACATTGTGAAAAAGATACTAGGCACACAGATTGGAAGTGCTCTTAAGTAGACAAGGTCATATCAGGATGTAATAAGAAAAATATGCGTTATAAAGTAATATTGAATGTGTAATTCTGTTTAAAATGACAGTGTCAATGGAGGAGGACCTGATCTTCTATGGAAGAGCACCATTTAGTAGATAGTCACCTTTGCATTAGTTACAGTTAGTCATGACCAATAAACACATGTTTTGATTTGCATACAGTTTGGTGAAATTGAAATTAAAGTTCATTTTGCAGTTGTGAAATGTCAAACTCACTGAACAGAGTTTCTTTTTGAAGGTTTTAATGTTTTTTTTTCTGGAAAAAAACCAAGGAATATTGTTCACTAAAGTCTTGTTTACATGTCCTTCTTTACCACTGTTATTTTCTGCAGCTGTATAATGCATGCAATTCTGTGACTTGTCAAATCAAATCTGCTAATTCCTCTGCTCACCACAGAGTGTGTTTTTTAAAACAAATGCAACATGCTGCACATTTTCCACACAAAGACACACTAAAATGAGCCATCATGTAAATTACTGTTTTCTCCAAAGGAAAACAGACTACAAAGAAAGCTGCTTGCCCTGTCATCCCTCCTATCTTTAACACCTTTTCTTTCTTGAATGCTGCTGAAGAGGCTGAGGAAATGTACTTCAAAGTTCCAAGTTTCAAATTTCTATTCAGTCTCCGTTACATCTTTAGAATTACGATTGTCAAGACTGTCATCATAATTGGTAAAGTTGGCATCATGATTTTTCTTAATTTATTATTCCTTTCCTGAGTTTTCAGAGATGTTATTCATATCTTTCTATGGGTTTTTAATTTCTAAGGGCCATTTTATTTTTAAATCTCTTTGATTAAAAATTTGTTTTCAGTTATTTTGCAATTTCACTTTGTTTTTGCATAGGGACCACAATAACGCTTCCCATTGCTATGGTATCTCTCCCATGAACCTCTGGGAGAGTGCGACATTTGATATCTTAATGTACAACAATATTTTAATCACCATGTTCAAACTCACTGTATCTGAGAATGGATAACTCAAACCCTTTTTCGTGTTATTACTTGTTTTCCACACATACTGACTTTTTGATCCTCTGCTTTTGTGTTTTTTATCTTTGATTTTTGGTTAGTGATTAGGACTGATGAAAGATCAGCTAGCTGGTATTTTCAACCCAGATTGGTATTTTGACTATCTCCCAGTCTTTTTCATAGAACCTCTTCTTATCTCACTAAAATAGGACAGTTGGAGGCCATACTACCAAAACACTAATAGTTGCTTGACAAATTTGCACATTGATTGTTTTTTTTTTCACTAGAGCACTTTATTTAAATATTAAATGACATGCAGACGCATATGGAATTAAACCACATGAATGCTTCCAGCCAGGATTAAACACTTTTTTTATTGCGTCAATGGCATGAATTTTGCTGGAAGTGAAACACAATTTGTTTTGTAAATTATTTTTTTGAAACGAAACACAGAGTTCAATTGCAAATTCAGCTTTATATGAATCATTTTGTTCATTACCAATTACAGCATTGTGCATTATGGCAGCATTTTTATATTAAAAAGCCTCTGCTTTGCTACAGCAGGGAAATGAGCAGTCAGAAAACGCTGCTCTGCTCTGCTCAAGTACTTTCTTTCTCACCATGTCCACCCTTTTACCATGTCTTCATAATTAGAACTAGACTCATCCCAAAACACTTTGACGTAAGTGTTCAATTTCGCTGAGGCATATTAACAAGATTCATGCAACAAATCAGCCTCTATACATCTCATATATTTATCTACACTATATATCCTGTGGAAATGCTTGGACCCGACACACACAGGCAGACAAAGAACGTCTTTAACTCCTTTAGGGCTGATTTTTTTTTCCTTTTCTCCCAGGGCTGAATATTTTTCTAAAAATATTTTCTGAAAAGCACACAAAGCAATAGTTTCTCACAATAACCAACATAAAATGTCTGTTGCTGTGTGAAGTGCCATGTCGCCACCTGTTAGCCATCTCCGGCTGTCCTGGAAGCATTAGCGGTTATGTGTTGGTGGGGGAGACGGCAGCAGCGGATCATCTGGGGACTGATCAGCTGATGCCGGTACTTCACTTTCGTTTTAGATCTCGATTTCCAGATCACTCACACCCAGTTTGAAGTTTGACAAGTCAGAGCCCAATTCAAAATAATAATATATACGTAAAAAGTTATCTACTGAGAATTTTGCTTAGTGCATTCGATTTGCTCTCTGACTAGATGTTGATGCCATTCTAGATGTCGTTTACTCTATGCTACGCATGCACATGCAGGGATTCAAAGTCAAGTCAACAAGTCTAATATTCTGCCTAGCAAAGAGGATACATCTTTAAAATAATGGTGTGTTTTGTCGATGTTTACAGCTCATTATCAGCCTCTACCTATTGATGTCGACTTCAGTCAACATCTGGCCTCAATCCCTTTGTCGACAGAAGTCGATATCCGCCCTAAAAGAGTTAAACACACGTGTTTAATTGCAGCCCATATTTACAAACCTATCCCCCAGTGCAGTAATCACCAACACAGTTTTTTAGACTTCCTTCTTCTTCTTCTTCTTCTTCTCTCTATCGCCTCCAACTCCTCCCAGGCAAGCTCTGTCCACTTCCACCCAACTCCGACTCCCTTGCTGGAGTGAGGTGGCCTCTTTTATACCTCCCCTGGATATGCTCCAGGTGCTTCCTAATCTTCTTCCGGCAGCACTTCCTGGTGTGGCGGAATTGCTGCCTTCCAGGGCTCCATAAGTATACAGGCACCCCCTGGCGGTGACCACGGGCCCCAACCGGGATGAGCTTCCGAGCTCTGCTCCCGTGGACGCCTATGCAGACCAGGGCGGCTACCCTCTTGTGGCCCGGGGAAGTTATTGCTCCTCTCCCGGACCCTCCAGGCGTCCCGGGTGGGCAGGGCCCCCAGCCATCCACCACAATACATATATACACAGTACGGAAGCGAAGGTCTGTGATATGGTTTGCATATTTGTAGCTAGTAATCCACAAAGGGAGAAAATGAATCTGGCAGGTTGTCGAAAGTTTAGGAATAAAAAACTATTTGAAGATATGTGATTCATTTTCTCCCTTTGTTGATTACTAGCCACAAATACATACATTTTATATAAAATTCACTTATAGCCAGAACATTCTATTGACATGTAAAATCCTGAGCAACACCAGTTCAGTGGTTTCAGAACCTGAGATGTCACAGATTTCATGGAAAAAAAAGATCTTTGTGTTCAGCACCATAACATGAGAACATCCTAATGTCAGCATGACTGGCTGATATAAATAATTTTTAAACATTCCAAATGCTGTTGACCATTCCAAGACTGTCATTTGCACTTTTTTGTGGAGCTCAAACTATTTACTATTAGCCTCAAAATATAATTGATATCAACAATATGAACCTTACACACAAGAGGTGTTGTATTAGATAAATTGAAATATATAAGACAATGAATGACTACTGAATGATAAATGCTTTCTAATCATATTATTTTTCTTTCTCTTTCAATTTTGGAGTATTTTTGTGTGCTTGAGATAAATGTTTTTAAAAGTAGTATTTGGTTTACTTTGAGATCTGCCGCATAAAACTTTCAAAACTTACTGCTTTTGAAAACCATTTCAAGAGTGTGTAACAATATACTAGCTAAGCTTTGTACAGTGAAGTAAAGTACAAAGCAAAATGATATAAAAAAGGACATATTTTTATGAGACATTTTAAACAACAGCCATGGCCTTGAAATTGTGATAAGAAGTAAAAAGAATGGAGCTCTACTAAAAGGGTCTTTTTTAAAGTGGAACTCTCACAACTGTCAAAATAAAGCAGATCCATTTATCTTGGCTGTTATTTATGATTCACTTACTTACCACACTATATTGTAGAGTGCCGTGTAGCAGCACACCAGAAAAGCTTTTCTGAAACTAGCTATCCAGAGAAGACTTTTTAAAACGTAGTGTATTTCACAGGCAGTGTTATGCTGCTTAGTTTCAGATCACAAGTAAAACAATATTTCAGTTTTCTAAACCCACAAAGTGTTAGAGAGATAATGACTGTCCTTAAAACATCATAAGCAAAGCAGGAATCAACTGTACATGGGATGCCAGGCCATACCCATGCAAACACTGAAAGTCTGCAGAAATACAAACAGAGAAACAGGGAGAACACTTACACTCCACACAAATGATGTCTGGACTGGAATTTGAACCTGATCTCCTTTTTTGTGAGGTAGCAGTGTTATTCGCCACACCGAACTGACTAATAAAAGGAAAATGAAGGAAACACTTGAGTAAATAAGGCATACACATTCTTTTGAAAGCAGGGGTTTCTACACAGGTGTATTTGTTGAGATAATTAATCGTCTCAAACCAAAATAAGAGCGAGAGAAGGACGGATTAGACAATGCCAAAGTTTACAATTATACTTGATAGCCATCAGAGTGGCATGTAAAATATTAAAAACAAAGGATGTATTGTCTGAGTCATTTCATTGTCAAATAACCTTTTCAAACCTTGTGATTTGTCCATCACAACATTCTGTTCAGGCATATAAAGTGTAGAAGATCATTTTACTTGCAAAAAAAAGTTTCCACTACTATACAAAATGACAAGCAATTGTTGTGATCAAAATGCAAACACCCGACACGGAATTTGAAACTTTTTTCACTTTTGTTGCATATGGTCCATAAGTATGTTTCAAATCAAGGTATAGATGATCAGTACATTTCAACATTGTGCTTTTGAATTATTCTATGCAATAGGCACAAAGAAAGCCAGCAGTTTGTCAAAACTGACATCAGATCACATACGTACCTGTCGTTTGATTTCAGTATGTGATGCTGGTTGAGTTGCTGTGCATGTTGGTTGACCTCAGTCACAATGACATCTAATATACCAACATTTATTAACAAGCTGAAATTCTGCATGTGATCAATTTGCCTTGATCCCTGGAAATCAGTCAGTGGTTTTTTCAAAAGTTGCACAAAACTGTTGTTACACTATGCACATTCAGAACTATCGTCAAAGTTTACAGTTCATGCAAAATTTTTCATTTCATATGCTTCATTATCACTTGAACTAAAATCTATAATCCTGTCACTGGCCATATCTGAAGAACTGTTACTATTTGTAACATGACAAACTGTTTACTTCTGCACACATTTTACATTACGTCCGCCCATATTCAGCTCTCTTTCTCCTGCTAATGTTGTCCAATAGCTGCCAACAGATAACAGTGAGATAATAGTATGTGGGAAACTTAATATGGATATGTTATCATAGAGATAACTGTAAAGGGGTTAAAGAGGATGGGATCAGACAGTCTAGCTGCAGGAATATTTCTTAAACAAAGGGGCCACTTGACTTGACTTGAACAATTATTTGTAAATACATCTTGATTCATTTCGTGGCCTGTATAGCCCACAGGGCCCTGGGCTGCAGTAGAGGTTAGCCCATGCAGACGTCCAACCATGTACCTGAGCACCTCTCCCAAAAGGTGTAGTAGGCACATCTAATTGGAAAGAGATCTAGAGGCAGAGTGACGACACACTGGAGATCATGCCTCTCATTTTGCTTCAGGATTCTCTAGAAGCTGGACAGTGGTTGTCGGAGTTAAGGAAGACTCAGTGATCAAATCAGTCTTCTAACACCTAATCCTTATCAGAAAAAAAATGAATTGAAAATGAGATGAGATAACATGAGATGGGTCTAGACAAAGGGTCTCCGACCTTTTTACCCTGAGAACTACTTTTACAAAATGAAAATGGCCGATAGCTACTCGTGCTTTCTAACGTTTATTCTCATAGCTTATTTCAACCCAAACAAGCTGAATAAGCTTGTTTTGCCTGAACATTTATAAAATGTTGGTGTCCACAACTCACATTTTGCATTAAAACATCACAAAAAATATTTAATTCACCTGCAACAAAACAATGCAATTCCAAATACACAGATATTACTTATTCATTTGGCATTTTATTACATGTCACTGTTTCACTTTATTCACATGTCCAGTTGCATGTGTGATGTGATTTTTAGTTAGTCAGATGACTGGCACTGCATGGAGTCAACAAGAGAGGTGTACTGTATGGTGGAGTGCAGCCACTTACAGTAGGTTCACTCTTATGGAGTCATTTAAATGTTCATCTGTCAGTCTTGTTCTGAACTTTGATTATATGACATTCATGTCAGAAAAGGCAGACTCGCAGAGGTATGTAGATTCAAACAAAGCAAACATTTTCAGAGCTGCTTGGTGAAGATTCTTATAGTTATCTGGTTCTATTAAGCTCCAGAAATGCTGAGAATGCTGTTGAGACTTTAACTGCACATTATTTTGAAGGTTTACTAATATATAATATATAAAATCCAATGTCTCTGTGTCTGTATATGTCTGTCCAATTTCACGAGAGAACTACTTAACGGATTTAGATCGTTTTTTTTCTATAATTTGCTTGAATATTCCAGTTAATTTTGCGATCTTCTCTCTTTTCACTATGTATCATAGTTCGCTTGCGGTACCGATTTATTTGCGCGATTCCGAGATCCACACAATGGGCCGATGGGAGGGGCCTTCCGCACTCACTCACCAGCTTCGGGGCGTCTTCCTTACCTCCACTTAACTAGCGAACAAGAGAGAATTCAACTTTGTTTGATATTTAAAATAAAGTGTTACTTAAGTCTTGAAAAATTTGAGTCTCTTAAGAGTATACCACACTGAAAAGATAGATTGCAATTCAGATTGTGGATCGTGATTTTTGTGTTAAAAGGATCGTGATATGATTTTTTGGAAAGATCGCCCACTCCTAATTTGACTAATCAAGTTTTCAAATTTATGTAGGATTCATTAACCCTTTGGCGAGCTACTTGGAAAGGGGTTGCGAGCTACCGGTAGCTCACGAGCAACTTGTTGGAGACCCCTGGTCTATACCCTCAACTGCAAGTGTAGAACTGAAGCTGCATAAACTTCCTTAAGTACAGAGTTTCAAGTAGTGAAGGCCACAAAGTTCAAAAAGCATGACATAGTGAGGCTCTGGGTAAGTAAGGATGCCACAAGGCTTTGTACTGCTCCCAGAACTACAGTAAAATAAAGAGAGAGAGAGAGAGAGAGAGAGAAAGGAGTTGAAAAACATAGTTAAAGAAATTATTAGGAAGCTAATACTAACGTGCGTCAATGCTGAATTGCTAAACCAGAGTCAAAGCCAATAAACAATCATGGTATCAGTAAATGGGAATTCTTAAATTTCGCACATGCATCTGTTTGTATCTGTAATCAGCAGGCAATGTGAGTTAAAATACAGTTGCACAGATGATTCTTCAAGGCACGACCTCTGCAATCACACTCTCTAGCAACTGGCCACCGCAGCATAGAAATGGGACCAGAAACAGAGACACTTAGACAAAAAAAAATGTTATTATTGGGCTTATAAAACATATAAAATGGTAGTAAAATTGAATTTCTCATATTCCAAAACCAAAATAAAAAAATAGAAAAGACTAAAAAAAATGCATCCATCCTAAAATAAAGTATAAATAAAAGCTAACCTAACAGGGTTTTAGTGTTCTCATAGATTTTTACACAGGAAAATCATAACAGAGACACGTATTTGAAGATGATCTTAAATCAGAAAGGAGATCTGTGTAGTTGAGTCAACTGAGGGGAACATGGTCATCCAGTGTGGTCAAGAATTTATCAGCAGCACATTGATCCTGTTGACTGTTGACTTTACTTTATAGCCTGTACTGCAATTCAAACAAGAAGTCATGATTGCATGGCTCAGTACTTCAGCACCTGATAATGGACTATGTACAGATGCAAGTGGCACTAACTTGGCTGCCCTGCTCAACATGTGGCCATGTTAGCCAGTTAAAAACACATTGAGAACAATTAAAGGTAAAAATCTAAGCAACAGAAGCAAAATAAAATGAAGCAAGAAAATTCATTTAGACAAAGAATTCCCCTGTGACTCCTCTGCACTTGAAGCTATGACAGCAATTCATGTCTAACTAAATTGCTTAGATAATTAAAACATGTTGTGTATATCTAGCTCTAAAGAGGAAGCACTGAAGCAAGCCACCTAGTTAAACAACATGTTCAATTAAAGGCAGGAAAAGTATCTAGATTAAAAATAATTTGAAACAAATAAAAAATAAAAATGGTAACTGCAAGGAATCCTCCGAGCCAAGCAATTTAAGAGTAAAAATGGCCAGTCTCTCTTAAAACATCAGAAAGCTGTGCTAATTTCCCAAAGCGGAATTTCTTTTCCCTGCTGAAAATGTATTCTTTTATAACAAGCTCTTCTGCAAAAATCAGTGCTCTTTGAGACCCCTGCAGTTACTCGTTGACTTCAAAATGTATAGAGAAGGCATGTCAAACGCCATTTAGCAGGGACTGTAAGGAATTGCCTTTCTGCAGTCTCCAGCTTAGTGTAATTTATTTAATCAAAGTCTTCCCGTAAATTACTAGACTGACGTTTCCAAAGATGAGATATAAGGAAACTACTTATATAAATATCAAATCTTCTCCTTCCTTGCTTATTTAAATGAAGATTTGTGTTGGTTTTTGGCAAGCCTGAGAGTAGTACCTGGATTACTATCTTTGAATCTTATTAATAAAGTCCATTTTGTCATCCATGCATTCTATTGTGTTTCTTATATTTTCCGTAAAATAATGTTATTCAATCCATCTGTATACAGTACACACCAATATTTATCTGTCCAGACAGTTTGTTGGGCATATTCAGCGATGATGAACAGGGCATGTACTAACAAAATTAGCAGGGCAATTGAAAATCCTATACAAAATGCCACATACTGAGGCAACAGACAAACCGACACTATAACTTCATAATGAAAATGTAAATGGAAAAAATAAAGGAAATCAAGAAGAATGACACAATAATCTCAATCATGTCCATTAAAGATTCTATTGATCTGCCCTCATTCATATAATAGAATGTGAGCTGCAATAAATCATGTAAATAATTCCATTAATAGCAACAAAAAGGGCACCCTGGCCTTCCAGGACAGAAATTTGAGACCCATGATGATCATATCATCAGATGTCTTCCTCTGTGTGACAGCAATGGACTCCAATGTGATTAGTATTTCCTCTATGTCATTTTATTTAGCATTATTTTTTTCTATTTAAAACTTCTTTTATTACGTTGTAGTGTTAGTTACAACATTTATTAGAATGAAAAATAAAATTAATTTTATTAGTATATGTGATGCACACCTTGGAATGGAACTGTCGAGAATGGACCCCCTTGAGTGAGCAGTGAAATCGTAGCTATTACAGACTGCAGCACATCCTTTCTGTTGAATTAATTTCAATTAGACGACGCTTCTGCAGTTAGATTTAATATCTGAACAGTCCACAATGTACCTGGGACTGGGTAGTTTGCTGTTTCATATTGTTATGTATGTATAAACTGCACCCCTTTGGGAAAGTGTTTCCTAGAAAAGGCTCTTTATAGAATTTACACTGATCAATGTCAAATGCTGATTTTATAAAACATGATTAAAAATAACAGACCTTTCAATCCATTGTGCTTGTTTTGATTGCTAATAGGTATGCTGTCCAAATATCTCATCGAGATACTTCTTTAAAGCTGTTGAAGTTTCAGATTCATTGTTTTTTTCCCCAGATTCCCATGATTCTTTGTTTAACAAATTGCTTCCTGATTTCTTTCTTAAATGCAGTTCTGTTTAAGTCAGCTATTGTCCTTGAGTTGTATGGTTTGCTATTTTAACTAAAAGAATTCTGCTAGATAAATTTATTGATGCCTTTAGGAATTTTGAACACTTGGATTAGGTTGCTATGCAGTCTTTGCTGCTTGAGGTTTGATTCCTATAGCATATCTCATGTTACTTTTATTCCAATTTTGCACTTTGCTGCTCTCCTATGTATATTTTTTGGGGTTGCTGTGCCTTTTTAGCCTTTTGATCGTCCAACCTGCACACAGTCCTCCAGATTCAGTTTTCACTGGCACACTTTGATTTATACTCAATAGTTTCTACAATATATTTGCTTCTGCATACTGCATAGATAATGAGAATGTTGTATCAGCCAAAACCCTAAATCCTTTTCTGTGTGATTTCATTTAGCTAAGTCTTCCCTATCTTGAATTTAAAAATTTTTGTTCCTTTTTCCTAAGTGGTGCTCTAGTTAACGTTACTACCTCACAACATTTGGAGACTTCAAATGATAGCCTGCTTGATGCCATGTGGAACAAGTCCAAGTTCACCTTCCTGCCATAACCAAAGACAAGCAGGATGGATGGCTAGATGTAATCAGCATAGTGTATGTGAGCATCTTTGCGATGCAATGAACTGGCATTAGTGGTGAGTGCAATGATCGAATTTACAGCAAACTTGATGTTTTGCTGAGCAAATAGATTCATAAAAAATATTGCATTTTGCATTGACACAAGAAGAAAGATGTTGACTGGAAGTATTAAAATTCTTTAATTCCACAAGTTCCTATCTGTCAGTTAGTATTTAAATAAAGATCTGTAATGGAATTCAAAAATCTGACTCATTTCCTGTCACATCAAGACATTTTGTTGACCCATTAGACATGTTCTGATAGTTTGACCCCCAACTTTGCCAATCATGGTAACAATCTTGGCAACTGCAATCCTAAAGATGAATATCCTCAGCATATCCTCAACCTCTTCAGCCAGCATTTTCTCCCTGGCTGGGGATCACAATTATGTTTTTGTTTGAAATGTCTAATTTCATGTCATTTATTTGTATTTATGTTTATTTTGTTTATTATGTGCAATTTACTGTCTGTTTTTTTATAAATGAATGTAGCCCTGGTTATGTCCTTTGTGTGTTGTGGATGGCTCCCCAAGGGGTGGGGCCACTTGCCAATCACTGCCAGGAACGGCCCTCCACCCTATGTAAGGGAATGCCTCCCATAATTCCTGGCAGTTCATTGCAAGGGTGCTAGGAAGTGGAGTGTTTCTTGTGATTACTGTTCTTTGTGTTTTTGCTTCTTGATTTTCTGGTATTTCGACCTTGTCTTCTGTGTTTTGACTTCATCTTTTGGGTTTTGTTTTTGAACTGTGTTTACTGATATTTTGAATCCCTGCTCTGTTTTGGCCAGCACCTTTGGATTCTGTTTTGGGACTTTGTTCACTGTGGAAAGCCTTGCCTTTTTCAGGCAATTCCTCATGCTTTTAGTGTATTGCAGAGGCTTTTGGAAAATAAATCTTTTAATTTATTAAGATTTGAAAGGAACTTTTTGGTTTGAGGTCAGGATTTTTGATGGTGTTTTCCCCTTTCTAGTGGAAAATTTTGGAAAGTGTTTTGGTAGATGTGCTTTGGAACTCCATAGTTTCACGACAGTAAAAAATTTTAAAATCTGCAAAAAATTGTATTTATTCATTTTTGTGTGTGAAATCACTTGTGAGAGGATTGTTAGTGTCAGTTTCATGAAACTATATACGAATGGACACTTGCCTGTTTTGCTCATCACTAACTAGTATCTGAACCTGGTTGGATTTCGCCTAGCATGTGATGAAACCTAAAAACTGGACCAGATGTTTTCTGTACATAGACAAATGTTTTCAGAAATCCCTAACTTATTGAAAAAACTGACACCCTACCCCAAAAATATCATTAACATCCACAACTACAGAATTAAACTTCACACTTAGTTCTATCTGATCCATTTAAATAATCTTTAAGGCTCTGCCTTAACCAGACTACAGTATATACTGGCTAAAAAGTAGCACTGCTTAACTATCAACATTCTGACATTGCTTTTCAAATTCATAAAATGTAGAGCCTGAGCAATGCACACTTCTCTCCCAAAATGTAACAGTGAAGTATAATTAAAATGCCAGCTGCGAAACAAAGAAGCCAGCAACAAAAATGGTTTAATGTGAGCTGTCAGGTTATTTTGCTTGTCAAAAGATTTATACATCTCAAATATAATGTGAGAGACAGCTTAAAAATTACTACCTTCAAACTGTAAAGAAAGACACTGAATTAAATGGGATAAAGGATTTGGCACACTGGAGCTGACTAATATAACGGTAAGACTGACAGAATCTAACAAACTAGTTCAAATGCTTTTAAAACGATTAGATAATTAATATTCATATATTTAGCACGTCCTCTCCAAACCATACAAACTGCCATTTAAGGAGCTAATTTAAGCCAAACTTAAAATTACAGTTTAAATGCTAATTTGTCTTTTTTAGTTTTAATACTTGGTTACTAAGAATGATTTTAGTATAAAATGGCATCTAACACTTTGAAGAAAATGTTTATTTTGGTTGTGCTTAAGGAATTTAATGAAACAAAACATTAACAAGATAAAAGGCTAAGAAAATCTTCACATTGTTTTATTCTTTGACTAAAGAGTATTAGGCTGAATACATAATCCACTATGCATAGCAAGTTATGCACATATTGACTAGTCGGAGAGAGCTTTTTAACGCAACAAGACGCCCAGCTAATGATGCAGCCATTAGTAGCAAAAGATGAATGGCCTTGACTAGACACTATCTGAGCTAGTTATTAGGAAAACTATACTGATACATAGTACAGCTTCATTTTGCTCTCAAAACAGCTTCAGTACTTCATGCCCTGGATTCTACAAGATGTTGGAAAATATTTCTTTGAGGTTCTGGTTCTTGTTGACACAAATGCATCATGCAGTTCCTGCAGATGTCACAGCATGAATGTCCAGCTCTATCACATCCCAAAGGTTTTCTTTTGGATTCAGATTTGGTGGCTGGGATGACCACTGAAGAACACTAAACTCACTGTCATGTTCATGGAAACAGTTTGAGACGACTTCTACTTTAAGACATGGTGCATAATCATACTGGAGATAGCCATTTGAAGATGGAACAATTATGGTCATGAAAGGATGTACATAGTCAGCAGCAATACTCAAATAGACCATAGGGTTCAAGTGATGACTGATTGGTAGGCCCAAAGTGTACCAACAAAGCTTCCCCCACACCACTAGTTCACCACCACTAGCCGGGACTGTTAACACAGGGAAAGTTGGGTACTTGGATTCATGCTGTTGACACCAAATTCTAATCCTACATTCATCCATCCATCCAGTTTCCAACCCGCTGAATCCGAACACAGGGTCACGGGGGTCTGCTGGAGCTAATCCCAGCCAAAACAGAGGCAGGAACCAATCCCGGGCAGGGTGCCAACCCACCGCAGGACACACACAAACACACCCACACACCAAGCACACACTAGGGCCAATTTAGAATCGCCAATCCACCTAACCTGCATGTCTTTGGACTGTGGGAGGAAACCGGAGTGCCCGGAGGAAACCCACGCAGACACGGGGAGAACATGCAAACTCCATGCAGGGAGGACCCGGGAAGCGAACCAGGGTCTCCTAACTGCGAGGCAGCAGCGTTACCACTGCGCCACCATGCCGCCCATCTTACATTCACATCAGCTGAAATTAATATACTGTACATCAGAGACCAGGCTATCTTTTTCCAGTCTGCAAATCCCTAGTTTTGGTGTGCCTTTTGCCCACAGCCTTAGCTTTCTGTTCTTTGCTGACATAAATGGAACTCAACATGGTGTTCTGCTGTTAAGCCTGTCCACCTCAAGGTTCGAGGTGTTATGCATTCTGAGATGCTTTTCTGCTCATCACAGTTGTACAGAGTGGTTATCTCAAACCAGCCCGTCTGGCACCAACAATCATAGCACAGTAAAAAAAAACAGAGATAACATTTTTCCCCATTTGGGTTTTTGATGTGAATACTAACTTATGTTTCTGACCTGTATCTCTGTGATTTAAGCATTGTGCTGCTGCCACATGATTGTCTGACAAGCTAATTGCATGGATAAGCAGGTGCGCCACTGTTCCTAACAACTTGCTCAGTGAGTGTAAATAGCAGTATAACCATGCCTAACCTCTCATATTTAATTCAAGGTGCTGTCATTTACCCTAAAAAACCACTCTCAGCTACCCCATCATATAAGCCCGCTAGCTAAGAACCATGGTAATGTCTATGCCATCCTAAAACAGAAAAATTTTAAAATAATGCACTGTATGGTTTCACTTCACAGAATGATTTAATAAATTGAATTGGGTTAAGTAATGGGATATGTGCAGTTTTAGTTGATTGGTCATTGCTTTTCCATGGAAGGGTTTTGGGGTGACCCTATCTGAAAACATTAGATGCTTTAATCCCCTTGCCCAGATTCTCTGTTATGTAGACCCACATATGTCCTCCACATCTACTCTTGTTCTCTTATTCTTGCATTCAACTGGCCTGGTAGGAGACACAGCCAGCAGTCACAATACACTCATAGCTGGGCCTATGGATCTGACTACACCCTGGACTGACTGCTACTGTGCTACACTTCACCTATTAGAGGACGTCAACTCTTTTTCCTATAACCCAGACAGCAAAACAGAGAAACAAGGCAAGCAAAGGCAGCAGACAATACCCTTTTATTCAGCCATTACAGATTTTGACATTCTTAAATATTCTTAATGTGCCATAATGTGAAAGCAAATACAAGTAAATGGGTGTGGCAAATCAAATAATACAACCTGGAACCTTTCAGTAGCTGTCATAGACAGTGCTGGCCGCCACAATTAATGCATCTGGCTTTGAGTCTCTTAAAGTTACATTGCTGGTCTCATGGCATGTTCTTCTTGATTCTGCCTTCTTCTCCACCTTCTTAGATCTTCTGTTCAATAGAGTTGCGCTTTAAGCTTATTTTTTAAAGCTTGTCATGGCCGAAGTGAACACCCCAACCCCCTCTCTGACCAATGTCATTTTGACAGACCATATCAGTACATGCTCACAAGGTGTGAATTCTTGAAAGGAACTAATAGTTATAGACATTTGCTTTTACACATGTGGAAACTCCAGGAAGTGACCAATTTACCTTTTAAAGTTCTGAACTTTTCATCTTGCTAGTCTGCAAATGGTATCTGCCTATTATTCTGACTGTAGAAAAGTCCTATCTTTGTAAAAATTACTTCTATGTGTAATACATTTCTTGTTTACCGTAAATACCCGCATATAGGACGCATTTTTTTTCTTAAGAAGTAGGCCTAAAAACCCAGGTGCGTCCTATACATGGATACTTTTATTACAAAAATTATAAATCTATATATATAATTCACAGAGCCCCGCCCACCAACAATTCACTACGCACGACACGACAGAGACCCGCCCGCCAAATCTAACCCTCCTCCTGCCACACTCGCAAACTGTTTTACACGCTACATACAGCGATTCCCAAACGTGATTACGGTACCCTTCTCCTGCCACACTTGCAAACTGTTTTACACGCTGCATACAGCGATTCTCAAACGCAACAAACTTTGATGGCTTGCCCGCCTGCCCGCCCACCTGACTGTTACCAGCATTCACCACAATGTACTGGAGTGTTAAACTATTGCAGCTGATACCTCACAAACTGTCCTTAACGTATTCCCCGGATATCCCTGACCCCATCAGATTCAAATTTGCCTTTTACTTTTACACACAGACAATTTCCTGTTAGATTGGCGTTTGCAATGACAATTACGTAATACGGTAAGTCACAGGGACAAACTTTCAAAAACATATGCCTGAATCTGTCAAAACCAGTTTTCAGTCACGGACAATTGTATGTTGCGCTCTCCAGAGTTCCATCTTTTCATTCTCTTACATTAATATCCTCAAACCCACCCCATTTGGACAACTGTGTCTTTCAAGAAGTGTTCAGTCATCAATAAATAATTATGCAGCGTATGCTACGCCGCTGGTTGGCTAGTTTATTACTGTATAACATCAGACATTTATTATAAAAATTTCAAATTACAATACCATATTCATCAATATTTATCCTCGTCATCACAGTCCTCATTAAACAAAGCATCCCACTCCTGTTGTGCTATACAGTCATCATGATAGTCCAGCTCTTCCTCCTTTTGGTCATCGTCATTGTCGTCAGTGTCGTCCATCCAAAGAATGTCGTCTTCCGTCCCGTCTAACATGTTGCTGATACAACATTTCTTGAATCCCATCACCACGGTCTTGATTGGCAATTCTTTCCAGGCGTCTACTATCCATTGGCAGATTGTAGGCATGTCGACTTTCCTCATGTTGCCGCCCTTGGTGAAAGTGTGTTCACCATTAATCAACCATTCAGCCCATTTTTTCTTTAGTGCTGCTTTGAATGGCTTATTCACGACGGCATCTATCGGTTGCAGAATACTGGTCATGCCGCTGGGGATGATGACCAGGTGTGTATTGTGTCGCTTCAATCTGGATTTAACATTGTCCTTTGTATGGCATCAGAAGGCATCTAACACCAGCATCGATCGTTGTTTCCCTAGACCACCGTCACGTTTCATCCATACTGTTTTCAGCCAGTCGTCCAATATGCTGTCATTGAACCATTCTTGTTCTTGCACCCTGACTATCACACCACTCGGGAACTTGTCTTTGGGCATGGTTTTCCTCTTGAAGACGACGTACGGTGGTAACTTTGCACCATCAGCCATACACCCAAGCATCACGGTGAAACGGTTCTTTTCGTTTCCAGTCGATCGCATAGTGATGGTCCTTGCGCCTTTGATGTTTACTGTTTTCTTGGATGGCAGGTCGAATGTCAACGGAGTTTGGTCGGTGTTTCCAATCTAGCTCATGCCATAGTTGTATTTCTGACGCATCTTGATGACATAACTTTGAAATTTCGTTAATAACTCCTCGTGGTCGCTGGGTAGTTGCTGACTAATAGTAGTTCTTCGTCTTATTGAACGCTTATTTCTTCCAAAGAATCTCCGACACCAGTTCATCGACGCCTTGAATTCTATGATGTTTTGCTATTTCGCCAATCTTAGAGCCTGTAAACAAACGGTAGTGGTGCTGACTCCCAGGCAGTCTCGACGGGTATCTTCAATCCATTTAATGAGTGCCTTTTCCAGGTTAGGGTGGTGAGCCTTCGAGCCTCTGTTTGCCCTCTTTAGTTTTCGCATTTCTTTGATGGTACTTTCGGCTTTTCTCCATTTTCTGATTACGCATTCTGTCGGACCAAATTGCTGCTCAGCTGCCCGGTTCCGTGTTCTTTCACGTACACGATCACTTCCAGTTTAAACTTTGCAGTATAGCTCTGTCGTGTTGTCTTCGCCATGTTGACTGGGTAATAATGAACAGCTATCTTTAAAACTACGTAATGGGTTATTGGACTTTATGATCGTGTGCGCGTGTGTCAGTGTCTCTCCTTCACCTTCAATGGCTGTGTGACGGGAACAGAGAGGAGTGGTTTGAATCCAATTTGAATTTCAAGGTTTGTTTTCAAGCGACAGTCGGTTAGCAGTGCTGCAATTGTAGCTACCAGGGTATGCCTCAGTCCGCGTGCAATTAGCCGTTGCCCCCACACTGGCATTTCACACCATTTCAAATTAAAGTATTTTTCAGGTGTAGCATCGCTAATACTGTATTGATTTTGGACAATGACACGGCGTTTGAAAGCTCATTTTACTATACATCCTCCTGTATGTCTTATTGTAATGTTTGGAAATTGTTTTATTCTGAATATTCATGTCACCGATACGTCATTTTCGCCGTCTAGTATGTTGATCGCTCTTTGCTGTTGTTCAGAGATACTTCAGCCTAACACAAGTGCATGGATACAATCACTGGCACTGGCGGCAGCAGCTTGTAATTAGTACCCCGGTAACTCAAAATCAGGATGCGTCCTATAAACAGGTACACAGGATTTTCCATGGTTTTTAGGGTCAAAAATCCACTACGTCCTATACATGGTATCGTGGTTTTACGGTAGCTAAAATGCATTACTGAGATCAGAAGTTTAAGTAGTTACAGTTTTAAACATACAGCTATAATATGTAACACAAAAATGTCTATAATCCTTATTAACAATTAAAAGAATCTGAAATATAACATAATAAAATCACATTCCACTGCAGTCACTTTGTTCTTTGATTTGATATGAATGAATGTGTCAGGCAATTGATCTGCACTCATCCAGCGGCAGTGCCTGCCCTTTGTGCTCAATGTTCCAAAACATCGACCATGTAAGACATCCCAGAAACAGAGAAATGGGCAAACATTTCTCCTCAACTTTGCGCAGGTCTGATCAGTGGCTACTGGAAGCATTTGTTCAAGGGTTGTTTATGCTAAAGGAAGATCCTCTTTTCTATTTATGACCTTGAATATTTAAACAAGATTCAATAAAGATATGACCACATAGAAATAAGTGTGTGCTATTTTGTTTAATCAGAGTGTATTTATCTATGTAGACGAACTTCACATCACATTGTATGACTCTTCAAGGTGGAATAAAGAAAATTCCAGTGGGATCAGAAATTTTATCTCATGATGGTATTTTGCCATTGAACTGAATGCATGCATGGGTGGTGGAATGCTTCTGAGTAAAAAAATCACATTTTATACAGTAGCTTAAAAGTAACATAGGTAAAATCAAAAATACAAACAATATTAAAATTGAGTAATAGGATATAGTCAAAAGAGGTGAATGTACTTTTTATAACAAACCAGAATAGCTTGGTATTTTAAATAATAATATTGCGACATATTGTAGGGATATAAGAAAATTCACCTTTTTCTACTTTTGGCAGAAATTTTGAATAATTTATAGTTTAATGAGGAACCATACTGAAGTATTAAGAAACAGTCAAAAAAATTAATATACATTTTACAATTTTCAAGCTGGAATGGCTATGCTTAATAAATAATGAGATGTTAGCGTTAAAATGGAGAGCAATAGGAAGATTCCACCACAGGTACTCTTTGCAGCATTATTTTTTATAATTTATGCTGGGATGAGAAATTTCTATAACATAAGCATAAAAAAATCCCTAAGTAAGCTTCTGCTTGGCATAGCCATGGGTAATAATTTGTAGTGTTAATGTTATAATAGTCTGGATCAAAAGGGAAAGCCACAGGGGGATCTGCAAACAAATTTGTTTGCAGAGCAACATAGCTGTGTTAAAATAATTCAAAGATTAATTTACATTTTATACAGTAAGTGTTTTTTCTAGGCATTAGCTAAACAAAACATATACAATTACTGTATATTAGGATGGGTAAAAACAGAATGAAGATGATGATACAGTAATGCAGTGTTCAGTGCCTCCGTAGTGGCTGTGGGGCACTCAGATTCACATTATATAAAAAATGATTTATTTATTTTATTAAGGGTGCCAACGAGCCTGGCTTGCCACACACATGCTAGTTCACTGAGACAGTTCACACTGAGGTTATGTAAAATCCAGATGAAAGTTTTAAGTAATGATTAACAAAAGCAAACATACAACTTAAATATGCAATAACTCACTCGATTAAACCCGGGTGACAGAGACACAACTGACCAATAACTAAGACACACAAACACAGTCCAGTTACCAGATGTGGATAATGATGATGAACAAGTGCCTTTCCAAACACATGTATATTTTTGTTTTACTGTATGGTGTCTAAAATCCTATTTAAACTTACCATGTTTAGCTTGTGCACAAACCACGATGCAAAGTGTGAGCGTTGTCAACAACCAAAACCGTTTATACTTGTGGTGGCTCATTTGATTGACATGTCAATATTCTCCTAGGAAGTAGGTAGCAGTGTCTGATCCATGTGTCATACCTAACAATTCCACGGCAGAGGAAATGAATTGTGTACATTTTGTTCAGTGATAGATGGTTAGCCTTGATGAGACTCTGCTGATGGTAGAAGAGTTGTGCCTGTTATTATTGGCTTTAACAGGAAAACAGAGGATAAAGTGGAGTTTCACACCCATTCACGAGAACTGTTAAAGGAAGGACAAGTATAATATTCTTCTTAAGCGGATGCATGATCCACATGATAAAATATCTTTGCAAAGCCTTCTTTGATGACTTTTTGTGTCATATTCAGCTGTTCATTCATCATTCTGGCACTCACGCATGCCCGGTTGGATTGTATGAGAGGCTGGTAGTCATTCTTTGCATTGTAGTCATGAACTATAAACTCATATCTTCCATAAATTTGTCAGCATCTTTCCAGTCATACAGGTACCTACATCACCTTAGTTCTGTCACCAGGCCCTCCTCGAAATTCGCTATTTTGTATATGTGTTTGCATTCTTGTTTAGTCAGGAAAAATTAAGTGCACAACATACAGTGAAAACTCCCTAGAAGGTATGTCTCCACATCTCATGTCATTTCTGATGCATGGCTCTTGCAACCAGCACAGACACATCAAGTATAAATCAGTCTTGTCTGTTGAAATTTGGTGGTGAAGGTGGTGGTGCTCCTAGCAGAGGTAAAAACCTATACATACAAAACACTCACAAACCAATGAAGATCTTGGATGAAGTATACCCTGATCCTGGAAGTGACCATAATCCCTGACAAGGTGGTGAAATAGTAACCAAATGAACAAGTTAACACAAAAGATCTGGAAATGAACAGATGAAAAAGTGTTAGAATTTCCTAGCCTCTAAAAGACTCCTTTTAAATCCAAGGCTTTCCTTGTTGTCCTTTCAGCAGCCCCTGCCTGAAAAGCAAAGGTTATCTAGTGGTGAAGTTATTCCGAGGACTGATGGAATTTGGTGTCCTTTAAGTAGTACTGCTATATCTTTGTCTTACAACTCAATGAATCTGAGTTTGATTCCAAGCTCAAGCACTGTGTGGAGTTTAAAACTTGTCTAATATTCGTATGGGTGTTTTCCAGCTATCATCCCAAAAGTAGTTAGTTGGCATTTGTAAACTGACCTTGTGTGCATTTATGTGTATTTAGGAAATATGATCAGCCCCTTGCCCAAATATTATCTCTTCTGGAAGTGGTCTGCAAAACCTAGCTACTGCAGAATCAACCTCCTGCATGCATCCTAAGGGGAACATCCATGCAGGCTGCTTCTTTTCCTCTCTCCCACATTTTCTGGACCTCTTTTTGGGTTGCACTTCCAGGACACTCAGCACACAGGTAGGGCTTGTGTGCCTAGTGGTTTCTATATCCCCACACTGGCATTGTAGGACTGCTCATCCTACCAGGGTGGCCCCATTTTCTCAAAACATTGTCTTCTAGGCCCAGACTGTTTCTTTGTACCAACCTGGTGATGATGTGGACTATGGCAAGCTCTTGCTAGATGAGCAACTACTCACATAATGGATGAATGGATAAAGAAAAGTAACAAAACGTACTGACAATGAGAACATTGTAAAATCCACAAAAAATAAGAAGCTGTAAAATACCTTCCACATTTTCTGCACACATTCATACATTAATATTTCTGGATTAAATGTATTTACAAAATGACGCTGAAACTTCAAATTGCAGGAAGTGCACACCAATTAACGCATGGCAGAAAATTTGCAATACATTTGTTAGCAGATAGACACATTATTTATTATCCGATAAGAGGCATTTTTATCCTTTAATTTTCACATAGTTAATTTTGCTCTGTTTGCTAAATATTCCACTGTTAGCACTGAAGTGCATTTATTAAAATAGAAAAACATGAAAAACACATCATAAATAACATTAGAAAGAAAAAGCACATTTTTATACAACATACTGGCAGAAATTAAAAACTGTATTTTTTCTGTATCTGTTGTTGACAAAAATAAGAATACATCCAAATGATTTTAAAAAATGATTTCTGCATTGTAAAAAAATAAATGAACTTTCAAAATTATTTAATTAATTTTAATTATGTTGTTTACAGTGCTTTCATTTGTTTTAAGTCATGAGACATTTTTAGCACCTCTATTTCATGCAATTTTTTACATTTAAGTAAGATTTATAAAAGACACAGGTTTTTTTGGTAATGTTTAGCAGACTGTATTTTGCTGTTTTTATTAGGTGTAACAAAATGTGTTTTTTTTTTGGTCCCCACTGTTGAGCTTATGAAATAAACTTGATCATAAAATCTCCCCAGTGTGAAGAAGGCAATTTTCAATGACTTCTCATGTGCCTTATTGATCTATATGACAAAGGACGGTCAAACGGGGAAACTCGTTTGTCTGAATTAAAAGGCAAATGGGTTAGAATAATTAATATCCTGGGAAATGATACATCTTCATTCATTTTGGATTAACATTCAAGACTGCAGCATCAATGGCCTATGTTAGTCCTTAAAGCTCAATCAGGCATCAGAAAACTGATAATAAATACACAGTGAGGATCAAGGAAACATAAAATAAACTTTCATTTCTCCTGGACACATAGTTGGCCAACCTGCAGTTGACATATAAAGGAAAGAACAGACAAATGGTTTCTTTATTGTTTAATTCTAAGAAAATACTTCAATAAAAAAATACTGTCAAGGAAATGCACTTTGACAAAAAAAAAATCCCTCTCCTCTGTTGACCAAACATGTCATGCATCTTTATGAAAAAGTGAGCTTTGTGCAGCGTGGAGCAGCGGAATGTCATTCAGAAGCTAGTTTTGCTACAGGGCTGCCTACAGACACAGAAGTGCTGGATAAAATAAATATCTAGTCATCATTATCATCATATATACACTGCTGACATTGTTTTAGAAGTTAAACATTGAGCATAACCCTTACACATTGGTAACTTATAGTGAATGATTTTTAGCCTTTAGCCCTATATAAACACAACCTCAGTTTTCTTGTCTTTTCATGAAAAACTATAAGCTCTGGAGCGGTGTGGGTGGTGGGTCAGGTATAGTGCAGTAGTTTAGTGGTGAGAATTTGTTTGCAGTCTTAAATCCTTTTTAATATTTTTAGTTCAGCAACTCAATTAATTGAATATCCAGAATGCCTTGTAACCTTTAATAAGTCATTTTACTTTGCTTTCAGTAAGTACAGCATCACATCTTTAATTTGGAAGAACACAAACACAACATAATCCTTCCATCCATCCTGTAAACCTGCTTTGTAAAGAGCATGGTCATGAGGATGCTGGAGCTCATCCTAGCAAGCATTTGGTGCAAAGCAGGAATAATCCCTAGACAGTGTGCCAGTCCATCACAGGGTGAACACACACACACACATACATGTATCGGGGGTAAATATAACACCACTAATTCACCTTATTTGCAGGTCTTTGGACTGTGGTAGGAAACCAAAGCTCCTGGAGGAAATCCACACAGGGAGAACATGCAAACTCTATGCAGGTAGCACCTGGGACTTAAACCTAATCTCTTTGTCGTAAGGCAGTAGCATTACCTCTGCATGCCACACTATATTATATTATATTATATTATATTATATTATATTATATTATATTATATTATATTATATTATATTATAATTACAGCATTTAGGAAGCATATTGTATAGAGATTATTGTTACTTGCTCCCAGCTCTAAAATCTCAATCTGGTCTTTATCTGGTGTAACCACAAGGGGCTGCCACTTAGTCCCAAACCACAGACACAGTAATACACAATAATACATAGTAATACATAACAGAATTCCAGGTTCAAATAAAGGACATTTAATCAACAAAACACCTTCTTCATAATAAAAACCACCAAAAATGCTCCATTTATATTTCTCTCCTTTCTCCTCAAGGAGTGTTACCCACTGCCTCCTGACTGTGTCTCATTTAAATGAGGGAGCAAGCTCTCTTTTAGAGTCGACCCAGGAACTGTTTCCGACCTCCTGTCCAAGTGATCTGGAGCAGATCTGGGTCATGTGGAAACCAGGGCAGCCTCCATTGGGAGTGCGCTCTGGTGGTCCCCAAAGATGTTGACAGGGCTGCATTACCAGACTCTAATTCCCATGCCATCCTGCATGTGTTCTATCCAGGTTCAACCCTGAGGAACACTGCTGTGTTGTGAGGTTGAAATTATCTGCTCCTGGTAAGCCCATTTGCCCAGTCCTTCCATTATTACCTCCTGGCCGAGATAAAGGAAGGATATCCTTCCTTTCTGGCACCTACACTGTGTAGATTGTATATTCTCCACATGTCTGTGTAGAATTCTCTCCATTTAAAAAAGCCACAACTACAGAATTAGGTTAACACACAATTCTACATTGGCCCAATTGTGGATATATGCCTGAGTGTGTCCTGTGAGGGGCTCAAGCTCCTTCCAGAGTTGGTTTCTGTCTTTAAAATTTTTATCTGGACTAAGGGATTCAAAAATTGATTAATATAATATAATATAATATAATATAATATAATATAATATAATATAATATAATATAATATAATGGCTGTTAAAATATCTGAAATAACGTTTACGAGTTCTCACATTCCATTTCCTTTGTGTGAAATATGAATGTATTAATTAATGACGAGCAAAGCTACTTTCTACCATTTGAATATCATCTGCTGGTAAATTATATAGACATTTCTTAAAAAGTATTAAAATTATAATACAAAAAGAGACACAGAGGTTTACGCTCATTTTTGTGTTTCTCTCTGTTCACTAAGTGTGGCTTCATGCTGAGGTCCGTCCAAAACACTCAGCAAGAAAGTTCTTCTAAGATTTAGATATACTACACAAATATTTTTATATTCCATCCATCCCTCCATTATTCAACCTGCTAAATCCTAATTACAGGGTCACGGGGGTCTGCTGGAGCCAATCCCAGCTAACACAGGCCGCAAGGGGCGGAGTGGTGGCTCTGAGGCTAAGGATCTGTGCTGGTATCCCGAAGGTTGCCGGTTCGAATCCCCATCACTGCCAAAAGGCCACTGCTCTGCTGAGCCCTTGAGCAAGGCCCTTAACCTGTAATTGCTCCAGGGGCGCTGTACAATGGCTGACCCTGCGCTCTGACCCCAAGGGGTATGCGAAAACTACCAAATTCCTAATACAAGAAATTGTATAAGGCGAAATAAAGAACAAAAAAAAAAAACTGGGCTCAGCGCCAGCCCACCGTAGTATTTTTATATTAATTTACACTATTTTCTTATGTCACAAATAGATCTATTTTTGCTTGGCTCTTTGCAAAATGTAACCATTTTTACTCTATTTGCCTAAAAATCTGTTTATTACGGCTAATATACACACGTTTATTTTTGTTAAGTGTTCATTTTTATTACTGATTTAATTTATGACAGATATTAGACTCAAAACATTCTCAGTCGAGTCTGAATTCCAATAACTGTCACACCCATTGCCATCTAAAGACATGTATATCAGTTTTAATTTAGACAAAAACATATTCCATATTCACTTAGCAGACAAAGCAATGGAACACGTGCACTTGTCCACAAATCAATTAAATCTTGACTGTTACCATCACATTCTATGTAACAGGCCCTTATTTAAACATGAGTACTGCTTTTTAGTGCATGGAAATCCTTGTTTAATGCCATTGAAAGTTTTTTCTCCAGGTTCTTTGTAATTTTAGCCTTTTACAAACAATTGAAACTGAAAAAAGCCTGCATACTATCCCCTGTATTACAAACACGCCAATGGCATTTCTATGCTTTGTATTTACTGCTTCCTGAATTATTACAGTAATAAAAATAAAAGTGAAGCATTACATACAATTTTGTAACAATCCATGGAAGCAGTCATTTCTGATCAATATCATGTGATATATACAGTATTTTCTTCATGTCATTATCCTGTTCTTCAGGCAAAAAAAAAAAAAAAATGAATAAGCGGACATACCTTTGAAAGGCCTCCAACTTCAAGATAGAAGCAGATAATGAACACATTCCAGGCCACCCACAAGACTGTCCAGACAGAATACTAGGAAAAAAACATGAGAAAAAAAATAAAAAAGTGAAGTCTGGCATAAATGAGAAAAAAAAATCTATTAAAAATAACATCAATAGCTCAAGCTCCACTGGGAGGCATTAAACCGAAACGGCAACAGAATATGCTGAGTACTCTTCCCCATCCTTTCCCAGTGGACTGTGGCAAATTCCAATTACTATTCCATGTTCGCTTCCTTTATTGACTTCTGTAAGACTTTTTCTCTAAACAAGTTCAAGGATTCCCCAATCAGTTCTGTACTGGCAGCGCAGACAGCATTTCATTGTATTTATCTTACAAAAGACAAGTCAATGTAAATGAACTCTGTAGTAGGCAAGACAGGCCTGAACTAAATTTGTAAATGCAAGAAACAGCAGATTAATTACATAATTACATACCATCCTACTTATACAAAAAATAAAAATTACATTTGAGCTACCGAAGCTTCCAATTTTAAAATATAAAACCTGAACATAACGGCTTCTTCAATTAAAATTTTACAATAATTGAAGGCCATGGTGCCTTCAGAACTGAAATCAGATGTTATCAGAATGTTTTGATAAGATGGTGTAAAATGCATTTATTTTATAGTTATTTCGGATTTCTGGCCTTAAAGAAATGTTTTGACATTACCTGAATTCAGTATATCTTAACACGGTAATCTATCTATCTATCTATCTATCTATCTATCTATCTATCTATCTATCTATCTATCTATCTATCTATCTATCTATCTATCTATCTATCTATCTATCTATCTATCATTAGGTGCACTTGCATATAATGTGAAAAATAGCTACTCCAATAGGGCATATCTGTCAGTTGGTCTATCTGCGCATCTGTCTTTCCGAGAAACCACCTTATCTTCCAATGGACTGATTTTTTGAAATTTTTCACTCTTAATTCTTCACGGAAATTTGTAACGACAGTTCAATTTTTTTTAAATGTCTTGAATACAGTGTGCTGTACACATTTTTGAAAATTTAAATTGCCCATTGAAAAGCACTGACTAATTTACAAATCTTGTCTGTCTTAAAACAGTGAAACATTGTATGTGGCTTCAACTACAAATTAGTTTACTCCGCCAATTTTACCATGAGAGTGGTTATTTTAGCTTGTGTATTTTTACTCTGTCAACTGCCACTCCTGATGTCAAAAGAGTGGAACAAAACACCTGCAGTTGAGAACACTGAAGCAAGAAAACCTCATTGTGGACCATGTGATGGGAAGAGGTAAGACTGTAAAAGGAGTTGGATGACCAAGTGTTACCATGTAAGAAAGATGTGACATCAGATGTGTATTTATTTAATTTTCTAATATTTCTTTCTTTATTTATTTAACACAAAGTATTGTCTCTTACTGTACCAGAATGCAGGTCTCATTATATGCCAACAGTTTGGTTTCTTTCCTTGTTGATGTTCATTGCTACGGTAAACAATACTGTAAACATGAGAAGATGTTTCAGACGAGTACAAATACAGGGATTCCTTTTAATTTTTAGATATTCTGTATAATGGAAATTTCAGGACATCAAAATTCAATGACAGGATACTATAACACATTTACCAGTCTTTTTAACTGAATCTGAGTTACAGTAATTGCCTTATACATGCATTTCCAACCTCCTTATTCTGAGTAAGGTTCTGTTTAAGTGAGCACATATCTCAGCAGCATCAAACACAAGGCAGGCATCAACCTTGAATGGAGGTGTCAGTCTGTCACTGGTCACAGCCACAATCATTCAAAGATCACCATTTAGCTTGGGGATGAAGGTGAATTCTAAAATAGAAGAAGAAAAACCCACACAGAGAATCCAGGATCTGATAAAAGCACTTAACCATTGAGCCTATGTGCCACCTTTAATGGTATGGTCTGGCTCAAAATATTAACTAATCATTTTTTTTATTATTTTAGTTTGCTATTTATAAATGCTAAATTTTAAATTCCCTTATTGAAAATTAAATTATATACGCTAAATGGAAATTATTGTTCATTTATTCCTCATTATCTGCAATAATGAAGCTACTGCAAACATTGAGTCTCACTGAAATTAATAAGCCCTGGTCATTACATGCCAGTTATGGACAGTTTATTGAATTTTTCAGGACACAGATGGAATTAATCTGTATGTCAGCAGTTCTAGTATAAATCTTTAGTTTCTTTTCATACTTTTAAAAGTGAAATTATGGACGTATCTGTTACTGTAGAAGACAATCCAAGTGGACAGTATTGCAGTGACCAGATTCCATTGATAATAATGTTGATCTTGAAAATCAGTAACCCATGCAGGATTTGTTTAATTAAATCCTGTTTTGATCACAATTTACCAATTTTATCTCCCTAAAATAAATATATGGTACAAGCAACTTACAAACTAACAATAAACTAGTGGACTTTTACCAACAGTACTTTCTCTGTCCTGAATTTATGAAGTCCTACCATGTCAGATAAGCTTAACATACCAAAAATGTCAGATGCAGGGAAAGCTGAATTCTAATATCTAATATTTTGTAGCCAATTATCAGATTGGGTGCCACTGAGTGGTTTGCTAACAGTCACCATTGTTCAATAGGTGCATTTCGAATTCTAGACCATGTGAGGACCGTTCAGCAAGTCTCTCTCATGTATTTCTCTGTCTTAATCGAGGGCCAGGCATTCCTGGCACTTGCTTGGCCCTTTTTCTCTAATGTTCTGGTGATCATGACATGCCATATCTCATGACATATGTCTAGTCATATTCTTTCAAATTACCATTTCTCTGATATTCAGCACACAAACATGGCAGAGTGCCCCCTTAGTGGCTGTAATACTCTCACACTAACATGTGCCTTTCCTACTGCAATATTTCTTTTTTCTCTCTCTCTGCATATATATATCATTTCCATACTCTTATTCTGACGCTGTCAGCCTAGTGTGTGGCAGTGCGAGAAGAAGGGGGTTGTGTTGATGCTGCTGCAACTGCTGTAATCTCACTCTCTTTCACACTGTTGGACAGGGTGGTATGAGGAAATATGAGATGCAGAACCTTCATGTTCTCACCAGTCTCACATCACACGACACATGTAACTTTCCTGTCTTTCTTGCTGCATGTAATTGTTGTTGATTTGTGAAACAATGCTATGTTCTATCTCTGGCTGTATGAAATTGAAACCAAATGCAGACATTACCTACGATAGATAGATAGATAGATAGATAGATAGATAGATAGATAGATAGATAGATAGATAGATAGATAGATAGATAGATAGATAGATAGATAGATAGATAGATAGATAGATAGATAGATAGATAGATAGATAGATAGATAGATAGATAGATACTTTATTAATCCCAAGGGGAAATTCACATAAATATAGTATGTGCATAAGTACTGTATATACTGTTGGGTACAGGTTAAACCCTGTTTGCTGATATTTTAGGGGCAGTGTAAGGGTCTGTCAAAGGAAAGTTCACTATAAGTGTATTTCCACTATATGTGATATTTTTTAACATATCTATTATATAAAGTGAGGCTCTATTGTATAGAGTGGTAACCTGTTTATATATTCATGTATATGGTCATACAAGGTTAGTCTTTCTTTTATGATGTCCAATTTGAGAGGTATACAGTTTTGAGAATTATACAACAGTATAACTGCCCTCCACTTCAAACCTGTACATACTCAAATAAATGGCAGTAGCCTGAAATGAGAATGGAGTCAGGAGATAGGAGTTAATATAATATAACCAAGGTTTAAGTTGGCAGAACTGGGAGATTGAAAGTCAAAGAAACAAGCTCAGAACGAGAAACCAAAATCTTAGTTAATGGGCACAGCAACACAGTAGAAAACCAGTAAAATACTTCATAAACTGAGGCAAGACATAAACAGAAGGATGTAGTCAAAAAACAGAAAATGTTCATAATCTGAAATCAATTTAAAAACTCAAAGAAAATTAAGCTATGGATTTAAGTTATATCCAGGAAGTGCAACCTTTATACCTTTGACCTAGAAATGTCACATGCCTCAAGCTTCCAGTTTACCTTATGACTTAACAACCATCTTAAACAAATGTCTTAAAATGATGGCACCCATAAGAAAAACAAGACAGCAACACAGAATAATGTATTTCATTTTTTGCATTGTTAAAAACATGTTAAAACAATAAACAAACTTTACCACTGGATTTCTTGGCCTCTAAAACCCCCAAAATGATTTTTCAAATATTTTTAAAACCTAAGGAATTATTTAGAAAGAACAGATGCATAAGGCAGATCATGACACCATCCTCATCTAAGACTCCAAAGATCCATTATGTCAACACAAGAACTGCCTTCATGTCCACCATTTTCGTACGCATAAATTTGCACTGATCTAGGAGGCCTTCATCATTACTGAACCAGCACAGGAACAAGACACAACAATGTCACCACAACCTGAACTTCAAATTCTTTCAGACATCTCGATAATTAAATTTATTTGCCCATGGCTCCCTACACTTTTCTGATGCCTTGTGTACTGACAGGTTGCATCCATCAGCCAGGTACGACTCACCTATTGTACGAGCTGGCATTCTATCATTGCGGCAGGGGCACCTGTAAAAATGGCAAGCCTGCAATGTTGCAAAAAGAAATCCATCTAGTGCAGCAATGTCAGACAGTCCCTTAAAGGATAGCAAGCCACCAAAAAGTTTCATGTTAAGAGCAGAAAATCCAGTCTGCCATTCGGCACAGGTGCTACATTGGTGTCAGGAGTGGGACAAGGATAAGACCTACAATTCCATTTAGCAGAGTACCATGGGAGACCACAATGAACCTGTTTTTAGTGAATTTGGGATCTGAAGTGCTGATTGTAGTATCAGTACAGGGAGGAATGCAGCTTAGAGACTGCTACCTCTGCAGCTCCACCAACACTTCTCCATCTCCATGGCACAGCCTGAGCTTCTGGCTTATGGAACTGCAATAAGTGTGGCTGATCAAGTTGCCACTGACCCGAGGTGAGCCATGTGAAGCAGGGCTGGTGATCAAACTGTCCAGGTAAAGGAGAAGACAGGTTGCACGGCATAATAGCGCAGCAGCGGAGGGAGAATCTCAAAGAGGAGATCCAGACCTGAAAGTGTTTTATTAGTGTCAGTTCAGAGAAGAAAAACAGCATGTTGTGCCACACAATAAAGCACTCCAGACTCCTGCTAATATACTTTCAACACTGGCCACATCACCATAGCAGAAATAAAGACCACCCCACTGCTTCAAAGAGTTGTTTGTCATTTCAAGAAATTGGTTGCTGGGGACAGTGACTTTGAAGGAAAGGCTGTGTAAAGGTGCTGATAAGTTGCATTAGCTAGGGATGAGACACCAATACAATGGGTGGCAGGGGTGCCTGTAACAAGGCAAGAATTTCATTTGGTGCAGCAAAGGTGAGTGGTCCTTTCAATAATAGTGAGCCACCTAAAATAGCCATGAAAAGAATCCATTATGGCACTAGGTGCTACAATATATATTTATATGTATATACTTATTGTATTTCTATAATGATTGTATTATACTTTAATACTTGGGGATCAGAAGTTTGTTAGAGGAAACAAGAGAAAATTGTAACAAGTTCTTTAGAATGTCCTCTGAATCTTCATATGAGATAAGAGAGGACATGGTGTCCTGCTCATTTATACATACACTTTCCCCTGGTCTGAAAAACAATGTGACTGTCACAGCTTATAAGCTTTCCAAAGAAAACTTAATGAATAAAAAATAAAAACCACTCTACAATATCACCTTATACACAAGCTGATATCATTTTCCACCAGGGTAACAATTTCTTATCATGTGAAGCTGACTGTAATTGTTAGTCATATAAATGAATGCTTTGCAACAAAATTAATCACAGGAGAAATACTATGCTATGGTGGGAAGGTGTGTCCATTATTATGTTTGTTGATCCTGAATGTATTTTATCGGAAGAAACTAATAAACATTGTGACACATGTGCGATTGGGAGACAGCTAATGGGTCTAAATAATTGAAGTACCACGCCAGACCAGGGGGTGGCGAGCTGCAATGTCTTTCTCTCTCAATCCTTTGCAGACCATCAATGGGAAATCCCGCTAGGTTCTGGCACCATTGATGACATCACTTCCAATACCAGCACCATTGATGACGCCACTTCCAGTCCCAAATACAGTACTTCTGGGTCCGGCGCTATGGATGATGCCACGTCCGGTCCTGATGACATCAATTCCAGTTCTGGTCCCAGTAATGCCAATTCCTGTCCCGGCCTTTAAAGCCGCCATATTTTCAAACGCAAATCAGTTCTTTTTTGGACTCAGACCTGTAAAGAACTCAAGCAAAATCACCCATTTGAAGCCAAGGCATAATACACAGGTGGCTGCCCCAAACTTTTTTGATGTCTTGTGACTGTTTTTGTGACAACATGTCATACATTTTTTAATTTTTTCCAAACAACATCTCACTGAATGCTGATTTACTCTCTCTCTAGTTCTGTACATAGAGCTGCTTCAGTGATTATATTCCAATACGATGTAAAACCCCATCTTTTCTCATTTGCATCTTAATTTATTCAATCTTTAAGTTACATTGTTGGCTACTCTAAATGGTTGTGATTCTACTGTACTGGCATTTCATAATCTCAGTCTGCTTTCCAAGTGTGTCGCTCATCCCTGTTTGTGGCCTTGTAATTTATCAGACACGGATGAGCCAAAGCATTACAACCACTCCCATATGAAGTGAATGACATTGACTATCTCATGACAACAGTGCATAGTCAAGGTCGAGAATATATTAGATGGCTATCTGACATTAGGTACTCACAACTGACATGTTGAAAGAAGAAGATGAGAGCAAGTGTGTAGACCTGATTGACAATGATTAGGGCCAAATCGTTACAGACATACAACTGGGTCTGAGACTTTCCAAAATGGCAAGGCTTTCTAGGCTGCTTACAGTCAGGATGCACTACGGGAAGAAGTTGGTGGAGGGAGTGTGATGATTTGTATAATGTCCTGCAGGAACCCCTGAGTCTGGGAATTCATGTGGATATTAATTTGACACATACCACCTACTTAGGATAATGAGTTCTGCCACAATGCACACATGGCTTGGGAATGGTTTGAGGGACATCATGAAGAGCTCAAGGTGTTGCCCTGCCCTCCAAATTCCCCACAATCCAATCTAGTATCTCCTGTCTTCAGTAGTTAGGATAACAAGTCCAGTCTGTAGTGGCTCCACCCTACAACTTACATTAGTTAAGGATCTGCTTCAGAAGAACTTCAGAGGTGCTGTATAGATAGATAGATAGATAGATAGAGAGATAGATAGATAGATAGATAGATAGATAGATAGATAGATAGATAGATAGATAGATAGATAGATAGATAGATAGATAGATAGATAGATAGATAGATAGATAGATAGATACTTTATTAATCCCAAGGGGAAATTCACATACTCCAGCAGCAGCATACTGATAAAGAACAATATTAAATTAAAGAGTGATAACAATGCCAAAAACAATGCAGGTATACAGACAGACTATAACTTTGTATAATTTTAACGTTTACCCCTCGGGTGGAATTGAAGTGTCGCATAGTGGGGGGGAGGAACGATCTCCTCAGTCTGTCAGTGGAGCAGGACATTGACAGCAGTCTGTCGCTGAAGCTGCTCCTCTGTCTGGAGATGATACTGTTTAGTGGATGCAGTGGATTCTTCATGATTGACAGGAGTCTGCTCAGTGCCCGTCGCTCTGCCACGGATGTCAAACTGTCCAGCTCCGTGCCTACATTAGAGCTTGCCTTCCTCACCAGTTTGTCCAGGCGTGAGACGTCCCTCTTCTTTATGCTGCTTACCCAGCACACCACTGTTTAGAAGAGGGCACTCGCCACAACCGTCTGATAGAACAGCTGCAGCATTTTATTGCAGATGTTGAAGGACGCCAGTCTTCTAAGGAAGTATAGCCGCCTCTGTCCTTTCTTACACAGAGCATCAGTATTGGCAGTCCAGTCCAATTTATCATCCAGCTGCACTCCCAGGTATTTATAGGTCTGCACCCTCTGCACACAGTCACCTCTGATGATCACGGGGTCCATGAGGGGCCTGGTCCTCCTAAAATCCACCACCAGCTCCTTGGTTTTGCTGATGTTCAGTTGTAGGTGGTTTGAGTCGCACCATTTAACAAAGTCCTTGATTAAGTTCCTATACTCCTCTTCCTGCCCATCATCATATAGTCCATGCCTCAGTGGATCGGATCTGTTTTGATGGCACACAAAGGAGCAACAACATATAAGGGAGGTAGTCATAATGTTTTGGCTCATCAGTATATATTAAATGAAATCTCATATTTTGCTACTTTTTATTGTCTTTTATAGGAAGCTATATAAAATGAATATTAATTGGTTGATTGAGTTTTAATAAATAATCTGATATGCTCTGTAATGGTTTAGTTTGAGAAAGACATTTTATAAAATAATGATTAAAGGACTGATTGATTGATTAATGACAGACAGCTCTAAATACGAGTGTTTTATTATTAATGTCCTCAGCAAAGGACTCGCATCCCATATAAGGTTGGTTCCTGTCTTTCCATCGGTTTTGCTAGGATCCTGACCTAAATGTATGGTTGAGAGCTTGATTGATTGGTAACTAAAAGATTAATGTTACTCAGCCAGTACACTGTCCTTCATTGAACTGACTATGACACTAGATACAGTAAGTTATTGCTTTGACTCAACCAGTTTACTGAGTAAATCACACAGCGGTACAATATAAATGGGTTTAGGGTACAAAAACATTACAACAAAAACAATGAGGAATCAAAAAAATTCCACAAAAACATTAATGAACACAGAAAACAAAACATTGTTAAAACCAACTTAATTGATTTCAGGGTCATAGGGAGCTGACAGGCTATATTGAGCAGTGGAACATAGCAGTCACAAGCATATCCACATTAACATTTTTGCAAAATCATTTCAGCACTAAAAGGAACAGTCATTAGCATTCTGTCATTTCTTTACATGCCTATTAATATTTTGATAGAAGCCCGAGGCCATGCCCAGGTACCACTACCTGGTCAAGAAGTGCCCAGTTTGATGAACTTCCCTGAACTTGTTTATTTAGAGCTCTGATGTTTGTCAATACTCATGCCTTGTGAGCTGTGCGAGGATTTTTTGATCTGGCAAAATGACAGAAATAAAAACTATTTCTGTGCGTTTTAATCTTATGAAGATCTCCCAGGGCTGCTCCACTGACATGCCTATAATAGAAATTACTGAGAGGTTTAATTTCCGGTTGCAAATCATTTTTGGCTTTCTCGTCAATTTTGGCATGTTGGATTAAAATAACTAGGATCGAGTATTCAAAGCCTTTTATATAATTTGTTAGGCTGGAATGGATTCTGAAAGGTGATGCTAGTTTGAGTGATATTTCTTAAGTCAGTGAGCCTTATGAAAAATTAATGTGACCAGTTGTGGCTGCATTTACAATGCAGAATTCACAAAGTACTGCCTCTTTCTTGTGTGCTCTGCATTTGATTTGTTTCCAAATAGTGCAGATTAAAGCCCTTCCAGTCTATTTCCCTTTCAGGCTCTTCTATGTATTGATATTATCGTGGTTTAACCTCCTTAAAATCAGCATAGGCTGTCAGGGGATTCTGAAGACTATTGGGTTAAAGGCAGTGTTGGGAAGGCAGTCCACTGCAGTTCTCATTCACTAACACAAACACACACACACCTTCACCCAGGGACAGTTTAGTCAATTAAAATAATATCTTTGGGATATGGAAGGAAAACCAGAATAAATGGAGAAATGGAGAAAGGCCCACACAGATACAAGAAAAATGGGAAGTCTCCAAAACGTGAGCAACCAGACAGGGACTGGAACCCTGCTGGAGTTGTGAAGTTGTACCATTGTATCACAATTGTGCCCTTCTAAGGGCGTGCTTACTATGAAAGAAATAATTTGGCTGTACTGTTTTCCTTTTCTTAGAGTTTCCTTTAGTCAGAACTGTAGTAAACTCCAATCAAGTAATGACTTGAAAACTAATCACATTAATGTGGATACAAGCAGCTCTGTCGAGACAAACCTGGGATAGTCATGCCTTATGGTCTTGAGTTTTATTAACTGGGACTGCGCATACTGGACTCTGATAATGTTAGGAATCGACTGTCCACATTTTGCATTAATTATGCCAAAGGGCCAAATCACAATATAATAAAAAATCAGCTGTTGTTTTCCTTTATTTTAGTCCATTTGAAAGGGTTGGCATTTTTGAGTTATGGATATAACAGTTTGCAGTGGGTAGCTCTGCCACTGCAGGGTTGGGTCCTAATCCATCATCTTGTCATTATGGGTGTGGAGGTTATACATTGTCCCAGTGTTCCCTATATGGGTTTTTCTTCACATATTCTGATTTTCCTCCCACATCCTGGGCAGGTTAATTGGTGGTTGCGAAATGGTTGTTATGTGGCTATGTGTGCATCTATTCCCCCTATTCAGAGCTTTTTCCTTCTTTGCACACAGTGCTGCTGGAATAGGCTCTAGTACCTACAACCTTAAAATGATATTTTTAAATATGTTACTTATGTCAGGTAGTTTGTAGTGATGACCGAGAAAACATTTTAATTTCATGTGTTTATGTAGAATGGAGATAACATAATTTCTGATATTATAGGGATCTATAGTGACCAACACTGGACAACAGCAAACAATACCAAAAAGTCCATCAAAAAGCCTCACACTCCTCGTGTTGCATAATACACATGTCACGCTATCCAGTCGTAGGCTCACAACGCCACAAATACATGTAGTTTTACTAAAATATTGTTAAACAAACCACATCCAGGAAATGCTCTTGAGAATGAAAATGAAATGCACTCAGATGCGAATGAGCACTTGAGTTGTAGGCCTGCCTCTTGTCATTACATTTATATTGAGATCTACAACTCTACTATCTCTGGTTTATATAGTGGAAGTCTGTGGAACTCCATGTAAGAACTGACCTTCCGCTTGTTGAAGCATCTGGGATATGTAAGAGTATGAAGCATACTCTCTCCCTCATAATGGTTTCACTCACTTTTCTTTACCTTGTTTTCTTTAGTTTTACATATCTCTCAGTGCAAACGTTTTATTTATATCAAGAGAAGCACAATGTTAACCAAAAAATAAGCTGTTACTTGGGCCAGAGTCCCAACCACTGAATGATGGGGAGGCAGGCCTTCAGTTCAAATGCTCAGATGCGTTCGATTTACAATTGCAAAAGTGTTTACCACAAGTGGTTTATTAAACAATATTTTTAGTAAAACTTCATGCGCTTGGGAGATTGTGAGCTTAAGACTGGATGACTTGACATGTGGATTATGCAAGACGAGTAACATGAGATATCTTCAGAGACCTTCTCATATGGTTTGCTGTTGGATACCATAGATTTGTATTTTACCAGAAAGTTTGTTATCGCTATTCTGCATTAAAACATGTGATCAAATATTTTCCTCAGCCATCACCACAAACTACATGGGGTATATAACATATAACAAAAACACTTTTGGCTTTGATATTCCTTCAAACAGGGTCAAGACTGCTACATTATATTTAAGTCTTTTAAATAGTTAAGCAATCATTTTTAAAAAAATCAAAGGTAACAATCAGTGGGCAGGTTGGTAGTGCAGTGGTTTGCCTCACGGGTCTCTTATCCTGGGGTCAAATCCCGTGCCATGTTATTGTAGTTTGCATGTTCTCTTCGTGTCTTTAGGGGCTTTCCTCCATGCACTTTGGTTTTCTTCCATCTATTCAAAAGCATGCATGATGGTACTTCTTGTTCAATAAAAGAGGGGTCTTCAACTCACAACTGCAACCCCATATGAAGGGGCTTCCTATTTGTGGACTACTTTTTTTTTGAAGTTATTTTTTTACAATATATTAGCTACCAATACACACATTCTGCACATTGTGAGCATACAATTGGATAACATGAACATTTTTGTATTGTTGCTGTTGTCCAGCGTTGGTCACCATTGTCTTCCGTTCTATCAGAAATGTTATGTTCATCCTTCATGAAAACATGAGATTGAATATTTTTCTCAGTGGTCACTACAAAATACATGGAATAAGTAGCATATAAAATCATTTTTGGATGGATTATTCCTTTATAGAACCACTAGGGGGTTCCCCCCGCTCGCTTCGCTCACCAACCCCCCTGCTCACTTCACTTGCCAGCCACTTTGCATCTCTACCACTCACTTTGTGAAGAGGGGGGGCTGAACGCACCCCAAGGAGATGTGGTCGCTCCTCCGAAACCCCCTCTTAAACGGTGATACAATGGGATACAAAGTACTGTATCTGCTGCCGTGCTGCGTGATCTGCATCGTGTGGCACTTCAAACATTTAAAAGCCTATACAGCAGCTGTCTTTGTCATCTACTATTTGTCTTTTACTGTATTTCTGGCCCCGGGCGCGGTTAAATCTTTTGGCACAAAGTCCCGTCTCACGAGACTTGAGTTCTTGATATTTTTTAGTTTATAATTTAAAAATGGAATAAGGATCTGAAAATCTAACAACATCATATTAAAGTTCGATAAATACTGGAAAGAATGATACCAAACATACTGTATATATGTAGGTTTTAAAATACAGTGATCCCTCCTCGATTGCGGAGGTTGCGTTCCAGAACCACCCTGAAAGTTGAAAATCCGCAAAGTAAAAACCATATGTTTATATGGTTATTTTTACATATTGTAAGCCCTTATAAACTCTCCCAAACTCTTAAAAACATTTCCCACACAGTTATACAGCATAAACCCTTTATCTTCTCTTAGATATTAGGTACGATTTGTTGAAATTATGTATGTAAACTGTTTACTGTGTACACTTTATTATGCACAAACATAAGTATCGTATATCATTGAGGAGTTTTATTTAATATGTAATACATTTTTAAACACACTGCAATAATACATATTTTAACACAAATAATTTTATATTTACTGTATATACAGTAATGCACTAGTTTTACTTACTTACCCAGTTATATTAGATATCGAGCGTCTCCGATATCACATATGGTACAGTCATTACGATAGACAGGCCACCAGCAATAAAAACGTACAATGCAAGAAAAATTGTATAAAATGTGTGTACAGTTACACAAAATGTACATACATGTACAAAGTACGTAGAAAATTAGTTATGGGTAATCACCAGCAGCAAAACACGTTGATGCTGAATGAGCGAGACGAGATGCTGGCTAACGCAAAATGGAATCGGATGCTGCTCTCCGTCACTGAGCCAATGAGCACCCAGGAATTTAACCGCGTGCTCTTATTGGGTAGCTTCTCAGCCATCCGCCAATAGCGTCCCTTGTATGAAATTAACTGGGCAAACCAACCGAGGAAGCATGTACCAGAAATAAAAAGACCCATTGTCCGCAGAAATCCTCTAACCAGCGAAAAATCCGCAATATATATTTAGGTATGCTTACATATAAAATCCGCGATAGAGTGAAGCCGCGAAAGTCGAAGCGCGATATAGCGAGGGATTACTGTAAGCCCGATTTAAAGTGTGACAAAAAATATGACATAAAAACGTCATCGTTGCACTTTTAGGCATAGGATTTTATATATATAGAGCAGATATTGAGTTACTAAGCAGTAAAATGTTCTATTCATACCTCTTTGGTGTAAAGAGAAATACAATGTTAGAAACAAAAAAACAACAAAGCATTTTACTTATCTTGATTTGTCTTTAATGGTGATTGATTACAGATCCTAAAGTTCTCGCATTTCAAGAAGTTTGCAATGTCCCAGCAGTTACAAGGACATACTCAGCAATTTGAATATTGTAGAGAGACAAGTTCTGCTTGGAATAAAATGGCTGAAATTGAACAAACCACTGGTCAGATAACATTCATCCCGGAATACTTAAAGAAGTTAGCGAATCTACTATATAATAAAATGTTAAGGTCTATATGTGTGCGTCCTGTCCCTCAGAACAATCTGATTAGTCAGTTTGGCTTTGGTAACACAACGACAGAGGAAATGCGAGTGTGAGACACACAAGGTAGAGTAAAGATGGAGGAGCCACGCTGAGAGTCACCCTCAAAGATGGGAAGTATAAAAGTGGACTTGAGGCGAGAATGGCTTCTTGAAAATAATGACAGAAAAGCAAGCTTTATGGAAACACACTCGTGAAGGAAAGGATCACTCTAGAGGAAAGAATCTGAAGGTACATGTATGGCAAGAGAAAGCAAATACGTTTAAATTTATTCTGTCTTTGACAGGAAATGTGGGTAGTACATCTATAAATCCAAGTAACTATAGACTGGTAAGCTTAATATAACTAACAAGTAAATGAATGTAGGCAAATATGAAGAAAATGATTGAGCAACACATGGCAAGAACACATGTATTAATGAGCAGAAAACGTGGATTTCATTGGGGGAGGTCGTGTTTCACAAATATATAGGAATACCTGTGAGGATGCAACAAAAGCTTATGAGCAGAGAGTTCAACTTGATATAATTTATCACCGTTTTCAGAAAACGTTTGATAAGGTGTTACATAAAAGGTTTGTGATAAAACCAAAAGGAATGGGAGTTCAAGACACAGTGTGTAGATGGGTGCAAAATTGGCTTAAAAATAACAAGCAAATGGTCATGTGTGAGCCGTTTTTAAGAATAAGATTTTAGTGGAGTCACTCAGGGATCAGTGCTGGTGCCAGTGCCCTTTTTAATATACACAAATTATACGGATAAGAATATAAATAACAAGCTGGTTATGCTTGCTTATAAAACTAGCCAGAATGTCAGACAAGCTGGTATCAGCCACATCAGCATCATAGACTACACAGCACATTGTGCACAATACAAGTCAAGGGAGGTTAGGCCAAAAAGCACCTGCAAGGCCTCACATGGAGTACAGCAAATATGGCAATTATATGATCTGAAAGATGCAGGTCATTTGTAAAACCACCTTCTCAGTGCAACCTCAAAAAAATGCTTTGAACAACTTAATCATGCGGCCATCAGTCCACCGGATAGAGTGGCCTGAGCGCATCATCAGTGCATCCCTCACCTGAAATGCAATCAGCTATACACCTGACACGCTTTATGTAATTTCAAACTATGATTGTGAAATTCTACAAGAACAACTCCTTATGCATACTGAGAAAAGTTTGGTTTTGTCTTGCTAATTGGCACACACTTAATGAGCTTTTAGAAACACAGTCAGGCTTGAAGTTCACATTTGAAACAGTGAAGGTTAAAGCTGAGCTTCAGTGCAACAAATGCCATATTGGAAGAAGTAAGAATGCTCTTTACAAACTAGACAATTTAAAAATGTTTAAGAAGGCTTGTATTTGAGAGGAAAAATAGTTTCTGGTTGTGCTTTGATTAAAATACTGCACCAAAACATCACGTATATTACCCATAAAGAAATGTAAAATATTTTATTATCAAGGTGGGAAACAGCTGAGAAAGAAACAAAGAAAGATAAAAGATTCCTGAGCCAAAAGATGTGAGTTTCTGTTCTTCATTCAAAACAGAATACATTTGTGTTGGATCCATGTTTATTTTATAAAACAGCTTTCAGAATGAGTCCTTTCTTGGTGATCTTTACTTAACTTTTAACAATACTATAGGTGGGAGTATATCATATTGGCATGTGTATTGTAGTGTTAAGTGATGGAGCGCTGTGTCTTTTCCCAAAGAATAGCACAGGTTTAAACAAAAAAGCTTATAATAAAATGGGAAACAAGATGAGGCTAATCTAATTTTGGCAGGAAACTGCACTCTCACCTATATTCCATTTTTGGTGTCCATTTTATGACATTATTATCTCTCACTTTTTCAGCCATCAGACATCACTCTGCTTTTTGAGATGTTATTCATTATTTGTTTGGTTTAACAATCATGTATCATCTGCAATAACTTATTGTACAGATATTCTTATGCATCAAATTATTTTATGGTATATTATTTAAAGTACAAAATAAATTTCAACTTATTTTATGGATCATGATTAATTTTTTATTAACTTTTTCATCCAATTCTTGTCATTTGTCACCTTTTACTCCTGACTCAAATTTTTGTTAAGACTAAGAGGTGTTTCTTTAATAAACAAAATCAGTGTGGTTACAGCCACTGAACACAAAATTGTCAAATTAGGTGCTGGCACCTTTTACCACTAAATTTTATTAACTGACCTTTGTGTGTCAATATATTAGACATATATAAACGAAAGACCAGTGTGCGTGTGTGTGTGTGTGTGTGTGTGCGTATGGATCAGTCAGCTCTGCTCAGGCTCAACCTCAGCCACTAGATGGCGCATACATGCACTTTTACATTTTTTCAGTACATGTATGCACTTCACTATGAAAGACCTACGGGCAGCCACCCGTATATTATTCCCTGGCTGCAAACTGATTAAAGATTTGTACTGATGTGTACAGATTGGAGTTCAGAACAGAACTGAGGGGATAGAGGAAAGGTGGCAGCTTTAAAGGCCAGTATAGGAAGTGACCTCAAAGGGGCCGGAACCAGAAGGGTCTTCATCCATAGGCGCAGACCCAGAAATGACGTCAAAAGGGTTGAAATTGGAATGGACGTAATCAGAGCCAGGCGGAATTTCCCTTAAACGGTCTGCAGAAAAGCGAGAAAAAGAGTTATTGCACTCTGCCAGCTCACGGTCTGGCTCGGAATTACGCTCATTCAGGCCCTTTAGCTGTCTCCCATGCACACATGTGTGACAATATATATATATCTGATACAAAGGCTTGGATATACAGTAATCCCTCACTTATCGCGGGAGATAGGTTCCAAGGCCGACTGCGATAACTGAATTTCCGCGAAGTAGGGACACCATATTTATTTAATTATTTAACGTGTATTTGGACGTTTTTAAACCCTCCCTGTATTGTTTACAACCCACCCTTTACTCTATTAATAACAGGGACAACTGCTAAGCAATATGAAATCGGTAGATAAGTTTACACTTACTGTATAGCGAAGTACACGTAGCTATATATGACGTGATGATGGTGATGAATATGCTGCGCAGTAAAAATGATGACGATGAAGGTGATGATGACTTTTACTGCAAAGCCGATTACTGAATTTAACGTCTCTTCAGACGGCGGTGCCATTTCCTGGGGCACCTCCTCCACGGTTTCCGAAAGTGTATCCATAGTAGTAGTAGTAGTAGGAACTGGCACTTTTTTGCGAAGCTGCAAAAAAATTGTGATCGGCAGTTGCTGCCGCTGCTTCTTTTTCCGGTCGAAGAGCAGCTTGTAGGCGGTCATGACGTCGTCGACCTTGTTGCAAAGATTCCTAAAGCAGATTCCATCCAGACTACTGCCTTATCACGTCCACTTGCAACTCGTTTTGCGCCCTGGTTAAAGGACACTGCGGCCATAGATCTTATATGCTTTTCCTCCTTTTTAAATAAAAAGAATCGTGGACTCATTGATGCTGTAATGGTGTCCTGCAGCGGTGTAGCTGTTCCCTTCCTTCAACATATCCAAAACTTTTACCTTTTCTGCAATCATTTGCATCTTCTGTTGGCGCTTGGACACGGCCCCTGAAGCAGGAGCACGTTAATGCTGAATGAGTGAGATGAGACTTCCTGGTTAATGCAGCACTCCGTCGCTGAGCCAATCAGCAGCACACAGGAACTTAACTGCATGCTCTGATTGGGTAGCATCTCTTGTATGAAATCAACTGGGCAAACCAACTGAGGAAGCAAGTACCAGAAGTAAAAAGACCCATTGTCCACAGAAACCCGCGAAGCAGCGAAAAATCCGCGTTATATATTTAGATATGCTTAAATATAAAATCCGCAAAGTCATGAATCCGCGAAAAGTGAACCGCGAAGTAGCGAGGGATTACTGTAAACATAAGATAACCAAGAGGATTTTACTGATTTAAACTCTGATAGGGCAGAGTTTCCCATGCCACAAATACAGTCAAAAACACAAACGGCACTCATTGCATCGTCCCTGAAAGCCTCCTGAATCATCCGAATAGTTTCTGCAGACAAATGTTCAACCTTAATACAAAAGTTGATACAGATTTGTCGCTCTCCTCATTCATTTATTTTGACTGTGATGACCACACAATACACATGCTCACTCAACAGCATCTAGTGCCCCCAGTGACTAGTCCAGTGAAGTTGTCATTGTTCACACATGTGCACTCCAGTCCACTCTCCTTGGCTGCCAGGTTACCTCAATGCTGTGCAAACCATTCTTGTTATATTAACAATGGCTGGATTTTTTCCAGACAGACTTTATACTGTACATATATATATATATATATATGTATACAATAATAGGTCAGTTTAAAAAGTTTATATAAAGTATATACTGTATATAAATACTACTCTATATAATACTATACATATATATACATATAATACTAATACATAAATAATACTATAAATACTCTATATAGTAACCTCATGCCACAGTACAACTTGGACAATCAAATGTATTACTTATAGAACTAACACCTGCTGGTATGAGTTAGCCAAAGTGTCAGACTATGGAGACGCCACCAATCAAAGGTAAGATGATTCAATAACAGGATATAGAAACAATTAAATCAATAAAATAAAATTCAAAAAATAACTCCTTAAAAAAGGGATAAATATGGGATAAAGAAAATCTGATTAGCACTGCCCATCTATTAGTAACATTCTTATAAACCAATAGATGTATGATTCATCACATTACCAATCCCAGTGTACAATTAAATAATGCTTATAACAAAAATCTAGCCTTATTTTGCCAGTGCCTCGTGTAACACTTTGTTCAGGTTTGTGGATACTTCTAAAAGCTCTCTTGTTAGTGCTGGTTGTTTCGTTCTCTGGATACTAACTCTTAACTTTTGAACTTTTGCACTTTGATTCTGATTTTTGATCTGGCTTAGGTGCAAAGTTAATTTTGGTGTTGTTTTTGACCCCTGGCTTTTTTAATGACATTTCACCTCCTTATGCACCTTTTTCTTGAAATCTACATAAGACCTTGGGCTATGTCAGTATATGAAGGTGTCCACAGGACACAGATGAGAATTTTATAACTAAGAGATAAAAATGGCCAAAGTGACTGAGAAATATTAGTCAAATATACAGACAGGGATCAAAAAATACAAGCCACTATACAAAATTAAAGGTCAAAAATGTATCAAAGGTCTGCACCAGAATAGTTATAACTACAAAAGATTTTTTTGAAGTATCCCAAAAAGTCAAGTTGACCATGTGATGATAATATAATATGTCATGTGACCGGCAGTGGACATAGAAATTGTAAACATTGCGATTGCAGCAATCAGAGAAAAATGCAGCAAATGTCAGCAATCATAACATAAGATGAAAACAAAATGGCAGTGCAATTTAATCCCAAAAAACAACTGAAAAATATACAACAATAACAAAAAGTGTACAAAAAGTATTCTTAAGTCTTCAGAATGAAAGATGGTGCCACTTAGAGCACATCTAGGTTGCCAAATGGATTTAATGGATGACCCCTGAATCCAAAATTAACTGGAGGATTTTTAAAAAGGGCCTAATCATATTCAGAGTGTGAGGATAAGGCAAAACTTCCTTGGTAAGACAATGAATCTTTTTTGTGCAGAGTAGACTGTAGGTTTGTGGACAATGGAGAGTGAGCGCTTGTTTGCACACTTTCCTTGATACCACCTGTCCAAAAAGGGTCAAGACTGGCATGTAGGTGCTACTCGAATGTGTATATCTTTCAACTATTGCAATACTTCCAAGGTTTTATCTAAAAGGAAGCCAATTATGTGTGGCTGGCCTGATTTGTGATTCTGCAGATAGGGTTGCTTCATCTCATTCTTTAAATGAAATAATCTGGCTTGAATTCTAAAGAAGGACTGGCTATCCTGCAGGCTGTCACCTCAACCACTTCCGCACTTTTTAACAGCCAGCAATTGATTTTTGATGTTTTTAGCAATTACTGGGGTAATTCTCTGACATGAAAAGGCAATTAGATTTTTTCAAGTCAATTTGCAAAATACATTTTTTTATTATTAGTGCAATGATTCAAAATGAATAAAAGGAATAGTGCCACAAAATATTATGTCAAATTAGCAAATGAGATGGAATGTGAATCATCAATAAATAGGAGGGAACCTATGATAAAAATTCTGTCAGTTTCACCTCTTAAGAAAGTGATTTTTAGTTTTCAGAAAGCATTTCGATTTTTATCAGGGAAATATTCATGACCAGAATGCAAAGAATAACCATTAACTTAAAAATGTATAAGTGGACAAAGTGAGCTCATATGTCAGTGTGGGTCACTTTAATTGAAAACTTTAATTAACTATGTACAGTATTGATTTTTACAGCCCATCCAAGACTGACAATCACAGGCTTATGAGACAAGTTCTTTTAATAGGATACCATTCCATTCTATTCATTTGAAATATAAAAAGAAAACACATGAACTGCAAAGTGCCCATGAATCATTTTACACTACAGAAGCATACAATTATTTTAATGATACATGTCTAAAGCATACTATTCATAATTAACTTTGTCAAGGACACATTCCAACGACAATTTGGTTTTTTACATATACTTTATGCCAGTGCTTACATGGGGTAATGGTAATGAGCTTAATGACTTTCTTTCACAAAATAAGAGGTTGTCATGCACTGAACATAATTAGCTTGCAATGTTCACGTTCATCAACCCAAATGACGGTAATGAAGTGTTACGCTTGAACCCTCATATTTGTCATTTACATTTTTGGATTAACATCAGAAGTGCAGACAATTACATCAAAGTCTCCAGCACACCTGTGCCAGTCGATGTTTCTGCCTCTTAACATTAACCTTGAGCACTGAGAAAGCAATTCATTGGCTGACTCTGCTGTAGATTAATCTAGTTAACATTAGTTCAGTGCTAGTTCAGTGACATTGCCATATAGAATCTTTTCGCGTGATCCAGTAGGCCATTTTTGGATTTGTTTTCAAATGTATTATTTTCTGTCGACTTGCAAAATATCTGCTTGCTGATAAAAACAGCAGCATACATGAAAGTATAGCATGTATCATTTGAGACACGTTTATTATCTTGGCCTTGCAGCTTGACATGTCTTGGGTCAAGGCTGATTGCCTACCTGAGTGTCTTCTGTATAGAACTTGCAAGTTTCTGTTGCGCTGACTTAAGAGTTTCTATGTGATGCTAAATCAAACTGAATAAACCTGACAGCCATATTGCATACAACATAGCACCTGAAATTTTATGTGGGTGTTAAAGCCATAAATATAGTATAATAATAGCAACATGAACACATAGCACAATTCTCAATATCTCAATATCATCAGCTTATTGTTTGCAATGACAATGATCTAAGACAATATTGTTCACAAAGAAATTCATGACCAGTATCATTCCATTCAAGGCCCATATACCATTCAATACGTATGCTGATTTGAGACAATTATAACATTTTACACAGTTGTGATAACAAAATGAACAGGATACCAACATAAAATTGTTAAAACGTTGGATGATATCTTTATTTTAAGCTGACTAACCAGACTAGGATATGTTGCAACTGTTTGCATGTACTATATTCACAGTGTCATACACGTGTGTATGGCAGGCAGCTAGAGGGCTTAAATAACAGTAATACCACACCAGACCAGGGGTGGCGAGCTGCACTAACTCTCTCTCTCTGTCCTCTGCAGACTATCCTCGGGAAATCCCATAAGGTGCCGCGTTTTTGATGACGTCACTTCCGGTCCTAGTGGTATCACTTCCGATTCCGGTCCAGATGACGTCATTTTCTGTCACGACCTTTAAAACTACCATTTTACTCAACCTAAGTCACTTCTGTTTAGGACATTGTACCATGCACAGCTCATGGAAAAAATACCCATTTTGCAGCCAGGGATATTATATGGCTGCCCCAAACCTTTGATGTTTCCTGTGTCTTATTGTGACAACAGCTAAAGAGCAGGCAAGTTGAGAGTGTCAGATTCATGTTGCTTTCTGGCTTGTCCAAGCAGACTGTATATTGTGTTAAGCATCAGAGAATCATTATTTCAAAAGAATTGTTTGAAAGGATCAAAAGAAAAACAGGAAAACATCAAAACATGAATCTTTAAAATTATAAAACAAACCAAAGATGTTACCAAAACTCACAGTTATAAAAGCAATATGTAGCTCTTAGAAAGTTGAATCATAAGTCTTAAAGTCTTTACTTAAGTTTTATCAATTTAAAACTTAAGTGGTTCAAACCAAAAAGTGGCTATGCCACAACCTTTTTTAAAGGTTGTGTGATGACAGGGTTTGAAATACGTGACTAGCAATGCAGTCGTTGCTGCAGAAATATGACAGTGTCCATGAAACCAATTCACAAAATGGAAGCACCCATGAAAAACAGAAACAAAATGGTGACACAAAGACGCTAAAGAAATAAAAATTATTTACAAAGAATAATAAATAATATTAAAAAGTAACTAACTCTAAGAGTGCCATTCCATTAAAAAATTCTTTGTTTTTTTAAAGCTAAGAACCCCCATTAATGCTATACAGTAAGTATGCCACTGAAGGTTGGTGTCATGTTGTTAATTTCTGTCCCTGATCAAAATTAGAGAATAATTTATATATTTAAGGGTAACATAAGTTTGTACATGAAGTGTTTTGGTGTGCAGCGTACATTAAAAAGAAATATATAGCATCTATCTTTGAAGTAGTATAAAAGGATTAATAAATGTCAGAAATGTGTTCAAGCGTAGCAGGAAACCAGAGAGAGGTCAAGTGAACAACAAACAAGAAGGTCCTGGAGGATGGTTTAAGAAGTTGGCTGACTATCATGTACCCAGTTAGACTTGACAGATTCCATACATACAGGAACTCAAGAAGTAGTGAAAAGTATTGTAAGGACCATGAATATAGTGGAATTAAACTTTTATTTAGGTATGATATTTGGACATGTAAGCTAATGAAACAATCAGACGATGGGTGTGTAAGCCAAAGAACCAAATCAGAGTAAATGTCAGGTGTATTTGCTCTGCCCATGGCACGATCGCTTAATAGATTGCTGTAACAGGAATGCTCCCTATTCAAACCATTTGCTAAGCAGGAAATAAAAGACGCAACAAACAAGTTTCCTCCTTCCTGGTTCCTGACTCAAAGAGATATCGTCAGCAAGACTCAGCGTTCACTTTAAAATTCGTTAGATGGTTTCTGGTTGTTCATTCTGATTCATCATGGCTTTTATCTGCTCCAAAATCTGCCTTGTTTAATTGCCTTAGCATTTTGTTTTTAAGACATGACACAGAAATTTTTGATCGACATTGTGAACTTGATAAAAAATGTAATGTGATCAGTTCAGTTCAGATTTATTATGAAATATTGTGCGTTATTGTTACAATATAACAACAAAGAACGTAATATGCCAAAAGTAGCCTCACAAAAGTTCTACTGTTCATTTAATTTAGGTAAAAACCCATACATAAACTAGTTTGAAATGATATCATCATGCTTTCCCCAACACTTGGAGTAATTATTAAGTAGTCTGCATCAATTTACACATAGAGAAAGAAGAAAACGGCACATATTGGACAAAGCAAGCCATAGTTGATGAACACAGTGCTGCAAGGTGGCACACTTATAATGTTTCTACAGACATGGCACACCCTAAATGTGTTAAAATGCAACAAGAAATAGTCAGTTTTCTGTGCTTGATACTGGCACATATTCGTGATTTCACTGGGCCCAAAGCAAGCCAGACTAAATAAACTTGCCCACAAATCATGTGATTTGAATACATATCCGCTGTCAAACCATTGTTTCTGTATACTGAAAGCTTTACCACTATATCAGACCATTGGCAGACTTTTGTGAAGAACTGCATTATTTCTTACAAGCCACAGCAGAACCTAACTGATAATGAGCAGTTATGACAGTTTTCCTTCCCCCACACAAATGCTGGGAAAAGTCTGACACTGGTGCTGTGAATCATTGAGCCTTTCATAGGCAAAAGAAAAAACCATCTCACCACTGACATTTTTACACCAATTTACTTGACAAACAAGACTTGCTTATAGACAAGTTTGTTCCATGCCATAGCCAAAATGACAGCAGACACCACCACCACCCCAAGGTTTGAAAGGCAACACCAGGGATAGCCATGGAAGTGGCCACTGTAAAAGTGAAGGAAGATGCACATGCAGCAAAATAAAGGAGATGTGCAAAACGTTCAATGTTATATGTGCAGAACAGGAATCTGCTGACTGCTGATGCAGACTGCTTTGTGATTAACTAATCTGCCAACTGTCATTTTCATACAAATGCTGTGAAGTATAAGAGTATGGCTGTAAATGGTAAACTATCCATCCATCCATTATCCAACCCGCTATATCCTAACTACAGGGTCACAGGGGTCTGCTGGAGCCAATCCCAGCCAACAAAGGGCACAAGGCAGGAAACAAACCCCAGGCAGGGCGCCAGCACGCACACACACACACACACACACTAGGGACAATTTAGAATCGCCAATGCACCTAACCTGCATGTCTTTGGACTGTGGGAGGAAACCGGAGTACCCAGAGGAAACCCACGCAGACACAGAGAGAACATGCAAACTCCACACAAGGAGGACCCAGGAAGCGAACCCGGGTCTCCTTAATGTGAGGCAGCACTGCTACCCACTGCGCTACCGTACCGCCCAAATGGTAAACTACTTCATTTATGTTATGTGACCAGCAAAAAGAAAAATGTATTGCTTTTGTTAACTACTGAAATGATTTTATGCTGAGCAGCATAGCGACTCTTGAAACTTGTTTTACATGCAAAAAAAAAAAGATGACATGTGCTAAGAAATTATTTATTTTTATGTACGTAGCTGTTTCTGTGCTTTTTGTGGGCACTGCAATTGGTGTAGTACATATCATCAGGATGTAGAGTTAATAGGCCAATAGTGAGAACAAAAAGACATAACATTGGAGGTTGTAGTACCTAAAAATGCATAGCAGATCTAGTGGTTACAGGCAGATGAAAAAGGAACATGATCTGGGTCATGCAGTCACTCACAGGCAAGTACTGAACCAGCATCCTTGGGATTCAATATCCAGTGCTGTATCCACTACACTTCTAAGTTACTCTATCTCAAAAACTGGAGATGGCATTTTAAATAATAGAGAACCAGGAGATGAACATTAGACAAGCTTTGTGCTAATTTTGTCAACAGGATGTCAAAATGATATTTTGGCCAGAACCAAAATTAAACCCAGGAACTGAAGTCAGAGAGAATGAAGCAAATTTCAAAAACTAAAAATCAAAGAGATCTTTTGGTCAGACCAAAACACAATTTACAATTTCTTGTTTGGCTGATGCCCTTATACAAGAGAGCTTACAATATTTATGAGTCCAAAGCCTTAACCACTATACCACACTGCCTGTAAAATTCAGAGTCAAAAGATAAGAGCAAGGATTTGTTAACCAGGCGATAATCAAAAAGAAAGTCTTTGGAAAAGCAATTCATTGGTTTATCCATCTAATTCAGAAAGAACATGGTTGCTCAGGCCAACCTTCTCACTTTCAACCTAATGAGTTCAAGGCCATGACTTCTGTGAATAAGCCCCCAACAACCGGTCGCTGCATCATCCACAAAATGCAGTTGTGGGAAATATAAATAATTTTTAAACTTTGTTAAGGTGCATGAAATGCAAAAACAAATTTCAGATTTGCAAACTCTGCCAGAAAAAGTGTGTGTTGAAGCAAAGATGAAAATGTATGCATTAAAATGGTGGGTAAACAACTTTGATTAGGGGATTCATGTGAACATATTAAAAACAAGTACAATTTAATGGATGGTATATGGCCACTTAAGAACTATAAAGATATATTTAGTAAATTCTAGAGAATGTCATCAAGAGATGAATGAAAATCTTAGTGGTGTCTGCTGTGCTATCCAATTAAGAAATAAAGAAGCAATTAGAAAAAAAAGGAAGACGTAAGTCAACCAAGCAATGAATAAAGGTTAGCCATAGATGTGTCTGAGAAACAATTACAAAATAAAGCAAAAAATGAAAAGACAGATTAACCAAATTAAGTTATAGCTATTAAAAAGAGAATCTAGCCTCAGTTCTTCCATTACAGATGCACTCATTATTTTAGTTGTTGGCATTTAAGAAGATTATGGTCAACAGCAAAACATCAACAGTGGTGATGAGAAGGAATATAAAAGACCTGCCTGAATGTTTCTTTTAAGAAAATAAGGAATTATGAATAAGGAGAAGTTGATGGAGCAGTAAAAATGCAAAATGGCAGCAATGAACTAATTTTCAGTTTATGTATAAAAGCTCAGGTAAAAAAATGCAAGGTGAAATGATATGATACCCTATTCCCAAAAAAGGACTTTGCTAGTGCACTGACTTTCTAAAAGATGAGAAGTAATATTTATGGATTACTTTATAGGGATGTAAAATTTCTAAAAATGTGTAAATCAGGTGAGGAAAGCTACTACTGAAACTGCATCTAAATATCTGGTTCCTTATTGCAGATATTGTACTGACACGAATTTGACAAGAACTAGTGCATGTGGCAGAAGGAGAGCTTACTTGTTAAGTGAATAGGTTGAAAATTCATGGATGGTTAATGATAATTTGTGAGATGACATGCTATAGTCAATACAGCACAGCCTTTGAAAATGGTATTATTACAAGAGATTAAAGAAGCTATTACCAAGTAATGGAGAATTAATATAAAAAGATGGGAGGATGGTTGTGCCACCCTGTCAAATACTGAAAGAAAGATTAACAGTAGGATTGAAAAGGCTCAGTGGAAGAAGGATGTTGGCCTGAAAAGATAAGGTATTTTCACTTGCAAAAGTGGAAAAAAAGAGTAATGATAAGAAAAAATTGCGTAATTGGAATTTTCATGGCAACTGTGGACGTTGGGTGAAAAGAACATAAAACCAAGAATGTGCAGTCAAGCAGAAAGAAAGTTTGACTGAAGATTTATGTGAAGCAAGTTTTAAGGAAGAATATGCCTCATTTTGGACAAAGAACAACAATGACTGTGGAAAATTGGATATGTTCCTATCAGTTTTAGCAGTGTTTCTGTTCTGCCTCAGAAGCTGTATGTAACATCAGAACAAACTCTGAAAAGGAATAAATCAATAATAGCAGAGATGGTGAAAGATTGAGGAGACTGAGAAAACACATTCATCATGTACTGCAATACTGTTAAAGTTGCCATTGCAGAAACCCAATGGTCTGTGGAGGCTTACAGGTGAGTTACCATGAGTAAATGCGTGGATACTTGTAGCTGATCCATCTACTGTATAAATGGATTTCAAACCTGAGCATGTAGTCTTTTCAGTAATCAACAAGTCCTTTGGTTAAGAACACTACATATACAGAACAGATGCAACAATAGTTTGCTTTCACTATTGGAGATAAGCAAAACCCATAAACTTGTTTATGCTAATGTTTCATAGTACTAGTGTGTTGTACCGTGTTAGCCATTATGAATGTCGTGAGAAGTCAAGCAAAATGACACCTTTTAGATAGATAGATAGATAGATAGATAGATAGATAGATAGATAGATAGATAGATAGATAGATAGATAGATAGATAGATAGATAGATAGATAGATAGATAGATAGATACTTTATTAATCCCAAGGGGAAATTCACATACTCCAGCAGCACCTTACTGATACAAAAAACAATATTAAATTAAAGATTGATAACAATGCAGGTAAAAAAAAGACAATATCTTTGTATAATGTTAATGTTTACCCCCCCCCCCCCCCGGGTGGAACTGAAGAGTCGCATAGTTTGGGGGAGGAGCGATCTTCTCAGTCCATCAGTGGAGCAGGACAGTGACAGCAGTCTGTTGCTGAAGCTACTCTTCTGTCTGGAGATGACACTGTTTAATGGATGCAGTGGATTCTCCATAATTGATAGGAGCCTGCTAAGTGCCCGTCGCTCTGCCATAGATGTCAAATTATCCAGCTCCATGCCAACAATAGAGCCTGCCTTCCTCACCAGTTTGTCCAGGCGTGAGGCGTCTTTCTTCTTAATGCTGCCTCCCCAGCACACCACCGCGTAGAAGAGGGCGCTCGCCACAACCGTCTGATTGAACATCTGCAGCATCTTATTGCAGATGTTGAAGGACACCAGCCTTCTAAGGAAGTATAACCAGCTCTGTCCTTTCTTACACAGAGCATCAGTATTGGCAGTCCAGTCTAATTTATCATCCAGCTGCACTCCCAGGTATTTATAGGTCTGCACCATCTGCACACAGTCACCTCTGATGATCACGGGGTCCATGAGGGGTCTGGGCCTCCTAAAATCCACCACCAGCTCCTTGGTATTGCTAGTGTTCAGGTGTAGGTGGTTTGAGTCGCACCATTTAACAAAGTCATTGATTAGGTCCCTATACTCCTCCTCCAGCCCATTCCTGATGCAGCCCACGATAGCAGTGTCATCAGCGAACTTTTGCACGTGGCAGGACTCCGAGTTGTATTGTATATAGGCTGAACAGGACCGGAGAAAGTACAGTCCCTTGTGGCACTCCTGTGTTGCTGACCACAATGTCAGACGTGCAGTTCCCAAGACGCACATACTGAGGTCTGTCTTTAAGATAGTCCACGATCCATTTTTATTGGCTAACTAGAAAGATTACAATATGCAAGCTTTTGAGGCAACTCAGGCCCCTTCTTCAGGCAAGATGTAATCAATGTTTCAATAATTCTCCAACTGTCCTGTATGTCATAAACATTGACTGACTAAATATCATGTTTGAGGGTTCAAAGAAACACATAAACATTTGCTTTCATTCATCCCAAGCATTGTCTTACGTTTACTAAAGCAATTAGTTCATATGAGATAGTACCGGGTGTCCAATGGTTACACCATCAGTTTTAGAATTGCAAAACTCTAATATTTTTCAGAGGATCTGTTCAAAACTTTTTAAAAATATGGCAAGATCTAATTAAAAAAATATAGAATAAGTATTCATATCGGGGAAAAGGACATTCTCTGTTCTTTGTAGTTTTTAAAGATTTGCTCTTGCTGTTGACTCTCCTCTCTTTCTCTTGGGTGGTGGTTGAATTCTGGATTGTTAAGTTTGACTTGATGCATGTAGAGTTGTTTTCTTTGTTTTATAAGATGGAATGTTTTTTCTTTAAATAAAATCAATTAAAAAGAGCTCAAATTCAGCTGATTTATAGTTCCAATATTGAGTGGCACTGATAAAAGGTATTCAGCATTGGACTACAGCACAAGGCCAATGGGTAACAGTTAAATCTTTCAGCAGTGGCACCTTCAATTGAAAGTGCAGTGAAACATTACAGGTGCTACTGATTACATATTCCTCCATAAAATTATTAATTTACAATAACTTACCCAATTTAAACCCCCAGTCAACAACCACAATGATAAGTACATAGCATGTTTGGGTGCCCACCCAAGCACCAGTTGTAATCTAAAAGCTGGCAGTAGAATGATTTTACATTTTTTGATACGGGGAGAGGACTTCATTATATAATCACTAGGTAAACACTTATTACATACATACCTTGTGCATCAAACTGCATCACTATTGTATTCTGCAAGATCTGGTGTCATGAGTGAACATACATTTATTAATTTATTTCTCAGTTTAACAATTTTTTTTTATAGTTGAGTTGTTTTTTTCTCTGAATCTTGCATTCTCGGTGTGTGGTATATTCAATTCGTGGCTACATTATGTATTATAACACTTTTATTTATTTGTTTCTTAGCCATTATTTATACTATGATATCATCTTGGTTTCTGACAGCCACTGTTGTTTTGTGATCGAGGTGCTAGGATGCAAGTACGGGTTGTTGGGGGCACGGACCAGAGGTTGCACCGTCATGACATCATCATTCACAACAGCCCCTTTTTGGTAAATGCAATCATGTGACTTAAAAATATAATGTAAGAGAAAACAAAAAATGGCTTGGGACTGCCTGCATGTTAAACTAGGACATCCTGACGTCATTTGTACCAACACACTTTACGTAAGAACAAGAGATCATATATGATGTTTAATTTTGTACTTTGTTCAGTGATAACAGCTTACATATGAGAAGTCTTATTTCTTACACCTAGGACTTTTAAAACGCTGAACTAGTTTAACTACATAATACTTAATTCAGAGGCTTGTTTCTAGAGTATACCATTTATCTAAAGCTGATTGGTGAAAATTTAAATATATTTAAATGTGTTACGTAAAGGAACCTAACTGATAAAATGAAACATTTCTGTTGGATTTCTTTAGTATGCTGTGTTGCTTTGAAGAAGCCAAATGGGGGCTCCACTTATAGGTGAAAATAAAGGACGGTCATATTTGAATTTCACATACAAAATGACTCAAGCCTCTTGTTTATTTAGTATTTTCCACAACAAATACTATGAAAAATTTCTGTAGCTTTAAAAATCTGTTTGGTTTTCATTCTTGTGTGTCTTTGTATTTTGTCTTTCGGTTTGTGTATAGGACTTAGACTCTTCTTTCTGATTGAGCTCCTGATGATGGCTCCTTACTTTGGTTCCTTTCGTCATACTCTGTACTTCTGTTCCCGATCCTTTCCACTTGTCTTTTGATCCGTGCTTCAATCAGTGCACTTGGATCTTTTAAAGTACAGGTTACTGGCAATGTTCTGTGATCTGGACAGCAAACCATTCTTTGGCTGTGAATGGAACAATTACAGTTGAAAGAAATAAACAGGAGACTCTAGAGATTTGGTGCAATACAAAAGATTCACTGATTGTGATTTCACATGACACACTGTGGAGACCGCCACGTATTTCAGATTAGAACTGGACTAATTGAAGGATATTAATCCCATGTGTTTCAGACATGGGAGAAAGAAAGCCAATTGTTCAAATGCATGTGATTCTCGTCTTTGTAGCATTGAGATGATAAACCTTTTGTAATATTATCCTATGCTAGTTTGTTTTGAACGCTGGTGTATACTTTCCCTTCAACATGTGTATTTCTATCTTTTGTGGTTTCACTCTTGATCCTTGTCTCTTACATATATCAAATTTTTGATGTTCTCAACTTTATCACGTTTTACAAAATATTGACCAACCCCTTTTAATTCAGTTTAGCCTTATAACTCCTACTATTGTGTATTGTACTTACTGTGTTAAAATGTCAATGACTTCTCCTTAAACGCTTTGAGAACACGCACAATTACACATTCACCTTAATCTTTAGACTGCAGCACAAATTATCTATCTACACAAGACAACAAGTATGACTAGTAAAAGTGAAACAAGAGTGCTTTCCAGATATACAGTGCATCCAGAAAGTATTCACAGTGCATCACTTTTTGCACATTTTGTTATGTTACAGCCTTATTCCAAAATGGATTAAATTCATTTTTTTCCTCAGAATTCTACACACAACACCCCATAATGACAACGTGAAAAAAGTTTACTTGAGGTTTTTGCAAATTTATTAAAAATAAAAAAACTGAGAAATCACATGTACATAAGTATTCACAGCCTTTGCTCAATACTTTGTCGATGCACCTTTGGCAGCAATTACAGCCTCAAGTCTTTTTGAATATGATACCACAAGCTTGGCACACCTATCCTTGGCCAGTTTCGCCCATTCCTCTTTGCAGCACCTCTCAAGCTCCATCAGGTTGGATGGGAAGCGTCGGTGCACAGCCATTTTAAGATCTCTCCAGAGATGTTCAATTGGATTCAAGTCTGGGCTTTGGCTGGGCCACTCATGGACATTCACAGAGTTGTCCTGAAGCCACTTCTTTGATATCTTGGCTGTGTGCTTAGGGTCGTTGTCCTGCTGAAAGATGAACCGTCGCCCCAGTCTGAGGTCAAGAGCGCTCTGGAGCAGGTTTTCATCCAGGATGTCTCTGTACATTGCTGCAGTCATCTTTCCCTTTATCCTGACTAGTCTCCCAGTCCCCACAGCATGATGCTGCCACCACCATGCTTCACTGTAGGGATGGTGCCAGGTTTCCTCCAAACATGACATCTGGCATTCACAACAAAGAGTTCAATCTTTGTCTCATCAGACCAGAGAATTTTCTTTCTCATGGTCTGAGAGTCCTTCAGGTGCCTTTTGGCAAACTCCAGGAGGGCTGCCGTGTGCCTTTTACTAAGGAGTGGCTTCCGTCTGGCCACTCTACCATACAGTACCATACCATAAAGGTTCTCCTCTCTCCACAGAGGACCTCTGGAGCTCTGACAGAGTGACCATCAGGTTCTTGGTCACCTCCCTGACTGACGCTCAGTTTAGATGGCCGGCCAGCTCTAGGAACAGTCCTGGTGGTTTCGAACTTCTTCACTTACGGATGATGGAGGCCACTGTGCTCATTGGGTCCTTCAAAGCAGCAGAAATTTTTCTGTAACCTTCCCCAGATTTGTATCTCAAGACAATCCTGTCTCGGAGGTCTACAGACAATTCCTTTGACTTCATACCTGGTTTGTGCTCTGATATGAACTGTCAGCTGTGGGACCTTATATAGACACGTGTGTGCCTTTCCAAATCATGTCCAATCAACTGAATTTACCACAGGTGGACTCCAATTAAGCTGCAGAAACATCTCAAGGATGATCAGGGGAAACAGGATGACACCTGAGCTCAATTTTGAGCTTCATGGCAAAGGCTGTGAATACTTATGTACAAGTGCTTTCTCAATTTTTTTATTTTTAATAAATTTGCAAAAATCTCAAGTAAATGTTTTTCACATTGTCATTATGGGGTGTTGTTTGTAGAATTCTGAGAAAAAAAATTAATTTAACCCATTTTGGAATAAGGCTGTAACATAACAAAATGTGGAAAAAGTGATGCGCTGTGAATACTTTCCGGATGCACTGTATTCAGACCAATTTCCCACCTTTTTAACCTTATCCTCTATGTCATTATGATATGATTTTGTTAATTGCACTCTATTAGATTTACAGCAGGTGTTAAAGAAGCACTCCCTGTGAATAAACAAGAGAGGGAAATATCAGAAGAGGAAGGTATTGAAAAGACAAGAAAATCATAATTGGGGCACAGCATAAGGTACAAACATAGAGAGGGAGGTGGACAGAGAGAGAGAGAGAGATCATATATTAAAAATCAATAAAAAAGTATTACTGTAAATTGTGGTCAAAGAAACAAGCAAAAAGTCAATCAACTAAATCTTTATAGAAGGTTATTTTAGCTTTATCTGTGTTACTGAGAATTGAGAGACTAAGAAAGCGGTCTAACTTCTACATATTTTTGCCACAGTCTTAAAGAAAGTATGCATAAAGATATTATGCTTTGTGTTGGTTTCTGGATGTCATTGCTATAAACAAAATGGCCAGGGGCATCAAAAAAAAAAAACATATAAAGAACTGCAAAACAAGAAAACGTTGCAGAATAATAATTGCAAGAAAACAGTTGATAAGAAAGACAAAGCTCATACAAGAGTGGTGAAATGTATTGTGAGACATCTCATAACACCCCAGGGGACTATGGTACTTGGTCCATGGGGACGGAGTTGTGGCTTTCTGGCTAATGGATCTGGGCTGGTAACTAGAAGGTTGCCGATTCAAATTCTGGCCACAACAGAAGAAATGCTACTCTGTTGGGCCCTTGAGCAAGGCCCTTAACCTGCAATTGCTCCAGGTGCGCTGTACAAATAGATGACCTTGCACTCTGACTCCAAAACTCTGCGTGTCCCTGAAGAATAAGTTGGGATATGAAAAAATACAAGAAATTGTATATGGCGAATAAAGGATTATACTGTAAATCACTATAAATAAATCACTAAAAGTGGTATACCCAACTGCTAACTTTGAAGAGAAAGTTTGAAAATAAAATAAGCTGAAATAGCTTATGACTGTGAGAATAAGATAAAATGATCATCTGTTTCATGATTCTTCTTGTGATTCACAGCACACAAAAATGCAAAGATGTGAGGTATCTAAACCTGAGCCACACAGCAGGCCAGAATCCTAACCTGCCTGCCAAGATAACGCGCAATCCAAGGCAGTCTGAGTTCCTACACAGGGCCAAATGGGGCTTTCACAATGCCCCAGAAGGGAGGGGATTACTGTCAACCCCTGGCTTGGGAAATATAGGGGAAACAAATAATCTTATTAAGAGGGATTTTATTAACAAAAAAGTAACGAAAAATAACAAAATATTTAAAAAATATTAAAGGCAAAATGATTTGCTTAAAAGTCAGTCCACAGTAATCAAAACCCAATATAAAAATCCAGTAAAAAAATGAAAAAACAGGCAAGAGAATTCAATAAAACCAAAGCACGGGCAATTCTCACAAAACAAGTTGTTATTCCACCAAAGTACATTCAAATTAATCACAAGGAACTCACTGGCAGTGAAGAAATCATAGCCCTGCTTCTTGGGGGTCCAAACACAAAACACAAGGAACATGAATGAACAAAATTGCCCAAAAAGAAACAAAATAATAGATAAATAAAATTAAATTAATAGGGAATACATAATTAGACAAATAATAAATATAACAATATAAACAAAATTATTGTAATTAACCAATAAAAAAATTAAAATGTAAACATACGTTAAGATAAAGGAGAATTTTGATTTAAATATTTCAGTTACTAAAGAATGTACAGATTGCCTAATGTTATGATCAGCTTCTCTATTTCATTTTTTTCAGAGTCATCTTGGGGTTTCATTAAAACTTCTATGGATAGAATAAGGTTTTGAAACTCAAGGAATCTATTTCTGACATTTGATTTTTTTGTATCAGAATGGTTTTATATTGAAAATGTTCTCCTGATACTCTATTTTGTTTTAACTTGGGTGCCACCATTTTGGGGAATTTTTGTTGATGGTTGATATGATGTTGTTAGGCCAGGTGTGTGGCAGGTGACATCATCAAATATATAAAAGGTGAGTGTAGCTGCGTTTACCCAATATTACCAAAGTTCAGCAGCTCTAGTGTGCTTCATGGGATTCTGGCAAAAAGCTTGACGCATTGAAATGATTCCACAGACAAAGTATCTTCGTTTTAAATCTTTAGTAAAAATTCAAAGTAAAACAGTTCACACAAAAATAGAGAAAAGATTGGTATTGCAAGAAAGGAAAAGTTCTGTTTAAGGCTTAAATCTTGTTTGTTTCTTTAAGTTCTGTCATACAGCTGAACCATTTCTAAACGGTCACAAAACTGTATGCTTATCCCATTTTCATGCTGTAAATGGGTCTTTCAGTCCCTGCTAGCACTGGGACCTATTCTAAACAACTACTAACTCAATTAACATACTGTATCTTAGTTATAGCAAGAAAATTCTGTCTCATATTAACTTACAGGGGGTAAAAGACTATGCCATTGTCAATGACTATGAAAGACAATTATATTCTGTAAACACTATTGTGTCACTAAGCAAGCACTAATATGAATTTAACTTAAAGCATTAACTTTCTAAGATTGGCTCTTACAGTCATTGTCATATATTTCTTAAAATTATGGATACAATTTGAAATGACAAGTCAATGTGGCTATTTTTTCTTTTCTTTTTTTTTTTAATTATTCACTGAATGTATTTTTCTGACTAAGAATTTTGGCTTTTTGACTTTGTCTTATCTCCTGATGTCAAAGTTCACTTATTTAAAATATTTATCTTTGGATAGCAGAATACCATGAAGGTTCATTGCCAAAACGTTATTTTTTCCCTAGTCATTACATTGTTCACAATGTTAAGTATATAAACAAATCTGCTTATCCATAAAATTAACTTTATCAGCCACTCATGTGGCAGCAGTACAATGCATAAAATCATGCAGATAGAGGTTAGGATCTTCAGTTAATGTTCACTTCAAACATCTGAATGAGTACAAAATGTGGTCTCAGTGATTTCAACTGTGGCGTGATTGTTGTTGACAGAAGGGCTGGTTTGAGTATTTCTGTAGCTGCTGACCTCCTGGGATTTTCACGCACAACAGTCTCTAGAGTTTACTCAGGGTCAGAATTTGGTGAAAGCAGTAGGAATCTATGAACCCAACTTGCCTTGTGTCAAAAGTCCAGGCTGATGGTGGTGGTGTAATGACACGGGAATGTTTTCTTGTCACACTTTGGGCCTGTTAATACCAATCGATCATTGTTTGAATGCCACGGCCTATCTGAGTATTGTTGTTGACCCTTCATAGCCACAATCTACCCATATTATCATGATAATATACCATGTCACAAACCAAAACTTGTCTCTAACTGTTTTCATGAACATGACAATGAGTTTCGTTTCCTTCAGTGGCTTTCACAGTCACCAGATCTGAATACAATAGAACATCCTTGGAATGTGGTAGAGCGAGAGATTTGCAGCATAAATGTGCAGCTGTAATCATGTCAACATGGACCAGAATCTCAAAGCAATGTTTCAGCATTTTGTGGAATCCAGGCCATGAAGAACTGAGGCTGTTTTTTAGAGCAAAAGAAGGTCCTATCAAGCGTTAGTACAGTGTTCCTTACAATTTGGTCAATGAGTGTACCTCAACGGTAATGCAATCTCAATCACATCCATATCTTCCTTTTATTTTTCTTAATAACCAACATTTTCTGAAATTGCATATAAGCAAGACAAGAATGTTTCTGACTTGTCACATACAACATGCATGTAGTCAAACAACCAGCACAAATAAATCTATACATATTAATAAAAGGCAAAACCCTCACTGACTGACTGACTGACTGACTGACTGACTGATTCATCACTAATTCTCGAACTTCCCGTGTAGGTGGAAGGCTGAAATTTGGCAGACTCATTACAGCTTACTTACAAAACTTAGGCAGGTTTCATTTCGAAATTCTACGCGTAATGGTCATAACTGGAACCTATTTTTTGTCCATATACTCTAATGGAGGAGGCGGAGTCACGTATCGCCTCATCACGCCTCCTACGTAATCACGTGAACTAAAAACAAGGAAGAGATTTACAGCACGAGTCAAACGCGGGAACGAAGGTAAATGACGTTAATTTTTGAGTGTCTTTTAATACTGTGTAAGCATACATATTAAGACATGTGCAATTAAACGTGTGCATTTACGGGGTGATTTCTCAGGCTTAAAAGCTCACCTTTTATTAAAAAGGTAAATGCAAACTGTTTTCATTCTGAAGGGCACAAACCACGTTAGATTTCAGACGTTAAACACGCAAAAATGTCGGTACACCAGATAAATAAGCGCAACATATTATCAGTTGTATTGTATGCTTACAATACATATAGAAATGTGTTAATCGTTAACTAATATTATGGGATGGTGTTTTTCGACTCGCGCCTTGATTTAAACGATTGCATTTCTTGGTGGGTTTGCGTAGCTTATTGTCAATATCTTTACACCTCTTTTTAAGACTTAATTTAAAAAGGTTTTCTTTTCTTCTTAATTAAAATTTTAAAAGCAATACTTCACTGCTGCGAAGCCCCTCTAGCGCTGACGTCCGAGGTTCGATTACCGTAAGCGAGTGCAGTGAGTGTGTACGCCTGATGAGCCAAGAATAAGGGGGAAAGACATGTCGCGTACTCTTTGCATTATTTGACAGTAAACTATTTTTAACCATTCTATGATCTGCTTCTCACAACTGAAGGCACCGTGGCTGATGTTACCTCACTTGCTGGCCAACCATAAGCGTTACCTGGTAGGTAACCAGCCACTCACTTCACTCCCTTACGGGAATCGAACCTCGGGCAACAGCGCTACAGGCGACGCCCCTAAAATTGCGCCACGGCATGTGGTTCGTTTATTTGACAACATGTAGATCGGGGTAATTACATTCACGGCATTCGTAGTCTGATTCACAATCTGATTGTATGGGTGGTTACCTACCAGGTAACGCTTATAGTTGGCCAACAAGTCAGCTCGAAGTGATCACTCGAGTGAAGGCAGCTTCACAAAAAAACAGATCCTTAACAAACTGTTATTTTTATATTTTCCCTCAATTTAAAAAGGTTTTCTTTTCTTCTTAATAAAAATGTAAAAGTGGTACTTCACCGGTGCGAAGCGCGTGGATTTGACCGACTGACACATACAGACATATTCATAAGTGCAGGTACTTCGGAAAGAAAGCACCGTGTAAACCTAAACTTTAAATTAAGTTCATAGACCTACAAAAGGTTGCCATTCATTTGAGGCAAGATTGCTTTTCTTCTGTACAACTATACGTTGCATTCTCAAGAGTGTGCTTGCACGGCTTCGGATATAGATATATATATATATATATATATATATATATATATATATGTATGTCTATATATATATATATATATATATATATGTAAGCTTATAAGTACTGTCTTACTTCTCTTTAAGAAAGGAAGATGTAATGATACTTGATTTAAACGATTCCATGTCTTCCTGGGTTTGCTTAGCTTATTGTCAATATCTTTACACCTTTTTTTAAGACTTATTGACTGAAACGGGCTTTCACGAAAAAAGTTAGGGCTTTGCTACAGGATACACCCTCCACAAGTTAAGCAAGTAAAAATAAAATATATATTTCTGTTTTTTTAAACCTTTTAAGTTCGTATGCATAGCCCCATTTGGCTGTTTTATTTTTTTTTTCTTTCTTCAGTAATATTTAATCTCCTTAAAGAAAAAGAACATATCCATTTTACTTTTTTTGTTTCTCTTTAGTAATATTTTAGTGTAAAAGGATAACCAGTATTTAAACCTTTTATGTTACTTTATACATTTATTTTACACAATGTTGAAAAATTAATAAGAAAGCTACATATTTTGGCAGCTGCTGCTTTAATTTTCAATGAAATGAAAAAACCTCTCCAAGAGAAAACGTCAATGAAGAAGAAACAGTTTGCACTATCTAAAAATCAGAAACCCTCATTTATAAAAGTTTGCTGCAGATGACTTAACTGAAAATAAATTAATAGTTCCTATGTGTATAATACATATTTATCTATTTTACTTATGCCTTTATTCCAGCAACTTGCAACATCTGAGGTATAATTTCTTACATTACTTTTGTTTTTTGCAGCACAGGCAGGTGAAGTGACTTCCTCAGGGTCACACAGTGGTGTCAGTACCACGATTTGAACTGACAAGCTCCGGGTTTACTGAAATATTACTGAAGAAAGAAAAAAAACGAAAACGGGCAAATAGGGCTATGCATACAAATGTCCATCCATTCATTATCCAACCCGCTATATCCTAATTACAGGAGCCAATAAGTAGATATGTATATATACAGTATATATATAATATATATATGTATATATATGTGTATGTATGTATATATGTATGTCTTTATATATATATATATATATATATATATATATATATATATATATAGATATATATAGATATATATAGATATATATATATATAGATATATAGATATGTAAATTTGTATATGTATATATGTATATGTGGATGTGTATATGTATATATATGTAGATATGTATATATATGTATATATGTTTATGTATATATATGGTTACATAACCTCTTTAACACATTACTTCTCCGCTGCGAAGCGCAGGTATTTTGCTATATATATATATATATATATATATATATATATGACAGCAACACTCATAACAATGACAACACAATTACATATATATATATGTAGATATGTATATATACATATGTGTCAATCTATGTTTGTATGTATATCTAGATATATATAATATATATATATATATATATATATATATATATATATATATATATATATATGTAGATATGTATATATATGTGTATATATATATGTAGATGTGTATATATGTAGATATGTAAATATTTATGTATATATATATGTGTGTGTGTGTATGTACTGTATGTATGTATGTGTGTATGTATGTATGTGTATATGTATATGTGTGTGTTTATGTATATGTGTATATATATGTTGATATGTGTATATATATATATGTATATATATGTGGATGTGTATATGTATATATATATATATGTAGATATGTGTATATGTAGATATGTATATATATGTATATATGTATATGTATATATATGTTTATGTGTGTGTGTGTGTGTGTATCTACAATAATAAAAGGCAAAGCCCTCACTGACTGACTGACTGACTCACTCACTGACTGACTGACTGACTGACTCATCACTAATTCTCCAACTTCCCGTGTAGGTGGAAGGCTGAAATTTGGCAGGCTCATTCCTTACAGCTTACTTACAAAAGTTAGGCAGTTTTCATTTCAAAATTATACGCGTAATGGTCATAACTGGAACCTATTTTTTGTCCATATACTGTAATGGTAGGCAGCAAGATGGCCGTAGGAGACTGAGTTGCGTGTCGCGTCATCACGCCTCCCACGTAATCACGTGAATTGACTGTGAACTCAGTACGTAGAAAAGAAGGAGGAGCCCCAAAGAGCGCAGAAGAAAACATTCATTACACAATTGACAAGGCAGCGAAACAATAAGAAGCGAGTGAGTGACGCATAGAAGCATCTTCATAAGACACGAGGTATAAAAAAGCACGGTGTAAACCGTAACCTTAACTTTATAGAAACGCTCCCGCTGCCGTTTGCAATGCCATATTCGCGAGATATAAGTTTAATGAGAAGACACGAGGTATAAACGACAGTTTGCATCACTTTGTAACAGAGTTAAAATTGCTGTAGCGAGAAACTTTTAACTGCCGGGTCTTAGCTAACATTAAATAAACCCGTGGACATCGCAACATCACACAAGAGACTGGCTCACGTGAAGTGACTGAACGCAGCAGGAGTGATCACTTGCATTAATCAAACCTGTTCAAAAAACACATTACACAATTGATAAGGTAGGAAAAGAATATGAAACAAGGCACGGGATAAACCGTAACTTTAAGTTTATAGAAACACTGCCGCTTGCAATACCATATTCACCCCTGCGAAGCGCGGTGATTTTGCTATATATATTAAACTATTTCAACCATTGTATGATCTGCTTCTCGCAACTGAAAGAGGGCACCGTGGCAGAAGTTAGCCGACTTGCTCACCAACCACAAGCATTACCTGGTAGGTAACCACCCATACAATCAGATTGTGAATCAGACTACGAATGCCTGCAATGTAATTACCCCGATCTACATGCTGTCAAATGAACGAACCTCACGCCGTGGCACAACGTTAGGGGCTTCGCCTCTACGTCCGAGGATCGATTCCCGTAAGGGAGTGCAGTGACTGTGTACTCCTGATGAGCCCACAATTACGGCGAAACACGTGTCGCATACTATGCATCTTCAAAGCACGGTGTAAACAGTAAGTTTAAATTGAGTTTATAGAAACGCTCCCGCTGCCGTTTGCAATACCATATTAGATGACTTTGTAACAGAGTTAAAATTGCTGGAGCGATAAATTTTTAACTGCCGGGTCATGTCGCGTGTTCTTGGGTTGGTACACCAAAAAATTTATACATTTATGCATGTAATGGGCAAACAAAAAATGTACTATACCCGAAAGCACTACAGTACTACTCAATGTATCTTTACTTCTTAAATGTTAATGTTTTACTGTTTAATAATTTATACGATTCTTATATGTTATTCAGATTCTTTTATCAAAATACCAGTAACAGCGCACTCCACGATAATGTGGAGTGAATACACTTGACATGACCATTCATAGTATTTATCCTCTTTCTCTGTACGTTTACCATTCGTTTGCTCAGAGGTTGATGCGCTTGCTGCTTAATGAGCAGCTCTTGACCCTAGCGTCCCGCTGCTTCTCTTCTTTCGTCGGCATCTTTTCCCGTTAAAACTGATTTCTTTTAAAACTTAGTATGTTTTCTTTAATTTTTCAGTTAAGCTGGCACTTAAGTCTTCAATCTGCCTCAAGAATGATTAGCGAAGGAGGTAGACAATGAAAACGTCAGCCGTACGCATCCGCCACGCACGCACTGGTGCGTGCAGCTGTGACTTGATTCTACAATAAAATAAAATAAAAATAAAAAGAGTAATAACTTGCACCACCGCTATTCAATTACACTTGCCTAACGCCTCTCCTAACGGGAAATACTGTGGGATCTGGACATCCGTCAAAGCAGCAATCACAAGCCCGATTACAAAGCGGGAAGCTGTGATTTGTCGTCTCCCTCCCATGTAACAATCACAGCCCGTGTTGCAACGCACTATGTATGTATATGTATATATGTGTATGTGTGTGTATATGTATGTGTGTATATATATATATATATATATATATGTGTGTTCATATGTGTGGGAAAGCGAATAGTAGACGTGACGTAGTATCTGTGTACCAAATTTTAAGTCAATAGGTGAAACGGTTTGCGAGCTACAGCTCATTTAAAATCCTGGACAGACAAACTAATAGCCACGGTACTGTTTTATAGAAGAACATTTTAATGTTTAATAATTTTTATTTATATGCAATGTGCTTCTTATATATTACTTCATATTCTCAAATAATAATGATGTTAATGTTGTTTATATTGATTTCTATGTTATTGTAAGTGCTCTTTATTTGTGGAAAAATAAATTTGGCAATTTAACTTATTTTATACATACATTTTATTTTTTTCTCTTGCACTCAGTGAGCGAATCCACTGGCTAATCAGCTATATATATATATATGTATGTGTATATATATATGTGTGTGTATATATATATATATATATATATATATATATATATATATATAGATAGATAGATAGATAGATATATGTGTATGTATATAGATATACAAATATGTATATATATGTATATATGTTTATATATATGTAGATATACAAATATGTATATGTATATATATGTATATATGTGTATATATATGTAGATATACAAATATGTATATGTATATATATGTATATGTGTCTGCATGTGTGTGTATATATATATATATGTATGTGTATATATATGTTGATATATGTATATATATGTGGATGTGTATATGTATATATTTATGTATATACACTATGTTTATGTATATATATGTTTACATAACCTCTTTAACACAGTACTTCTCCGCTGCGAAGCACGGGTATTTTGCTAGTATTATATATATAAAAGACGGCAACACTCATAACAATGACAACACAATTACATTGACAATCATGTTACGTTATTTTTAAAATGTTTCCTTTTCTTTTTCATAACCTCTTTAACACACTACTTCTCCGCTGCGAAGCGCGGGTATTTTGCTAGTGTTTAATAAACTTTATAAACACATCAAATGCTTTGAAAGTTTATACATAATGTGGGCAGTTCTAGATCAGTAAAGATTATCAGTCTTAAAGGCGTTTGATAGTTTGACACCATATAATTCTAAAATTACCCTCCAAGTTCTTCAGTTTGACATAACCTTAAGTGAAATTCTGCTCCATTTAACCATGTTAACACAATGCATTTTGTTCTCTAATAAGATATGAAATATTTTTAGAAAATGGAGTAATGCTTTTGTTTTTAAACTCTCTCTGGTGGTTTAATGGCCTGCCTTTGTTTTTGCACAAATGTGTGAAAATTATAAATAAAACCATACAATGGTAACAGACTGAGGTACATTTTAAACAGGCACTGGTATTCATTAAATATTTAAAACCTTAACTCTAAGTGTCTTTCAATCATAATGGCATGCCATTTGAATGGAAATATTATGGAGGCAACAAAATGACCTTCTAACAGTTGTGGGTACTCATCTTGCCAAGATGATCCTCCAATATGACACCCTGGCTGTAACTTGTGCTCTGTAGAGCAGGGCCCCCGTAGCACAGAGTGTGGTCATAACAAAGGCATGAGCAATCCCCTCTACTCTAAAGGGTGGCCAGTACTGGACTGAAAAAATGGAAGACCGCCTGTAATAGTAGTTGGCTGGGAGGTGCCATCTGTCCAAACATTGGTAAAAATAGCAAATGCCTGAGCAGAGGAAGAATATACTGTATATGTCAAGGCTACACATTCACCTTATTAATGATGGGAGCTAACTGATCACCAGCCAACCCAGCAGGCATCACTTTGCTAGCAGCAAGAGGATTAACATGGTATGTTTGAACCTAAAAGAGAAACTGCAGCACTGCCATCAATGAGAAGGCACCACAACAGCAGCATAGGATACAAGCTCTTAAGACAAAGAAAGGAAGCTCGCTGAAGATTCACCTATGTGCCTGGAGAAAGCCAACCATGAGCGGTACAAAGCATCACTTATGTCAGACAATAAGTACACCTAATTTGATTCCGAGTACTATTAATTTTAACTTATATATATATATATATATATATGTGTGTGTGTGTGTGTGTGCGTGTGTATGTATGTGTGTGCGCGTATGTATTTGTAGTACTAGGGTGTTGTACTATGTTAGCCATTGTGGATGCAGTGAGAAGTCAGAAAAACAACACTGTTTTATTGGCACACTGTACAGATCACAATATGCATGCTTTCAATACAGCTAAGGCCCCTTCTTAAGGCAAGATGTAACACTTTAGAAGCTTTTTTTTTTTTTTTACGCAAAGAACTATAGATACAAACTGTAGAATAACTTAACAAGTAGTGTGGTAGGTAAAAGGACTTTAGTAGATATGATTCTCAAACAAGAATATACATCTAGGGATAACCTGTTACTTACAGGGCTTCTTCCTAAAACATCCACCTCAAATTTCTCCAGTTCATGCATTTTAAGCCACTATCAGGGTTTCAGCAAAACCAAAGCACAAGATACTAAACATAAAACTTGATGCTGAGAGAAAATAAAAAGTACAGTAGCACACAGTAACTGAAGCTTAAGAACTACTTTGAATGTTGTAGTGTGTGCTGCAACAGAAAAGATAGACAAACAGACACACACACGAAGATCGCTGCAGCTACTGGGCTCCGCATGTTTAAGAAGTGCCTCTGACTGCTACAAAATCTTTCTGTCATTTTAACTATTGTATGAATATATGACAGAACAACAGCAAATAGAGTTTAGATAAGCATTGTGGTCTGTGGATATTGTGAATGCTAGGGGTCGCTGTTGCACCTTTAACCCCAACAGACAAAACGCTCAGGACACAAAGTAAAAGTACCAAGAAGTATTTTAATACTTTTTCTTCTTGAAAACACTGCCCAAAGCACCACAGCCACACTAAACAGGCAATTAAATACAATAAACAAGACAATTCTCACTCTTTCAATCTCCTCCACACCTCTCAGCAAGTGTTGTCTACTAGCTCCCGACTCTGGTTCACTTGCTGGGTCTCCAGCAATTCTTTATATAGTCCTTGACCCAGAAGTGCTTCTGAGATACTGAATTTTGAGTTTGCATTACCTGCAGGCCATAATGAACAAAATGAAAAGAAATTAACGCTTGAAATACAGTATATCACTCTGTGTGTAACGAATCTATATAATATATTTGTTTCACTTTTTCAATTTAATTACTGAAATAAATTCACTTTTTGATAATATTCTAATTTATTGAGATGTACCTGTATATTATATATCTGGCTTCAGTGAGAAATTAGGTGAATGGGATTGACAAGCACACTTGGGCTAAATAGGCCGTTATCACCAAAATTTTATTCAATGTACAAAATTTAGAGTGACTAGGATGAATATCAAACTGTAATGGGGAGCACACATTTTCACAAAAGGTACTCATACAGCATCAGTCTGCTCATTTTCTTTTCTCCCATATTTGCATGTTTTTTTTTTCTTCTGGGTTCCCTAGTTGTTGCCTCCCATATCCTAAATTAACTGATGACTCAAATTCAGCTCTGTGTGTGTGTGTGAATGTGTTGCTTCACTTATGAGTAATTCAACCAGGTTAGGCTCCAACCCTCTGTGATCCTAAACTAGACAAAGTAGGCTTGAAAACGAATAGATCAAATAAAGACTAACAACATAATAATAATAATAATAATACATTTTATTTATATAGCGCCTTTCCCATGATCAAGGCACTTACAGAATATAAGAAAGAACGGCAGGGTATACAGTATATAGCGTTGTACAAACCAGACAAATAAATAAAGAAGATTACGACAGTGAATTCAGAGAAAAGGCCTAACAGACAACATAACTGATGGTCTCGCATACATACACACACACACATACACACATACAGGTTACATGAGCATCTTGACAGAGAGGTAAACTGAGAGAAGGGTAGTAAAGTCAAATAGAGCTAAAAGCCTTCCTGAACAGATGAGTTTTGAGTTGTTTTTTAAAAGAATTCATGGAGTCAGCTGACCTGATTAATTTCGGTAGGTCATTCAAGAGTCTGGGTGCTATACAGCTGGAGTGTAGATTAGTGTGGGGCACAACAAGATTGCCAGAATCAGAAGATCTTAGTGGGCGGGCAGGAACATAGTGATGGAGAAGGTCACTGATGTAGTTTGGCACGAGGTTATTTAAGGCTTTGTAGGTTATTAGTTGGATATTTTATTCGATTCTGTAAGACACAGGGAGCCAGTGAAGATGGAGCAGGATGGGTAAGATGTGCTCGCTGCTGCTGGTTCGAGTAAGGACTCTAGCAGCTGAGTTTTGAATAAGCTGGAGCTGTGATATAAGATTAGAAGGGGCACCTGCCAGTAGGAAATTACAATAATCAATGTGGGATGTGATAAAAGCATGGACAAGTTTCTCAGCATTAGAGAAGGAGAGTAAGGAGCGAACACGGGATATGTTACGGAGGTGAAAGTAAGAAAGTTTCTTAATGTGATTTATGTGGGCGGAATAAGAGAGGGAGGAATCAAAAATAACACCAAGATTCTTTACAGTAGAGACAGGTCTGATGAGATCACTGCCAAGATGGACTGGGAAGGAGCTCATTTTATTAAGTTGCATTTTAGTCCAGTCCTGGAGTTCAGTTTTGTTGCATTTTAATTTTAAAGAGTTCTGCTCCATCCAGGTTTTAATTTCACTAAGGCAGGTTGTGAGCTGAGGAAGCTCTGATGAAGTTCCACTTGTAACATTGAAGTAGAGTTGAGTATCATCTGCATAAAAATGATAACCCAGTCCATAGCTACGGATAATATGGCCAAGGGGAAGCATGTAAATACAGAAGAGAAGAGGGCCGAGGACAGAGCCCTGAGGAACTCCTTGTGTGACTGGCACTGAGCTGGATCTGCTCTTGCCAAGACTAACAAACTCTAGCCTATCAGTCAGATAGGACTTGAACCACTGGAGGGCAGTGCCAGAGATACCCAGCATGTTCTCCATTCTGGACAGTAGAATGTCATGTCTGACAGTGTCAAATGCTGCACTGAGGTCTAACAGAATTAATATGTTGGTTTGTCCAGAGTCTGCTGCCATAAGCAAATCATAGGTTACCCGTAGCAGAGCAGTTTCACAGCTGTGCCGCGCCCTGAAACCAGACTAAAAGGGTTCTATTAAGTTATTAGAGGTTAAATAATTGGTGAGTTGGGAAGCTACAACACGCTCAAGAACTTTTGACAGGAAAGGTAAGTGGGAAATAGGCCAGAAATTGTTAAGATTGTCAGCATCAAAACCAGACTTTTTTAACATTGGGGTTACAGAAGCAATTTTAAAAGTGAGCGGCACAGAGCCAGTGTGGATTATGGCATGAAGGCAGGATTTAAGTAGTGTGCTGGGGATGGGGTCCAGTACACAAGTAGTCTGCTTTATTTTACAAAGCAGGTTATTAACAAACGCAGATGTGACTGGTGAGAACTTAGAGAAGGAGCTGGGTGGAGTGGGAAAACAGGGAGAGATATAAACAGATGATGTATTTATGTTAGTTGAATTATTTAGATCTTTAATTTTGTTACGGAAAAGTGGAGGAATTCCTAACAGACTTCAGTAGAAGAGGTAGTTGGGCCAGATGCGGGATCGAGTAGTTTATTAACTACAGAGAACAAAACCCTTGGGTTATTATGGCCACTTTCTATTATTCTACCATAGTGGGTGTTCTTGGCAGCAGTTAGTGCTTCTCTGTAAGCTCTTTGGTGGTCAGAGAAAGCCTGGGTGTGCACGGTGAGGCCAATCTTACGTGACATTCTCTCAAGGCGTTGACCAGCTGCTTTCATAGATCGTAATTCTGAGTTATACCAAGTAGCTGAACATTTAAAGGAAACCACCTTATGTTTTAAAGGAGCTGTTCTATCTAATGCTGAATGAAGGGCTGAGTTATAGTGGTCAACAAGACTATCTAGTGTTGATGGAATAGGTACAGACAGTAAAAGATCAGAAATGGATCCAGAAAGGATAGAGGGGCAGATATTTTTAAGGTTTCTGTAAAAAATTTGTCGTTTACAGGTATGAGGAGGGAAAGGCAGTGAAACAGTGAAAAATATTGCTTTATGGTCAGAGAGTCCCAAATCAGTGCTGTAAATGTTGGCAACAGATAGTCCAGAAGTGCAGATTAGGTCCAGTATATGACCGACAGAGTGGGTGGGAAAATCAACATGTTGTGTCAAGTCAAAACAGTCCAGTAAGGATAGGAGCATGACTTACAAATACAAATTGTACAAATATCAACAAGGTGACTACAACAAAAATTTGATATGGTGAAATTTATGAGCTGAAACACTATATTGTAGGATCTATTATACTTTGAACAAAAACTAAAGACGTGATCAGTGGGATAACTGAAACACAGGCACACCACCTTTTAGACAGCATGATTCTGACTGAGATCTAAGTCTGTATTATGACATAGAAAATAAAACATGAATTACATTAAAAAGTCAGATAGGTTCATAAAAACAGTGTGTAATTAAAATAAAGGAGTGCTTATGCAGACAGTGCAGTTTTTGAAATTTTTGCTTTGGGAATAATGAGATAGGTTTTAGTAAATTAAGAAGATGACCAGTATGGACATGGGAGTAGGTGTTGCAAATGCAAATCTTTTTAAGTATCAGCAATATTTTCCCTTTATAAAGGACTTGCAGCAATAAAAAAGATTAAGAGATCTTTATTTTATCTCTAATAGCTCATTGCGAAATCATAATGCTTGTATATTGCTCCCAAAAACACTGTGTAAAGGAAGCTTTGGGAAACACTATATTAAGCACTTTGACAGTGGATGCTTTTTTCAAGGTGTCAGCCAGTCTAATGTGAATAAAACCAGCTACAGAGAATGTATATGTTTAAGCTGTTTTTTAATAAGCATATTACAATATTGTTTTCAAATAATGAATATTTTCTTCACAAGAGAGTTTACCTTTGTTTTTGTTTTTTGCTCAAAAGCAAATTTTTAGATGTGTGAACACTTTCATAATTGAAACTGACTGAAGCTCTTAATATAGCGACTATAAATAGTATAATATATTCTAAGATTTTTGAACCTATGAATTGCTCTTATAACTCTGAATGGGTACAACTGTTCCAGGTATTCTCAAAATGCAGTGGCTATGGTATCAGATATTTAAAACAAAAAGAGACAATAAACCCAGAAACACAGCATTTAACAAGTTAAAATCAAAAGACAATAAATGGCCCCCCAAGAGATTGGCTGACTGCAGAGAACTTGCATGATGTATTGCATTATGTGGTCTTTAGAATTATTCTGTACTGAAGGTCTCAGACATCTGTCTCGGCACTCACTATAAAAAATGTATATGTTTTAAAGTTGAGATTTTTAAATTCAATGGGAAGTGGGGAAATTAGTAACATGAAAAATCAATTAAACAAGGAGTTTATTAGAAAGCAGAAACTGGCCTTTGAGAGAGAACTAGGTTCCAGAGATAAAATTTGCAGCCACTGCACCACTAGAGTTTTACAAATACTGTAATGTATAATAAAGTGACAAATAAAGGACAGAGGTGAAGTAACATCATTTTGTGGACCGTAGTTATGAACAGAAAAGTAACTTGTAAACAGATCATGCGCATAACATCCATCCATCCATCCATTGTCTCCCGCTTATCCGAGGTCGGGTCGCGGGGGCAGCAGCTTGAGCAGAGATGCCCAGACTTCTCTCTCCCCGGCCACTTCTTCAAGCTCTTCCGGGAGAATCCCAAGGCGTTCCCAGGCCAGTCGAGAGACATAGTCCCTCCAGCGTGTCCTGGGTCTTCCCCGGGGCCTCCTCCCGGTTGGACGTGCCCGGAACACCTCACCAGGGAGGCGTCCAGGAGGCATCCTGATCAGATGCCCGAGCCACCTCATCTGACTCCTCTCGATGCGGAGGAGCAGCGGCTCTACTCTGAGACCCTCCCGGATGACTGAGCTTCTCACCCTATCTTTAAGGGAAAGCCCAGACACCCTGCGGAGGAAACTCATTTCAGCCGCTTGTATTCGCAATCTCGTTCTTTCGGTCACTACCCATAGCTCATGACCATAGGTGAGGGTAGGAACATAGATCGACTGGTAAATTGAGAGCTTCGCCTTGCGGCTCAGCTCCTTTTTCACCACGACAGACCGATGCAGAGCCCACATCACTGTGGACGCCGCACCGATCTGCCTGCCGATCTCACGCTCCATTCTTCCCTCACTCGTGAACAAGACCCCGAGATACTTGAACTCCTCCACTTGGGGCAGGATCTCGCTACCAACCCTGAGAGGGCACTCCACCCTTTTCCGGCTGAGGACCATGGTCTCGGATTTGGAGGTGCTGATTCTCATCCCAGCCGCTTCACACTCGGCTGCGAACCGATCCAGAGAGAGCTGAAGATCACGGCCTGATGAAGCAAACAGGACAACATCATCTGCAAAAAGCAGTGACCCAATCCTGAGCCCACCAAACCGGACCCCCTCAACACCCTGGCTGCGCCTAGAAATTCTGTCCATAAAAGTTATGAACAGAATCGGTGACAAAGGGCAGCCCTGGCGGAGTCCAACTCTCACTGGAAACGGGTTCGACTTACTGCCGGCAATGCGGACCAAGCTCTGGCACCGATCGTACAGGGACTGAACAGCCCTTATCAGGGGGGCCGGTACCCCATACTCTCGGAGTACCCCCCACAGGATTCCCCGAGGGACACGGTCGAATGCCTTTTCTAAGTCCACAAAACACATGTAGACTGGTTGGGCAAACTCCCATGCACCCTCCAGGACCCTGCTAAGGGTATAGAGCTGGTCCACTGTTCCGCGACCAGGACGAAAACCACACTGTTCCTCCTGAATCCGAGGCTCGACTATCCGACGGACCCTCCTCTCCAGGACCCCTGAATAGACTTTTCCAGGGTGGCTGAGGAGTGTGATCCCTCTGTAGTTGGAACACACCCTCCGATCCCCCTTCTTAAAGAGGGGGACCACCACCCCGGTCTGCCAATCCAGAGGCACTGTCCCTGATGTCCATGCGATGTTGCAGAGGCGTGTCAGCCAAGACAGTCCTACAACATCCAGAGCCTTGAGGAACTCCGGGCGTATCTCATCCACCCCCGGGGCCCTGCCACCAAGGAGTTTTTTGACCACCTCGGTGACCTCAGTCCCAGAGATGGGGGAGCCCACCCCTGAGTCCCCAGGCTCTGCTTCCTCATTGGAAGGCATGTTAATGGGATTGAGGAGGTCTTCGAAGTATTCCCCCCACCGACCCACAACGTCCCGAGTCGAGGTCAGCAGCGCACCATCCCCACCATGTACAGTGTTGACACTGCACTGCTTCCCCTTCCTGAGACGCCGGATGGTGGACCAGAATCTCCTCGAAGCCGTCCGAAAGTCATTCTCCATGGCCTCCCCAAACTCCTCCCACGCCCGAGTTTTTGCCTCAGCAACCACCAAAGCCGCATTCCGCTTGGCCTGCCGGTACCTATCAGCTGCCTCTGGGGTCCCACAGGACAAAAGGGTCCTGTAGGACTCCTTCTTCAACTTGACGGCATCCTTCACCGCCGGTGTCCACCAGCGGGTTCGGGGATTGCCGCCACGACAGGCACCGACCACCTTACGGCCACAGCTCCGGTCAGCTGCCTCAACAATAGAGGCACGGAACATGGCCCATTCGGACTCAATGTCCCCCACCTCCCTCGGGATGTGGTCGAAGTTCTGCCGGAGGTGGGAGTTGAAGCTACTTCTGACAGGGGGCTCTGCCAGACGTTCCCAGCAGACCCTCACAACACGTTTGGGCCTACCACGCCTGACCGGCATCCTCCCCCACCATCGAAGCCAACTCACCACCAGGTGGTGATCAGTTGACAGCTCCGCCCCTCTCTTCACCCGAGTGTCCAAGACATGTGGCCGCAAGTCCGACGACACGACCACAAAGTCGATCATCGAACTGAGGCCTAGGGTGTCCTGGTGCCAAGTGCACATATGAACACCCCTATGCTTGAACATGGTGTTCGTTATGGACAATCCGTGACGAGCACAGAAGTCCAATAACAAAACACCGCTCGGGTTCAGATCAGGTGGGCCATTCCTCCCAATCACGCCCTTCCAGGTCTCACTGTCATTGCCCACGTGAGCATTGAAGTCTCCCAGCAGAACGAGGGAGTCCCCAGAAGGTATGCCCTCTAGCACCCCCTCCAGGGACTCCAAAAAGGGTGGGTACTCCGAACTGCTGTTCGGTGCATACGCACAAACAACAGTTAGGACCCGTCCCCCCACCCGAAGGCGAAGGGAGGCTACCCTCTCGTCCACCGGGGTAAACCTCAATGTACAGGCTCCAAGTTGGGGGGCAATAAGTATACCCACACCTGCTCGGCGCCTCTCACCGGGGGCAACTCCAGAGTGGTAGAGAGTCCAGCCCCTCTCAAGGAGATTGGTTCCAGAGTCCAAGCTGTGCGTCGAGGTGAGTCCAACTATATCTAGCCGGAACCTCTCAACTTCGCGCACTAGCTCAGGCTCCTTCCCCTTCAGAGCGGTGACATTCCACGTCCCAAGAGCCAGTTTCTGTAGCCGAGGATCGGACCGCCAAGGTCCCCGCCTTCGGCCACCACCCAACTCACACTGCACCCGACCTCCTTGGCCCCTCCCATAGGTGATGAGCCCATGGGAAGGGGGACCCACGTTGCCTCTTCGGGCTGTGCCCGGCCGAGCCCCATGGGTGCAGGCCCGGCCACCAGGCGCTCGCCATCGAGCCCCACCTCCAGGCCTGGCTCCAGAGTGGGGCCCCGGTGACCCGCGTCCGGGCAAGGGAAAACGCCGTCCAAAATGGTTTTTCTTCATAGGAGGTTTGTTTAACCGCTCTTTGTCTCATCCCTCACCTAGGACCAGTTTGCCTTGGGTGGCCCTACCAGGGGCATAAAGCCCCGGACAACAGAGCTCCTAGGATCATTGGGACACGCAAACCCCTCCACCACGATAAGGTGACGGTTAAAGGAGGGGTCATGCGCATAACATTTTCAGGATTATGTTCAAATGTGAAGAGAAGAAGAGTCTCCTCTGCCCCTTGACTGAAAGCTCTGTATGAGGCAAACACAATAAAGTTAAACACTTTGGGTTTGTAAAATTAAAAAAAATATCACTTCTGCTTTTTTCATATCTATGAGGTTCACATTGTGGGTGAACCTTCAAAAGTAAAAACTCAATATATTCGATATATGAGAAACAAAAGTTACTCCAGTAGTCTAGCTGCATCATTTTGTTAGATAATTGCATCCTCCACTCCAATTTTATATGTGCTCCACAAGGCTTATTCTCACCTGGACAAAGATAGCAGCACTGTTGCCGGGATTATGATTATTGATTTCTTCAGCACCTTAAATGCCATCCAGCTATCCCTTTTAAGGTGGATAATCTTATTGTGTCCCGGATAATGGACTAACTGTCTAAATGTCAGGCTGACCACAGTTTGTAAGACTCAAGGACTGTCTCTGATACAGATGTGAGCAACACTGGAACATCCATCCATCCATCCATTTTCCAACCCGCTGAATCCGAACACAGGGTCATGGGGGTGTGCTGGAGCCAATCCCAGCCAACACAGGGCAAAGGCAGGAACCAATCCCGGGCAGGGTGCCAACCCACCACAGACTTTGTATACCTCAGGCTATAAATACAACATCAGGTCATGTCAACTGTTGAAATTCCCAGATGATTCTGCACTTATGGGGTCTTAAAAATGGGATGAGTATAGGAGTCTGGAGGAGAAGTTTCTTGGTGCAGAAGAAATTGTCTGCAACTAAACATCAGTAAAACTAAAAAACTGGATATTGACTTTTCCACACCAAACAGCCTCTATGCCCAGTCACTATTCAGAAAGTGGAAGTAGAGGTAGTGCACTCCTACAAGTACTTGGGGTCCAAATTAATGACAGGTTGGACTGGTCTTGTACCACAGATTAACTATATAAGGAAAGGCAGAGCAGGCTCTTTTTCCTTAAGCAACTGTGCTCCTTTAATGTGGGTAGTGACATCCTTCACGTTTTCTATAACTCTGTGATGGCCTCTGCAATTTCCTATGCTGTGGTGTGCTGGGCTGGTAACATCAATTCAATAGAGGCCCATTGAATCAACAAGCTAATTAAAATGGCAGGTTGAGTTATTTGATGCACTCTGGACCCCAGAAGGTAGTAGCAAACAAGAAAATTAAGACAAAACTGAGTATACCATTATGAACAAGGTCGCACATCCTCTTTCTGACACACTAACCCTGAGGACTTTCGGCCCTCAAACTATTCTGCAGAAGTGCGTCAAGAAACAGTAAAGAGGCTCCTTTATACGAACAGCAGTACGCCTACATAATGCCTCACTGTCTGTCAAGTCAGAAACTTCCTTTTTTTTAATTTTCATCTTTTTTTAGACATTCTGGTGTGTTTTCAGATCAGTGTACTATATGTGTGCATGCTCACTTTGCTCACCAGCCACTTCGCGTCTCTGCCACTCGCGTTGTGAAGAGGGGGGCTGAACGCACCCCAAGGAGACACAGTCGCTCCTTCGAAACCCCCTCTTAAACGGTGATACAATGGGAAAACAAATACAGTTTTTTTTACCTCCTCTTTGCTCAATCAGCTGCTGGATTGCTGCTGCCATGCCGCATGATCTGCATTTTATGCGCAGCGCTTCGAACATTTAAAAGCCTGTACAGCAGCTGTCCTACTTTTTGTCTTTTATTTCTGGCCCTGGGCCTGGTTAAATCTCTTGGCACAAAGTTCTTGATATTTTTTAGTTTATAATTTAAAAACAGAAAAAGAATCTGAAAATCTAATAACATCACATTAAACTTTGATAAATTCTGAAAAGAATGATACCAAACATATATATGTAAGTTTTAAAATAAGCCCGATTTAAAACATGACAAGAAACGTGACATAAAAACGTCACCGTTGAACTTTTAGGTTTAGGATTTTATGTATATATATATATATACATACAGTGCATCCGGAAAGTATTCACAGTGCATCACTTTTTCCACATTTTGTTATGTTACAGCCTTATTCCAAAATGGATTAAATTCATTTTTTTCCTCAGAATTCTACACACAACACCCCATAATGACAATGTGAAAAAAGTTTACTTGAGATTTTTGCAAATTTATTAAAAATAAAATGCACTGTATATATAGAGTAGATATATATATATACATACAGAACCAAAATGAAGTACCACATTTCTGTCATAGTCATGGTCGGCTTGGATTTGCTTTCACTGCAAGTTGCTACAGTGCTGGGAGCTTGTGGTTGCCCTGGCAACTGATAGACTGTTCTACACAGACGCGTCGATTGCGCTTCGGCATGCTCTGCAGCATGTTGTCCCATTGTGGGGAGTCCCAAAAGAGTTTAGAAAGAGTTTAGAAACTTTACTATATGTATATTCTGGCACGCAGCTGGGGGTGGTACCCAGCTGCGACGCCCAAGAGGACCAGAGGAGGGCTTACACCTCCTCCAGACCATGAGGGGGCAACCGCCCTGGTGGCTTTGGGGACCACGGGTACAGGGCTTTGAAGCTCAACCCTGTAGGGGCCTGTGGTCACAGACCAGGGACACCCGGAGTGCTTCAGGGTACGCAGCCAGCACTTCCGCCACACTGGGGAGTGCCGGCGGAAGATTGTCAAGAGGCATCTGGAGCACATCCGGGTGGTTATAAAAGGGGCCGCCTCCCTCCATTCGATGGCTGGAGTCTTGTGGAAGAGAACGGAGCTCGGAGAAGAGGAGTGGAGGCGGTCAGGAGAAGAGAAAGGCATTGTGTAGAGGGCCTGGACTTTGGGGTGATTGGTTCTTTACTTATTTAAAGAACTTCTGTAAAAAGTCAAATTTCCTTCTGGCGACAAATTAAGTACTATCTATAGCTGTGACATATTTGCATTATAAGGAATTCACTTTCAGATTTGAAAACAAAAACTAAAATGTTTCTCCTTTGAAAGCATGAATTTCTAGGGGCTTTGTAGGTGAAGATCCCTGCTTGAAGATCTGTTTTCACTGACTACTGTTTACTTGATGTTTACTTTAGAGCACTGTCAATCGAAACCTGGTGACTGTGTGTTTACCTGCTCAATCTGCGGCAGATGAATGCTGTGGTAGCTCAGATACATAATGTTTTCCCACCACATGGGAAGGTAAGTACTGTAGGTGTGTCTGCATTTATTTATAATCTATGTAATGCTCAACTGTGTACAGACAGCAAGTATATCTGAGTAATTGTGTACTTTATTTTAATAGAAGCAGACAGCCTCACTAAAAAGAAATTTCCAGTTCAGTTCCTTGGGGCGTGTAAATCTAAGCTCTAAAAACACATATTGTGAGCTAACTGGAAGCAAGCATTTCCATAACAGCACAAGTTTTCTGTGTAATCATATAAGCATTATGCATATTTTATGATTTCTGAGTTGAATATTTTTATAAATTAATGTACATACATGTATCACTTGATGAATGCTTAGCAACCTTCAAATCTCAGTTTCCTCATAATTTGTCAAAGTTAGGTGAATACAAATTGATAAGCTCCTTTGGGATGAATGGTCTGTGCTTGTCTTTCAATGACTCCCTCATACCTTTGACAATGTCAGAAGTTTGTACCAACTCACTCTAAACTATCAGGTAGTCAACAACAACCACCATTTCTACCCACTGTGACTGTGTTTGCATATATCAAAGAAAGCCCCAACTGTGATAGCCATGTCTGTCTGTCTGTCTCTGTGTGTGTGTGTGTGTGCGTGTGTGTGTTTGCATGTCACAACTCAGTTCCCGGGGAACTGATTTTGTTGAAATCTGACACACTAATTCTTCAAGGAAATTTGTCAGGTAAATTCAATTTTCATTGAGGTATCTTCAATACAATACACATTTTTGAAAATTAAAAATTTCTCATTGAAAAGCATTGGTGAATATGTGAACTCCTCTATCTTAAAACAGAGAAACATTCTGCATAACTTTAACTATGAATTAGTTTAGCGTTTTAATGTTACCTTGAGAGGAGTTACTTCAATTTGTATCTTTTATTTTTTTCTTTTACTTGTTTAACAGCTGTTTCTGACTTCAGAACAGTCAAACACCTACAGTCATGGACACTAAAGTAGAACACCACACTGTGGGACATGGAATGGAACAGGCGCAAATGACTGAGTATTACCACATGAGAAAGGGGTGACATTAGATGTGTATTTATTTATGCATATTACTAATAAAGAATTATTTCCTTATTTAATACAGTGGTCATGATATTGTTTAGTTATTCATCATCGTACAACTTAAGTACTGTCCCTTATTGCACTAAAATGCCAAGGTAAGTCACATAATATGCTGACAGTCTGATTTCTGCCTCCACTCCACCTCATGTTTGTCTCTATGGCTGTACGGCATCTTATGTAAACCTCAGTCACAGGAGCTTACTTCTCTGGCTCCTTGAAAATGAAGTACGTAAATGCCAAGATGCTCATGTTCGTTAAAGCAAAAAGTAAAAGAAACTTAATTTACGTAGAAATTTATGAAAGACGCTCTGTGACACGTTACACTACAGTGACTAAGAATGTACTCAGTATTTTCGTTACACTAAAAATACCCACAGAACTTATCTAAAGATTATAATTCAATATTTCAGTAACACTGTAATTTATCAGCAAAGTGCCAGCAATGATCTGCTACCTATCATGTTTGGGATGCAGCTCTCTATCAGATACTTTTTTGAAATGTTTCATGTTTAAGAAATTTGAGTTATAATTAGCCACAGACCCTGCACTACCAACAACTAACACTAGCACATGATTGTTTTCATAACTTGACTTGGAATTTGCTGTCTATGAAAGCAATTTCAGTCACATGATATTGAAAAGATTATTAAAGACATATACAACAACAATTTATTTCTTGTATGGAACAAAATCACATCACAGCCCCACCACAGGTCTTGAATTCTTAAAATGACAGGAAAAAAAATAATTGGAAGAAATTCTGGGTAAAGGTAATTCAGATAGCGACCATCTTCCAGGTAGGTTGGGCATGCGATGGGTTTCAAAAATTGGCTAAATACAACACACAAAACAAAACAAAAATAATCTTCACAGAGCTAGATGACTAATCTATCATTGGTACCTCAGAAATATATCATAATAGTACATATTTGCTTTGTTCCTCTACAGCGCTTCTCACCAAGTCCAGGCACACAGCGCATTGACAACTCTCAAGACAAAATGCCGGAATAGATTATACCACTAACTACATACAGAACTATCACATATAAGGATACAGACTTGTTCTAATACATTAGAACCAAATAGAAACTGACATAAATGAAATGAAAATGAAAACCAACAATATCTGTCCATCAGATAATCGTACAACCACTGTCATTGTTGAAAAGAAGTCCTGGAGACCTCAGCCAGGAAGCCGCCTCACCCCTATTGGCCATTCTATAGCCAAGTCAGTGCTGGGCTGGCCAATCCGATGAAAGAACCCTTTATTCCAGTGCTCGTTTATCTGAGATTACTTTTCCATGGCAGGCAAACAACATATATTACATATATTATGTACATTACTAGTACATACAATTACATTCTATTATCAGAGTTATTTTTGACTATGACTCACTGTTACAAAATTTGTGGTAACAAACTCTATGATATCTGAGAACGTACCTGAATGTTATGTCATGCTTGCATTTTCTTACTTCTTTTTAATACCTTTAGCTCTCAGTGGCTCTGCTTTCTCAATTAAGGAATGTTTCTGCAATAATGTGAATGATGATGATTTTATACTTTCTTGCAAAAACAAATGGTAACTTACAAAAGGCATGGTAACTTTCAGTACATGAAACTATCTATTTGTATTCCTTGTTCAGCAACAAAGTTTTGTTGTTTTGATGGAAAATCACTTCACTTATCAGAAATTGAGTATGGGGTGGAAGAAGGTTTGGTGGTAATGACACTTTTCTGTACATTCAAGTATTTCTTTACCTGTGTCAAAGAGTGTCTTTATTAAACACCATTGGGCACTTCATTTTAGCCATAATTCTAACATTTCTGGAGTTAAATCAGTTTAATACACAGTCTGTGGAACAAAACTCTAGCTCCCCTATTCAACCTTATTAATATATCAAAACCCTTAACTAAAAATTATTTACATTTAAAGGCAAAGCCAAGAAGATCAAATTATCTGCTCTGTTTAATTCAAGGTAAGAAGAGAGAAATCAAACTATAAAAAGCTCTAGTACAAAAAACTGTAATGATACCTCCATGTTGCCTACACATACAACTTTGAACATTGATCGTGCTGGTCCATAATGTATCTCTGTAAGATGGGTTCTGTAACAGGAATTTACTTTTCATAAATCAAGTTACCTTATAAATGGCCGACAGCTGGTCAAACTGTAAAATATTGACACCCAGGGATATACGCTAGCCGACTGAAAATAGATTTCCATTGCAGTTGTGCATGTGCCAGTCTGTGGTTAACTTAGCAATTGCTATGATGATCAACAAGTCACAGAGGCATTTTAAACAATGAGTAGATGGTTACCTAAGAAATAGCAGTTTTCTTTTATGCTCAGTTATGTGTACGAGTAGAAAATACAGAAAATGTATGCGGTGAACAAAGAAGTGTTGTGAAAGGGAATGGCAATTCAATCAATGTCTCCTTTAGAGTACTATGCCATCATCTTTCCCTTCTTCAGACATTGCAAGTGAGTCTACCACTACTTTCTATTATTTCACTATTTTAAGTACACCTTCAGATTTATAAAATTCTGGTTTAAAATAAAATTTCACACACCCCTATATGCTTTTTTAATTGCATTAAAAAATTTGGTGCCACTGTTATGTACTGCACTCTAAGAAAAGGGCATACTGATGACTGCCTGTAAACAGATTATTTAGTCAATTCTTGTTTTTTAGGAACGTAACCCCCGTACTTACAGAAACTGCAGATACTGAAGCATTCGCTCTATGGAAAAAATATTTATAACTTAGGGATGCCAGCTTGGGGGGAGGGCCAGGGGGGAAGACAGGGTCAGGCGGATGTCGGGCGGTAATGATCCTTCTGCAGAAACCTTATTACAACTTTTACTTCCTCGATAGTCAAATTCGATCACTTTGTAGATACCACAGCAGAGGCTGTGATCAACCATCACAGAAGGATTACAAGTAAAACAAACAAATTAAAACACACGCTTTTGGTCTACCTTATTGCTTGGATGACCAAATTTCTTTTTATAATTATATATGTTCCTCCTGTCTGTTAAATCATGCCCTTTCTCTCTTTTCTCATTTTTCAGAAGACTTACGTCATAGCTGCCTTTCATCGAAATTATTCCTATACTCACATTCTTTCCTTAGACATTGTGGCTTCTTGCAGATGGCAGAATTTTACATGTAGCCTCACAGCAGCTCCATTTCGTAATGGACTCTGGCCAAACACATACTCAGTTTTGAAAACCACTCTCCAATTGTGAATTCAAAGAAAAAAAGAGACTTACCACAATTATATATTTTGGCCTGAACTGAATGGTTCCAAAGAGACCCAGTATGACGACTATTATATGTAGAAAGTTGCCAAGTATAGGTGCCCATTGGTATCCAAGGAAATCAAAGATCTGTCTTTCTAATGCCGCCAGCTAAAAAAGAAACATAGAAAGGAAACCTGTTGAATATACATAAGTCCATTGTTACTGTGCATTAAGCAAAAAGAAACAGTTCCAGTTTCCAAGTTCATAACATAAGCAAAACAGCTTAATAAAACGAGTTTTATTTAATCTTAATCTAACATTGTGAGGGTTGAAAATGTATTTATCTTGTAAAAACAAAAAAGTAATAACAAGTTACAGCCATGCAAGATTATAAAGACTCCTATTGTTTCCACAAAAGAGTTACAATACCTTAGTGAGTTTTTAAAGAATAACAGTTTGGAGTCAACTGTGTAATGTAAATCAAACACATTGTATATGAAATGCTTTTATGTGCTACAAAGTCTAATGATGATGCTAGGGGAGCATTAAAAGTTGGTGTAGTTGTGTACTGAGGCTTGGGAGAATAGAGAGTGACAAGAGTATAGTAAAAGACAGGACAATCCTGGAGGAAAATCTAATGCAGTCTGTAAGAAAGTCTTGAGAGAAGATCGGAATTCCAGCAAGGCAATGACTCCAAGCATAAAATGAAAGTCACCCAGGAAATACTTAAAAACAATAATGTTAATGACATGCAGTGGCTGAGTCAAAGTCCAAATTTCATTTGAGGATGCACTTGAAAAATGTCCTTCACTCATGATCACCACTTGACTTGACAGAGCTTGAGGAGTTTTGCCAAGAAGAATGAGAACAATTGTCATGTCCAGATGTATACAGCTGATAGAAAAACTTGTGCACACAGACTCAAGACTGCCATGGCTGTTAAAGGTGCATCTACTAAATACAGACTACTTACGCAACCAACTATTTTGTGTTTTATATTTGTGATCACTTTGCAGAGACCAGTTTTCACTTTGACATTTTTCTGTTAAAAAGGCCAAATTAATATCTGTATACCTTCACCTTATTGGAGCTATTTTTAGGAAATGTAACATTTCTTTTCACTGCTATGCTAATGATACACAGTGTTATATTCCCGTCTGCAACTCTGTAATGAATCAACTGCACAACTGTCTTTTTGAACTAAGATCCTGGATGGCTAATAATTTTCTTGATCTGAATCAAAATAAAACGGAGGTGCTTATAGTGGATCCATCAGCTAAAGCCCAAATTGGTCTTGGACTTCTCGGCTCTTTCTCTGTCTTTTCCAAACCTCAAGTCTGCAGTCTTGGTGTTATTTTTGACAGTAACCTCTCTTTTGAGAAACGGATTAATTCTGTAGTCAAGAGTTGCTTTTTCCAGCTTCGTCTATTAGGTAAGATCAAGCCTTTTTTTATCTTCTAGGGATCTTGAGAAAGCTACTCATGCTTTTATCTTTTCTCGCCTTGATTACTGCAATTCACTGTATTTTGGGATTATCAAATCCCTGATACGCAGTTACAATTGGTACAGAATGCTGCTGCTCGCTTTCTGGTTGGGGCAAGAAAGTCTGATTCTGTTTTTCCAATATCAGCTTCTTTACACTGGCTGCCTGTCAGTTTTCAAATTGATTTTAAAATCCTGTTGCTAGTTTTTAAATCTTTACCTGGGCTTGCTCCTGCCTATTTATCTGAATTGTGTGTTTTACACCAGCCATCCAATGTGCTTATATTTTCTGGTCAGTTGTCTCTTGTTGTCCCTCGTACCAAGTGTAAAACCAAGGGGGACAGGGCTTTTGCAGCTGCTGCTCCTCGCCTGTGGAACTCTTTACCTCATCACATAAAGGAGTCGTCTACCATTGAACTGTTTAAAACAAGATTAAAGACTCATTTCTATTCACTTGCATTCCGTGACCTTCAGTAATACTGATGGTTTCCTCATTGTGATTATGTAATCTTACTTCTATTTATTATTTATTTTATGTTCATTTATTTTATTTCTATTTATGTTATTTATGTTAATTGTTTGTTTTTTTCTTATTTTATTATAAAGCACTTTGGCCACAGCATTCCTATGTTGTTTTAAACGTGCTATATAAATAAATTGACATTGACATTGACAATGTATTACACTATGAGTTAATGAAAGTCCGTGATCATCAACTGAATGACAGGTACAGCACCCATAAACTGTGAAAAAGTGTATTTTACAATCAAAAAAGAAAGTATGCTATAAATAAATGACGTTACTTGACTTAGATTTTCACAGCCCATTTCCACCATAATGAAATATTGCAACTTAAGGCTCTGTCAACTCTACCTCTATGCAATAAAAAACATAGTCAGTCAAACAATTCCAATTTGGTTTTGACATTTCCATTCACATACAAGAAAAACACCTTGACCCTGAGCAATCATGGAAGTTTTTCATATATTTTTACAAATATGCAGACCACATGTACTGTAGATGGTGTTAACATTTTTTAAAAGCAAAATCCCTTATTTATTTTGGAATATTTTAACATCTGTTTTTGGGCTTCTTTTAAATGTTTTCCATGTCACACAGGTATATTCAGTTGGCTATTCAAAAGCCTGGATTTAAACTGAAAGAGAATTAGCCTTTCAATGTCCCTGCCTGTGCTAGCTTCATTATTAATATATATTACATAATCACTAGAGAATTGAATGGTGCATTATTATGGAATTAGCATGTCCATCCCTGAGCTCAGCAAAGATTAAAATGAGAGTACAATTCCCATGGTTTCATTATATGGTGTGTCATACATAGAATCTGCTTTTTTTTTTGTTGAATTAGTGTGTGCTTGGCACATGTTAAACTCGAGTGCATTTTACGAATGGATTAATTCCATTCATTTCTTATAATTTTAATTAACAGATCCCTTTCCCATCATTCCAAAAGATAATTAAGAGATATGTTTCTTTAAAAGTTTTCGATACGTTCTGGAGATTCTGCCTATATCTTAATCTAAACTAACTTGTATCACCTCAAGGATAAATACAGATAAAAGATGAGGAAGTTTAAGCAGGTTGTTTTTAAAAAAAGTTTCAGATTTTTATATAGAAAAAAGTGTGATGCTGGAAGATTACATTTGTAATGCAACAGTTCATAGGATGCAAGCATATTTTTAATATTGACATCACTAAATGCCATCATTCCTTGCATGTTCTTTAGATTGCGTAGGTTAAAGAAGGTTGAAATAGGTGACTACCATGTATATGAGATAAGACCTTCTATGCCTTAAAATGTATCCTAGATTGGTTGAATATCTTTAGTAAATGTTGAAACACTGGATTGTTGGTCTGTTGGTCATAATTAGTATTTACTGAAGCACACAGCATGGCATATAGTTAAAAGAAGAATTACAACTGGGGTTTCTTTCCATGGGCGGCACAGTGGCGCAGTGGGTAGCATTGAGTGATAGATTATTGAAGAAATCATATTTACAATATTGTCTGATGTTCAAAATAATTGCGTAAAATTGTATCTTCCTTGAGTTTTTCAGTTTGATTTTGATGGCTTGTCCTAAAAATAATAACTTATCAGCCATTAAAATCTAATGAAGTTTGAGTTTAATGTTTAATAAGTTGAGTACCAAGGGTGGCTGCTGCCTCGCAGTAAGGAGACCCGGGTTCGCTTCCCGCGTCCTTCTTGTGTGGAGTTTGCATGTTCTCCCTGTGTCTGCATGGGTTTCCTCCAGGTGTTCCGGTTTCCTCCCACAGTCCAAAGACATGCAGGTTAGGTGCATTGTCGATTCTAAATTGTCCTTGGTGTGTGTGTGTGTGTGTGCGCGCGCCCTGTGGTGGGCTGGTGCCCAGCCTGGGGTTTGTTTCCTGCCTTGCCGGGATTGGCTCCAGCAGACCCCCGTGACCCTGTAGTTAGGATATAGCAGGTTGGATAATGGATGGATGGTTTCTTTCCATTGCTATCCAAGCAGGTGCAGAATTATAGACTGCTAATATCCACTATTTTATTGTAAAAATATTTTCAGCCCGGTAATAGAACTGGAAGTCAGGCAATGCCATGCCACCTTGTTTTGATGTGGTAGGGTCCTAGGGTGACAATATTTCCCTTTTACACTTTACTATATAAACCTTAACACAATGCACAAAGCTCTTAACAGACTTTCAGAGCTGACTGCTACTGTTGTTCATCACTTCCCCCTTTCATTTACATCTGTAAATTGTACAGATTGTAATTATAATAGAGTACGAGAACAGGCAGGACATTTATTCATGCATTATAGATCATATGCCCAAATTATAAGCAGAGTAACAATGTGAGTGCTGGTAAAATGATACAACCTGATAATATGTTACTAGGTGGCTGTCTGTCTTATTTGTTAATTGGTCTCTGTTACGATGTTTCCGCCATGGCCCTCTGTATCAGCCTTAATTTAAAGGAACCTGCAGCTTCTTCAAACACCCCTCAGATCAGTGTGGGGGGAGCAGCTACAAATGACTCAGTTCAGGCACAACCCATCCCCACCAGTCCACCTTTGTGTCTTTCAAAAGCTTCTCCAGTTTCAAAGGATGCACAAATGTAGTTACTTATTAAACAAGCAACAAATGATACAAAAGTAATCAAGTCATAAACTGCTTTCTCAAGTCAGTCATCCAATTTAGGCTTTCTTCCTGGAAGGATAAGCTCGTAGAATGTAAACTGTCCCTGCATACGTAGCTTACTCTGGTCAAGTCTACCCCTGAAGGCTCAAAAACACTTAACAAAAATTCTTATTAGATTAAGTAGGGTCATAAATGTGCCACAGCAACAACTGGCTTATCCAGCTAACATACATTTTAAAATTAGAGTTATGTTTAGACATTAACTTCCCTGCTTGTTTAAACATTTCTATTGTTAGATATACGTAAATAATAAAAAATATTGTCAATCTATATGCTAGATATTATTCTCCATTACACGCCTTCTGCTTTAGATACCTGTAGTGTCCTCTTTTTAATGTGTGGCCATTTTGCATTCCAGATAAGTCCTTCTAAGTCAAAGTGAATTTGAAACTAGAACAGCTCACTACAAGAGACGCATCATTTTTCTCATGTGCACATAAAATAAAAACTAAAACAAACAAACAAAACATTGAGTGCCTAAGGCTTAGTTGATCCTCAGAATGAGTCGAGAGGACAGGGAAACAACAAGCACTTCAGTTTTGACCTTAAGTATATAATTTCATTTTTGCCAAATAAAATTTTGACTTAGAGGGCCTAAACAGACCTATTAACCATCTTTGATTTAAATATACAGCATTAACAGTGTGGAGTATAAATTACCTTAATATAGTTATTTATGTATAAGATTACATCAAGCTTGATACCTAACAACCTCTTACTTGAGAATCAGTAAATACTAATGCAGGTTTGCATACTGCGCAAAGAGTGTCTTTTAAAAAGTTAAAAAAAAAAATGAGATCATAGTGTGAAAGCTTAACATTTACCTGGTAATGAGGCGGTAAGTGAATAGCAAGATCCAGGACCATCTGAAACTATTATGGGCAAAAATGAATTAAAGCAAAGTGTGAAATTAATCATCACCATAGACTCCTTTCACACTTCTAACTTCAGGATAATGAATCATTAATTATTTGACACCTTGCTTAAATGCTCCATAAAAAAGGATGCTGCATTACAAACTTCCTATATGGAAAACATATGGCAACACTGCATAAAATCTGATCAAGTCACATGACATCATCTAAAAGGGAAAGCCAGAAGAGGATAGATCAGTCCACTTCCTGCAAGGTTAAAAGGAGGAACTCCACCCTGAGCAGAGGGAATGTTTTTCATTTGTCGGGAAGCCTCTCAATTTCACATCTAAGACTTAATAAAATGAAAATAATTAGAATTAAAAAAGAAAACTTTACATTGGTCCAGAGAGAACTACTAGGCTTAGAAAGGCTCATATAACCATAGAATTGTAATAATAATAAAGGACACACAGAATAATGGTTTGCTTACTAAATAAAAATTTACTTATTTTAATCATTGAATTGCAATGGCATGAGGTCTGAGATAAGAGTGTCACTGAGGTGAAGCATGTCCAAGGTCCATGGAGGACCAGAGCATGTGCAGACAGTTTTGAAGATAGTGTGGCTTTGATGTTGGATTTGGGTGTGTGTGTGTGTGTGTGCGTGTGTGTGTGTGTGTGTGTGTGCATTGCAGTGATGAGTGGCTGCAGAACACTTAATAGGGGAATGGACTGATTAGGCAATCTTGTGCAGAACACTGATCGGCTCAGCCATCCCTCATTGGGACTCCACACCTGCATTCATAAAGATTAGAAAACTGGACTGAGTAAAAGAATGAGAGGAAAGTAAAAGACGAAGAAGAATATCAAAAGAAAGACGAGAAGGTTGCAGAACCGGAATGGAGCCATTGCAACATGAAGGAAGCGAAGCAGTCGTGATGCCCCACGGTGGAGCGAAAGAACAACAACCTGTTGAGCATCCAGATTGCTCCAAGGGTCGTACTGTGGATGCCGAAGGATGGTGGCGGGAGGTGGCAATGATGGGAGTTGAACGAGAACTGCATTGTCTGCATTTCCGCTGCCTCAGCCCTGCTGAACATGCCTGAGCGGTTGAGATAAGAAAGCGAGAAACAAAAGCACTTGGAGAATGAACAAAGGGCTGACTGTGACTATTCCTTGTTTTATCTTTTTAATGGAATAATTTATGTTACTGCCAGAAGGGATCCTACTCTGTTGGGCCCTTGAGCAAGGCTCTTAACCTGAAAATTGCTCCATGTGCACTGTACAATTGCTGACCCTGCGCTCTGACACCCAAAAGTCATGCGAAAAGACAATTTCCACTCTGGGATTAATACAGTGTACCAAATACCAAATTTATTGATTTTTAACTTCCTCGTGATTGCATTGTTTTATGGGTTATTTATTAGAAGATTTTTGCACTGCACTTTTGTTTTGGATATTTTACACTTTTGAACTTATTTTCACAATTCCTTGTTGTTTATGTCCTCATTGTCCCAATTCATTTCAGTTCATGTCTATCAATTTCTCAGGAAACAGAAGATGCCCATGCTGTGGGCACCTGGAGCATCACAGCACCACAAAGGTGATATTCACTCTATCTATAACTATGCTTTGTACTGTATATACCATATGTGTTTAAAAAAAACCTTCTCCTCTCCTCCTTTTAATTCCCTTTACTCAGCATTGTGGCATTCATCTTTAAACAACAGATGCCAGCTCATCAATAAAGCCACCTCTTTAATTCCTATGCAACAGCATGTTTAAGAGTTAACTTGTTCTGCCTCCTTATTAGGTCTGCCAGTCACTATTCAAATTAAGAAGCTTCAGAAGCAGGTCTCTGGTGAATGTCCCCTCTGAGTTGAGACCCCCAGGAGGTTTGTCAGACACAGTACAGCACTCTGTGAAAACAACCCAAGAAAGCCCCAAGATATGCTAGAAAAAGAATGTCTCGTACTATCCTGAAAATTATAGGGGAAAACACTACAACAAGGTGGAATCTGTTTTAGAGGAAAGATAAATCTGGTAGGGTTTCCTCAGTTTGTTGACAGTATAATCAATCATTGGGAAAAGGATTTTAGAAAACGATTGGAAATTTATCTTTTTAACACCGTAAAATAATGCAATTACAACTAAAAATGAATTGACAAAAAACTCCTGTTATCACATGTGCTTCCTGGTTGTTGTAACTGAGATCTTTATATCAAAAATAGAAAGATATGCAATATGAATTAATTTTGAATATATCATTTGTGCCTGAAGCCGTATACTGAGAATGAATAATTCACAGCATGACAGCTTAATATTCCTCTCTGAAATTCACTGGATTGTTATCTGTATGTGGGTTTTCAAGAAAACCAGCTAAGGAACAATCAGATATACTTTATTGAATCTCAGGGGACAACCAAAGAATTTATAATCCACCGTTTAAAACTAGGCATGCCAAGTGTGTAAAACAAAGCAAATGGCTTCACTTACTGTATAAGTTCATATATCCCCTATAATAAAGTTGTCGAAAACAAATGCGATGAGCTGTTACTCATACAGATATTTCGCAATCTAACAAGTCCGTGTACTTTAAAAGTATCTTTAAACCTCTGAATAAAATAGATTTGACAAGTGAAAACTGACGGCACACAAATTATAAAGAAATGGTGCTATCTAAGTGCATGTTCTTTCATGTTTCATTGCTATGTTAAGAAAAAGAGTTCATATGGCACAAAGCTTTTTCAAATAAACTAGACACCATGACCCTTTTTAGCCATACTTGCCTGCTTATCAACATCCCCGCTGAATATTCAGAAGTTCATACAAAATCATGAACTGCAGAACCGGTGGATAAACAGGAAAACATATTTATGAAAGTATGGTCACTCATTTTATATGCAGGAATGCACAAAAAATCTATGTGCTTGCTGTGGGCTTAACATGAATGCTTACTTTGTGTAGACCAGGGATGTTCAACTCCAGTCCTGGTAGGCCACATTGGCTGCAGGTTTTCATTCTAACCATTTTCTTAATTAGAGTGGTGTTTTTAGGCAGCAAGGTGGCACCATGGTAGCACTGCTGCCTCGCAGTAAGGAGACCTGGGTTCACTTCCTGGGTCCTCCCTGCAAGGAGCATGTTCTCCCCGTGTCTGCATGGGTTTCCTCCGGGTGCTCCGGTTTCCACCCACAGTCCAAAGATGTGCAGGTTAGGTGCATTGGTGATCCTAAATTGTCCCCAGTGTGTGCTTGGTATGTGGGTGTGTGTGTCCTGCGGTGGGCTGGCGCCCTGCCTGGGATTTGTTCCTGCCTTGCGCCCTGTGTTGGCTGGGATTGGCTCCAGCAGACCCCCATGACCCAGTGTTAGGATATAACGGGTTGGACAATGACAATTAGGTGTTTTTGCTACTGGTTAACTTGTTTAACCTCAGTTTTAATTGACGTGACTCAATATAGTTGTTTCTTTATCCTTAATGAGCAGCCAAACAATAATGACACACAAAACAAGCTGCCATACGACCAGATAACTTGAAAATAAAGAAAGGTGAAGGTCTTGGTCATGTTGGTCTGCTCAGGTCACCAAAACATCTTGATGGTGGTCTTAAAAAAAACGAAAAATCAACAGTCTGCTGTGGCAGAATGAGAGCAGCGACAAGTCATGATATTCAATAATGGCTTTAATTAACAGTAAGATCTGGCTTCTCATTAAGTAACTGGTTGGAGTGAATCTGGATGGAGTTTGACTTTCAAATTTAGCTGATCATCATTTATGTTTGGCTGCCATTTAATGAAGAAACAAATCAATTCAGAGAACTGAATCCTTAAAAACAGGGCTATTAAAATGAAGAGAAAAGGAGTTAATTACCCATGAAAACTTCCCACTGATGAGGAAAGGGGTTAAAATGAAAACCTGCAGCCACTGTGGCCCACCAGGACTGGAGTTGGACACCCCTGGTGTAGACTGTGCAGACTGGTACGTGGTCTGTGATAATGTTAAAGTGTCATTCAGCACACTAACTGCTTCCAGCATACTATGTACTGAAATCTGCTTCTTCTGTGGCTCTTCATTATCAATAGCACAAAGACATCACTTAACAGAAACACTTGTTGCCCACACTCAGTTTATTGTGAAAAGTTATTTATTTCCCGAATGTTGCTGCTAATTTTTTGCACCTCACACTGAATTTGACGGTGCCATCTTAACTGTGAACAACAATGGCCACAAATAGCTGGAGGCAGTGCATCATTCACTTTTACTACAAGTCCAGTGATGTGCTCAAATGCTAAAGTATAATCTGGCTTCACAGAAAGACTGTTTCCTTGTAAGAGGTTATGTTTGTTTTTAACACATGCATTGTGTTCTTTGCACACATGCTCAGTGGAGGGGTGATATTTTTGCCATTGACCATTACAACATAGATAACAATCCAACAAAAACACAATCAACAAAAATAATAAAATCCTTAAATTGGCATGGCATAGAAGCAACAGACATGGAAAAATATCATTTAATAATCCCTGCAACAGGACTGCTGCTCTTGAATGTATTGCAAAAGACTGATTTAATTCAAACTAGAATCATCTCCCAAATGGACTTACATTAAAACCTGTGTTAAAAACTGATGACTGTCATTCTTAGTTGTTCATCACCATCTACAAGATTCTCTCATACTGGCGATACTCTTTTTTTGTGATACACTAGCATTTGATCGAAAGCAGAGGGAAGGGAAAGGAGGAGAGTGTTGGTAAGAAAAGGTGCCAATACTTTAGGTAGGTCCCTTGTGAAACGTCTAGCACAACGATACAGTAACATTCAATGAAAGACCAGGGTCGTCATGTAGTATAAACAGTGCGTATGCTCAAAAATGTTGCATATGCCCGTTTCCACACTCACATCGCGATGTATAAAAACTAAACTTGATGTAAAGCCACGCACATTCTCACGCCAGCTCAAACCATTGCATACGCAAGTTTTCAGCTTTGTTTTGCAACCTGGCAGCACCCAGCGTCAAAGCAGTGCTACTGTTCCTGTGTGGTTTCCCTTTAGATTCACATCCATGATGCAGCTTTATCAAATACACTGAAATTAACCGCATATTGTTTATTAGTTTAAGGCACCTGATTGTAATCAACCTGTAACAATATAATGGTGCACGGAATGGCCAAACTATTCCAAATACTGTAGCTGCTTTAGCACTGTTAATCTCGGTGCACCACAATCTCGGTATTTTTACCCATTGCATCTGAGTGTGGAATCGTAGCTCTACAGCAGCTGATCAGAAAGAGGATTATCAGAACACAGCATCTAGCACACCCTGCCTCAGCCATCTGTACAGTCTATTTGAACTACTTCCATACATAAAACGCTTCAGAGCCTTTCCTGTCGGGACCTGGCAGTTCAGAAGTAGTTTCATTGAGCTCTAAACGCATTCAATCAGTCTATCAGGTGCTCCCGGTAGAACTGTTTGTACTTATAAGTACAATTACCTCGCTTTAAACTTGCAGTACAGTTGTAATATTGCACAACCTGAGCCATTTATCCTTACATATTTTTCATTGTTTTTTTATCATATTATTATTATGATTATTGTTGTTGTTGTTATTTTATCATTTTATAGTTATGGAGGATTTGCATATTGAATCTCATTGTACCATAAAATAACAATAAAGGAATTCAACTCCATTCAATAGAAGAGAGAACATATTTACAGATGATGATGACTGACTTCTAAGTCGATTTAGATTTCCAAGTGTAATCTTCTTGGAGCTCTTGATACCATTTTTAAGATAAAATGCAGTAAATGCAGTTATGTATATTACATTATACAGATATATTTTTAACTTAATTGCGGTAGCAATGAGCTGGCACCCTGTACAGAGATTGTCCAGGGATTGTTCTTGCCTCGTGCTGTATGCTTGCTGGGGCTGGCGCGACCCTGGATGGATAGATGGATGGAATAATTAAACATGTACAATGAAGATATTTCAATGTTCCTTAAAAGTTTTGAAGAATCAGCATTCTAAGCTTACAGATGGCTTGACAATTATTAAATAGTTGATTGTGTGGTGATTGGTTACTTGGAGAAAGAAAAGGAATGACAGGAATTGGTACGTTTGAAAGAGACAGTACTTCTGCAATAAATTATTTAATCGAGGATCGTACACAGTACAATAAGCATCTGCGTCACCGTACACTCATGTTTAATACATGCTTTAATTCCTATCATCCTGAAAATGATATCAAGTATACATCTTAGTATTTAAATTGTGCAGAGAGCTGTAATATCATGATTGTAATGTATTCTGTGTCTTGTCGGCGTAAGAGAAAGCCCGTTTAAGAAGCACATGGGGATTCACACACAGAGTATATAGAAGAACACAAAACATGAAGCATTTAACATGCTATTTTATTTGCAATGAGATCTGAGAAACTAGCAAATTAAACGATTTCAAGATGAAGTTTACAACGTTCTACATAAATGATAAAATAAACTATGAGACTGAAGTGGACATTTTGACCTTTTTTTAACTGTGTCCCTATTTTTTTTCTTTACTCTGTACCCTAATACACTTCTGTATGACACTCAGACGGTGGGCAACGACTCACCTTTTTACGGTGATTTTGATATCTGACCACTTCTTTTTTATTTCGGGCACTGTGCGACTTTCTAAACTTGAACATTCGATGAACTTCCATTTGTTGTTTATAACACTGCTTAAACCAACAAATAGTATGTTTTTCCTTACCTCCACTTGATATTTGCTGAAATTCTTCTATTTTCCCTGTGCTTTTGCCATTGTCTTTTCAAAGAACGCTAAACTTATGAAGCTATTTATATTGATTTGCATATTAAAATATTCGAATCCTGGGAGGAGTTGTGTTGGGGCAGCAGGCAGGCCTGTGTACGAGCGTTATTTTTCACGCTGACTGGGATTTATGTAGAGGAAGTTGGCATAAGGATGGTTTTGTGCATCTGAATTTTTTTGTGCATATGTACATTTCCACTTTTGTCCATACACCATGTTTAAGTGCGAATTGAATGCACAGCGTTATGCATGAGGCCCCAGGGGAGGAGGGTGCGCTCCATTTCTCTTGTGAAACTTGGATGCTAAGAACAGGTGCACTGTTTGGTATGCTAATAAAGTTCTCTATAGTCCATCTCGCACAGGAAAAACTCTTTATGCATTGATTGGATAGTTATAGCTATTATTTGCATATGCAAGGATACAGTTTTTAACATGTTGAAATATAATTATTATGCTTCAATTTCATTGAATTTTGTGATTGTATTAAGATTGGTAATTTGTTTCATTAATGAATTGAAATATATATGTTAATGAGCTGCCTTGGTAAGATTAAAACTGGACTGTAACCGTCACTGGAGGGTACCTGTTTGGTTGGTGGTTTAAATGGAGACCTACAAAATCAAATGTTATTGAAAGAGGTTATTTGATTAAATGCTTGGGTCAGTCCTACCAATATCGTTTTGTTTATTTTTTTCATAGGGGTCTTTTTGGGTGACTTTTTGGCCAAGAAAGGTTTTCCATTATGTCCACAGACACTGAGCAAAGCACCAGAGCACTTTGCTATTTAAATCACTGCCTCTACTTTGAACTTTGCCTTCATGAGACATTTGATTGGTTTAGAAATGTGACTCTCAGTGAAGTGTCCAATTATTCCCATCCACATTTAAGCGGAATTCACTATTGTTTGTCTTCAGATATCTATATTATACATCTGGCTCGGCAAGACTAGTACAGTATTCTGTATATATAAAAGCAATATGGCCTGTCTACTATTTCATTACCATTGTACTACTTTCCCCATTTTAGGTCTGATCATTCTGCAGTCTTGCCTCATCTCTGCTCCTTCTCCTTCTTATTCCTCTCCACTCAACTAAAGCAAGCAGTAGTGTGCCCATTCTCATTCATTAAAGTGAAAAAGCCATTAATGTTGCTATATTTCCTGCTTGATTTAAGTAACTGAAATAATGTCAGACACCAGATCCCCTTGTAAATATATATGCCAGTCATAAATCACTTTTGTGCTGTTGTTTCAGAGATTAAGCTTTTATCTAAAGGTGGCAAAGTGGAATCTAAAATGCCGTTGTGGGTTAATTTAAAAGCAATACTTTCTGGGATATGTGGTACGAAGCCTATTCTGAGAATTCAAATACAGTTAACGGTGCAATGGAACAATGCGCTTTGATTTGTGTTTGCTCTGTATGCTGGGCATCAGATTCCTTTTTTTTTTCAATTTGTCACACTGACGGCCAAAATCAAAAGATAAAAATATTGCCTGAAACTTTACAGGAAACAGGGAGAAACAGTGCTGGCTTTTCCCAGAAGTTGTTAGCAGTATTACCCAGAATTTAATTACATCTGCCCTGGCATTAATTGGTGTTGCAGCCAGGGTTTTAGTGAGTACATTTTCTAATTATGAATCTGTATTTCAAACTTGATGCAATTAGTCATGTTGCTTTGCTGTTGTAATCTGATAGAGTGTGTCACATAAAATTAAAGTGATAGATTACTGAAGAAATCATATTCACAATATTGTCTGATGTTCAAAATAATTGCGTAAAATTGTATCTTCCTTGAGTTTTTCAGTTTGATTTTGATGGCTTGTCCTAAAAATAATAACTTATCAGCCATTAAAATCTAATGAAGTTTGAGTTTAATGTTTAATAAGTTGTATACCAAGGGCGGCACGGGGTGCAGTGGTACCGCTGCTGCCTCGCAGTAAGGAGACCTGGGTTCGCTTCCCGGGTCCTCCCTGCATGGAGTTTGCATGTTCTCTCTGTGTCTGCATGGGTTTTCTCCGGGTGCTCCAGTTTCCTCCCACAGTCCAAAGACATGCAGGTTAGGTGCATTGGCGATCCTAAATTGTCCCTAGTGTGTGCTTGGTGTGTGTGTGTGTGCCCTTGCCCTGCGGTGGGCTGGCACACTGCCCAGGATTTATTCCTGCCTTGCGATAAGTTGAGTACCATAGCCGAAGCAGCAATGCATGACACCTCCAGAGACTCGGGTTTAATTCTTAGCTCAAACACTGCTTGGGATAAATTGATTTGCTATATACAATAGCGGTGTAGTGTTAGGAATGCTCTCTCAGGGCTCTATACATCTGTGTTTGGCTCCCACATAGTCACTGTCTTGGGTGAGTTTGGCTACATTTGTATGGATTTTCTCTGAGGACCTAAATTAGACCCTGTATGAGAGACGGTAACATGGTCTGTGATGAAATGACATGCTTTTCAGGGATGGTCCCTGTTTTTTTATCCAGTGCTGTTAAGTCCCTGAATGGGTAAAAAAGAGAGTTTATTAAAGGAAATCAGTAAAAGGGGCTGGTAAATGCAAGTATTTTATGAACAAATAAGTCACTTCATTGCTGATTGTTGAGTGCATTAATCACTATTACCCTGAAACACTGAAAACACTTTTACTATTAGATTTACTATTAATTAAATTTAAATATACTTAAGGTTTAACATGTCCTGTACACTGAATGGAGAGAATGAAAAGGCTGCTTGCTTTAAAAAGGACATCACTCTTTTATCCCTGTCATATTCAGTGAACAATGCCAATGTCTTCTTGGTACCTCTTGCCGTAATTCTGCATATAATAACCACTTTTGTTTTTACTTACACAAGTGTGGCCTACTGGAATCTCACATAGGAAGGTGTCAATATAAAGAATAAGAAACAAAAAGAAAAGAACCCAAGTTGGATTCACTCTTCTCATTCTGTTAAGTCAAGTCCAATTATCTTATTAAAACTCTCTTTCCATAAGCCTTCTTATAATTGTTTTCCTGTTCAAAAAGGGCTTGATATTTTGTCTTGTTTTATCATTTCTCATGTGATTTGTTAAATCTGAGACCAACCCAAACACATGGAAGTATGATGGCATGATGTATTACAGCATACCACAGTCACTAGTCTGTTGAAAATCCTGCAAGCCAAACTCTTACTGTAGTGTTCTAACATGATAATAAACCTCAACTTCAAAACATACACACACCAGCCACTTTATTTGGTACAGTGTGCTAGTACTGGGTTGGACCCCCTTTGCCTTCAGAACTGCCGAAATTCTTTGTCTCATAGATTCAACAATGTTCTGGAAACATTCCTTAGGGATTTTGGTCCATATTGACATGATAGCATCATGTAGTTGGTGCAGATTTATCGGCTGCAGATTCACGATGTGAATATCCCATTCCACAACATCCCAAAGGTGCTCTGTTGGATCGAGATCTGGTGACTGTGGAGGCCATTTGAGTACAGAGAACTCATGTTAGGTTCAAGAAACCAGTTTTAGATGATTTGAGGTTTATGACATGGCGCATTATCCTGCTGGAAGTGACCATCAGAAGATGGGTACACTGCAGTCATAATGAGATGGACATGGTCAGCAGCAATACTCAGGTAGGCTGTGGCATGTAAACGATGCTCAAATTGGTACTAAGGGGACCAAAATGTGCCAAGAAAATATCCCCCACACCATTACACCTCCAACATTAGCCTGAACCGTTGATGCAGGGCAAGATAGATCCATGCTTTCATGTTGTTGAAACCAAATTCTGACCCTATCATCTGAAATCAAAACTCCTCAGTTTCCTGTTCTTAGCTGACAGGAGTGGCACCCAATGTGGTCTCCTGCTGCTGTAGCCCATCTGCTTCAAAGTTCGACATGTTGTGTGTTCAGAGATGCTCTTCTGCATACCTTGGTTGTAACGATTGGTTATTTGAGTTACTGTTGCCTTTCTATCAGCTCAAATCAGTCTGCCCCATCTCCTCTGACCTCAGGCATCATCAAGGCCTTTTCACCCAGAGAACTGTCGCACTGGATATCTTCCCTTTTGTGGACCATTCTCTGTAAACCCTAGAGATGAGTTCTGTGTGAAAATCCCAGTAGATCAGCAGTTCCTGAAATACTCAGGCCAGCCAGTCTGGCACCAACAACCATACCATGTTCAAAGTCCCTTAAATCACCTTTCCTCCCCATTCTGATGCTCAGTTTGAACTTCAGCAGGTGTTCTTGACAATGTCTACATGCCAAAATGCATTGAGTTGCTGCCATGTGATTGGCTGATTAGATATTTGTGTTAAGAAGCAGTTGAACAGGTGTACTTAATAAAGTGGCTGGAGACTGTATGTCTTCATGCTGAAAGTGTTTTTCATTTCGTAAAGGTAAAGTGGGATATATTAAATATCCCTGTACTCCGCTGGTTGCATCGAGATCACTACCGCCAAAGGTATCCCACACCGTATTGGAGGAACAGCTTGTCCAAAAATGGCAAGGACAAAGATCTGGAGAGAGAATAAACATAAGGTGGAAAGGATTTAATACTGGTCAGCCTCAAATGTTTTTTTTAAGTTGAAACAACTATCTAATAGCAAGTTACAATGTGCTTTAGTGCCATATTTGTAGGAGTTCAGTTATGTTGTAATTTAATTGTAAAGACTTATGCTCCATCCAGGTTTTAATTTCATTGAGGCAAGCTTTGAGCTGAGAAAGATCTGGTGAAGTTTGATTTTTAACAGTTAAACTATTGAGTATCATCTGCATAAAAATGACAACCTAGTCCAAAGCTACGGATAATATAGCGAAGGGGAGGTACAGAAGAGATACAGAAGAGCATAGGGCCAAGGACAGAGACCTGAGGCAGTTGTGTGACTGGCACTGAGCTGGACCTGCTGTTACCAAGACTAACAAACTCTTGCCTATCAGCCAGATAGGACTTAAACCACCAGAAAAACCCAGAATGCTCGCCATTCTGGACAGTAGAATGTCATGTCTGAGAGTATCAAATGCTGCACTGAGGTCTAACTGAATTACTATGCTGGTTTTCCCACAGTCTATGGCCATAAGCAAATCATTAGTTACCTGAAGCAGAGCAATTTCACAGCTGAGAAGTGCTCTGAAAGAAGAGTGAAAGGGTTCCATTGATTTATTAGAAGATTCAAATGTGACTGATGACATTTTAGAAAAGGAGCTGGATGGAGTGGGAAAGCACGGAAAGATATGAATAGACCTTGGATTCATGTTAGTGTAATTATTTAGATTTCTATTTTTGATTACGGAAAAAGTGGGGGAATTTTTCAGACTTCAGAAGAAAAGGTAATTGAGATAGATGCAGGGTGAAGTAGTTTATTAACTACAGAAAACAAATCCCTCGTGTTATCATGGCCACTGTCTATTATTCTGGCCATAATGCATGTTCTTGGATAAGCCCTTGGATGGTCAGTGAAAAGACATTGTCACGCACGTGCAAGTAGGAGGACGTTGTATGGACCAAGTGAAGGTAATTCCACGCCAGGCCAAGGGGTGGTGGGGTGCACTAAACCTTCTTCTGTTGACTCTGCAGACCAGAAATGGGAAAACCTGTCTGATTCAACCCTGTAGATGTGACTTCCGGTTCCAGTGCCCAGATACACGTCACTTCCAGTTTACCCCAAAAACATGCCACTTCTGGGTCCACTATGTCACTTCCTCTTTTGCCATTTAAAAGCAGCCTTTTCTCCAAGAACCCTCCGTCTTGTTTTGGACTCCATCAAGGACACATCTGTGTTGATTTTCAAAACCCATTGCAGCCAGGGAAATTATACGAGTGGCTGCCCCTAACCTTTTTTTAAGTATGTCGAGTCTGGTCATTTCACAACGTGCAGAGTGAGGCCAGTATTATATGACATTCTCTCAAGATGTCAACCAGCTTCTTTCATAGAATGTAATTCTGAGTTGCACCATGGAGCTGAACACTTAAAAGAAACCTCCTTAGGTTAAAGGTGCTGTTTTATCTAGTGTTGAATGAAGGGCCAATGTACGGTAATCAACAAGATTATCTAGTGTGCATGGAATATTGGAAGACAGAAAAGGATCAAAAATGGATTCAGCAAGGATAGACGGACAGGTATTTTAAAGGTTTCTCAAAGAAGTTTGATGTTTACAGGTAAGAGGAGAGAGAGGTAATGAGATAGTGAAAAGTACTAGTTGCTCTCCATTAAGAAACTTTCTTACTTCCACCTCCAGTACATATACCGTGTTCACTCATTCCTCTCCTGTTCTAATGCTGAGAAAATTGTCCATGCTTTTATCGTGTCCCGCATCGATTCTTGTAACTCTCTACTGGCAAGTTCCCTTTCTAATCTTTAACCACACTTCCAATTAATTCAAAACTCATCTGTAAGAGTCCTTACACAGACCAGCAACAGCAAGCACATAACACCCATCGTGCTTTGCCTTCACTGGCTTCCTGTGTCTTACAGGATTGAATATAAAATTCTGTTAATAACCTACTAAGTGATACATGGTCTTGCACCAGACTACATGAGTGATCTTCTCCATCACTATTCTCCTGTTCACCTAAAGTTCTCTGATTCTGGTAATCTTGTTGTGTCTCACACTAACCTGCACTCGATGGGTGACAGGGCCTTCAGCTGTATAGCGTCCAGACTTTGGAAAGACCTCCCTAAATTAGTTAGATGAGCTAACTGAGTTCATTCTTTTATAAAACAACTTAAAACTCATCTGTTCAGGAAGGCTTTTAACTTCATTTCACCTCTGTTCAGATGCTCAGAATAATATGTGTGTGTGTGTTATGTCAAAAATCATGTTATTTGTTCAGGCTTTTCTTCTAGTTTTGAATTTAGTATTTTACTCTGGTGTATTGTCTTTTATTCTGTTTAATGCTTTGTACATCCTATATCTGTCTGTTTTTAGTGTTCCGTGCAGATATCATTCGCATCCAACATTATGCATACCCTGCTGTTCCTTCTGAGACTCCGTGAAACGCTTTGAGCATGGGAAAGGTGCTATATAAATAAAATGTATTATTATTGTTGTTTATTACAGTGAGTTCAGGCATTGCGGCAGAACCAGCTTAAACATCCTGTTTTGGATATTACTTAATGGAGGATGGGTTACATCTAATACAATCAGACGGAGTGAAAAAAACAGGAGATTGTTTTCCCAAAAGGAAACAAAACAGTGTTTAACAGTTCAGTTCTCCATGTCTTTAATAAATAAATAAATGGTGACAAGCGTGGAGGTTAAATTTCCCATAAATAAATCCATAAAAACAAGCTTAAAATTCAAGAAACAGCTCCTTTAAAAAATTCACAAGACCCTATGCTTCCATCTAAAATTGATGTCACCTCCGTTTGCCCTGACTGGACAATTGCAGCCAAAGGAGACGTCCTCCTAACAGGTGCAGTCAACTGTCTATTCCTGGCTTGGTTCCCCCCAAAGTTGCCATCGAGGTAATAACCTCAACTGTGTTCAATGGTTTGGTGTTTATTTTTGCCTTTTCTTCTGGTTACTGAAAGATTTCTTCATGATAAGAAATATCTGACCACCTCTTTAAACAATTTTTGTTAGCTTTTACATAAAGGAAAATTGTTTAATTGTATAAAAAAAAAACTGACTACTGACAAAAAGACTCCTATTACATTGCCCTTTAGATTAAATCCTCTAGTCATCTTTTCACAAATACACTTTACAACAATGCCATCAGTGCCCCATATATGCCCTAGTACTTAAAGTCCTTTATTCCCATGTGCTTGACATACATGAAGGAATGGGAGATATCAACATCATTCTGTATATTCAGACATCTGAATTTATTAAAAAAATGCAAACACTGTAAGGGATGTTATGCTCATACAAAACCATGAATGAATATAAGAAGAAATACACAAAGAAGGAGGAGGTTGTGCAATAAACGGATGGATGAACAGGTGGTTTAATCCTTCTATATAAAATGTGGCCAAACTATGCACTGAAGCTTCTAGAAATTTCTAGTGGGAAGCGAGCTGAAAAGAAATTTTACCCCTTCATGCCTCCTCAACTCCCTTTTGGTATGACTCAAAGCATTCATCATATTTGCTTCCTATATTAAAAGAAAAGTCACCTCAGCCCACACAAAATACTGTATATATATATATATATATATATATATATATATTATATAGATATAGATATACAGTATATATATATATATATATATATATATATATATATATATATATATATATATATATATATATATAATATGTATATACAATGTGCATGTGTGTATATATATATATATATATATATATATATATATATATATATATATATATATTTGTTAGAGGAAAAAGAAGAACCTTTCGGAAGGAAAATAACTTTTTTTGTAATGTTTAAAAACTGGACATTTACAAAGATGCTTTATTCCTTTCTGTTATGACAAAACGGCTTGTCATCTTACTTCGCTTGTTCATTAATGCTTTGGTGTTTGTTTAAGCATTACCTAAAAGTTTTGATAATTAGTTTAAATACAAAGTGTAAAACCCATTTGGCGTTGTAAGTCTAGAATTTTTGAATGCCACTATGGGATGGTACTTGATTGTAAGAGATAAGAAACTGCATCTACCAGAAAGTACAAGTTATGATGACACAAGAGTGCTTCTTATAACCCTCATTTTTAAATTATACAGCCATGCCTCGCTGTAGCTTCCTGGCTCAACTGATAGAAGCATTTGAGTTCTTAAAGCACTTTTTGGAGACAACAAATTTAATACAAATTGAGGCAAAGTTGTCTTGGAAACAGGGTGGCCAAATCATACCTAGATTAGCGTTGTAAGACCTGTAAATAGCTGATTTGAGACAGAGTGGAGGAGGTGGAAGTCAAGCCAAGAATCCACTGACTTCCTGCTGATGCAACATAAGAAATGGGCTGCCTGAAAAAAACTAAACTTCTAGCAGTACAAGGTTATATGTTAACTACCACACTTTAATTTCTATGTATTTAAATAATGCTTAAAGATTAACATTTATTGAAGGTTGCTATCCTACATGCAAGTTTGCTCTGTTTTAACTACCAGGGGCTGAGAAACAAGTCCCTTCCTAAATTAGTTCAATCAGAGTGAGGAAAAGATCACATGCCCAGTGGGAAGGATTCAGTGACAGTCATACCTGGGGGATGTCTGAAGGAACGGTAAGGACGGAGATCAACTGTAGTCTTGGGTGCAAGTGCATTACAACTGTGAGCTACAGTATATCTCTCCAAAGGTTGGTATGTGTTAAGAATAGGCAAATTAAAGTAGTGACAAAGAACTAAACATTATACTGCGTGTCCACATTAAAAAGAATCAGAACAACTGAAAAGGGGTCTATATTTTAAGGAGAGGTGTCCCTAATAGCCTTTCCACAATAAAACACTTTTTAAAGATAATATTTAGAAAATTATAAATGCTTATATTACATGAACAGTAACACCAATGCAGAGAAAATGCAAAATAAAAATCAAGTACCTTTCAAAAAAAGAACTCCAGACCTAGACATACAGTAGTCTCATGCTTTTTTACTGAATATTTAACTGTTTTACAGTGAATTCTCTGTCTTGACTGAAGTTTTAGTATGGCCACCTGTTGTCCCACAGTTCTAAATGGTATGAAAATAATATTTATTATACATAATGATATGTTGCATAATGTTTGGGTTTAAAGGGTCGTTATTGCCATGTGTACAGTAAATTTCTTACTTGCATGTGCTAATCAGAGTGACACTGAATTAAAGAATTTACCAGTATTAACAGCAATAAACATGGGTCAGGAGGACAGCTTCAATTAACGTGGTGGGTTGTCAACTTTTATCATTTTTTGCTTTTTAATTTTGTATTGTTTCAGAAATTCAAGATAAAGCAAGAAGGGATGACCACATGACTTGAAGAATGGCAACATGGTGGTCATTTCTATCTACTATAAAGGCAGGAGCAAAAGAACAGATTATCAGTTCTTCTATCAATTTTGGATTTTGGGTGTTGCTTTTTACTGCATCTTTTGAAGCAACCATTCTCATTTGTGCCAGAGCATTATGTAAATTCCTTTTGCCATCTTTGGGCAAGTTAGTGTTTGTCTAATTTTGTTTGTTATTTCAATTCTGCAGTGAATTATTTTTAACAAGACACTGAGGTTTTTATATAGTAGGCATATAATTTTTCCTTATGCGTATTTTATGATTTATGTTCATTCTGAACTTTTATACATTTTGATCACCACTTTTGGGATTAATAAAGTATCTATCTATCTATCTATTAGTAATTTATGTATTCTGCCATTTTGTGTGCTTTTTTAATGGCTGCATCCATATTGTTTGTGGTTGCTTAAATTTTTGCTACTGGAAGTCGGGGCACTGATGGAAAGGAAATGAAAACTGTTGTCCAAGGCCCTGGGCTTGTAGGGGGCTCAGGATGAGTTAGGGCAGAAATTCATTGTTTTGTAAAGCTGCCACCAGTAAGAATACTAGCAAGAGTGGCAGTGACAACTGCATGGCGCTACAGAAGGTAGGAATGTATAATGATTTGATTTGATCGGTATGTCATGTAAATCAGATCCCTGCTTATGGCATTTAAAGACAGGTCTAACATTCATGAAAAATTACTTACTTAAGCACAATGATATACTGAAAAAATTGAAAAGTCTTGTAATCCTGTCCATCAAATGGGAGTTTGTGTGTCTGGTGAGCTTTGCAGATATTATTAATAACATTTCTAACTGCAAAGGTACAATGTATAGAAATTAGTGCCGTAAGACTGGACCTTTAATTTACTATATTTGTTTTACATGATGTTTAAAGGGATATCTTGTTTCTTTTGGCTTGTCTGCATTACAAAATACAAGCTGATAATCTGCGTTTGATTTAAAATATATAAAGTAGACTTTGCTGGTAATATTTAGCAATTGGGATGAAATGTTATAAAATACACTTTGATAATGTTGTGTCAGTAATGGTGTTGTTAAATATCCAATCAACTGTGAGGCTGAGGCTGAGGAGGGGGCCATTAGTACAGTTCTATCATGGGCCCAGATAAGTATCATGGCAACCATGGGTGTGATGTTACTGTCCACTTCTCATAGATAGATAGATAGATAGATAGATAGATAGATAGATAGATAGATAGATAGATAGATAGATAGATAGATAGATAGATAGATAGATAGATAGATAGATAGATACTTTATTAATCCCAAGGGGAAATTTACATGCTCCAGCAGCAGCATACTGATACAAAAAAACAATATTAAATTAAAGATTAATAAAAATGCAGGTAAAAACTGACAAATAATAATAAAATAAAATAAATAATAAATAAATAATAATAATAATAAATAAATAAAATAATAATAAAAGGCAATAACTTTGAATAATGTTAATGTTTACCCCCCACCCCCCCACCCAAGGTGGAATTGAAGAGTCACATAGTTTGGGGGAGGAACGATCTCCTCAGTCTGTCAGTGGAGCAGGACAGTGACAGCAGTCTGTCGCTGAAGTTGCTCCTCTGTCTGGCGATGACACTGTTCAGTGGATGCAGTGGATTCTCCATAATAGATAGGAGCCTGCTGAGCGCCCGTCGCTCTGCCATGGATGTCAAACTGTCCAGCTCCATGCCTACAATAGACCCTGCCTTCCTCGCCAGTTTGTCCAGGCATGAGAAGTCCTTCTTCTTAATGCTGCCTCCCCAGCACACCACCGCGTAGGAGAGGGCGCTCATCACAACCGTCTGATAGAACATCTGCAGCATCTTATTGCAGATGTTGAAGGACGCCAGTATAGCCAGCTCTGTCCTCTCCTGCACAGAGAATCAGTATTGGCAGTCCAGTCCAGTCCAGTCCAATTTATCATCCATATTGCATTTGCACCATTAAAAGAGTCCAGGTTTCTGGATTAAAACCAAAGTTTCGTGGTGTTCTCATTTGGTGAAAAATCTTTTTAGGACATCAGGGTTGTGCATTTTATATTGATTATGCCTTTTGGACTTGATTTCTTTTAACTATTGAGTTGTGCTAAGGTGATTATGACTCCTTGTTTTATTCTGAATGACATATGAAATAAGAGCCGTTTTCATTTCTCTATTGTGCATTATATTCAATTTAGTTTTAAATCATAATAAGGATAGTTCTGTATTAAATCACAAAAAAGACCTGGCCTGAATTAAGAAAGTGCTAATATTAAGGAAGTGTTTTATAGACTTGAATCCCAAAAGCAACACCAAGCTCTGAAGTAACCAGTACCATAAATGTGATGAGTTTAGATGATCTATATAAAGGGGACCCATGAGTCCTAAACCCAGGCTAGGTATTTTAAATGAATAATCAAATCTCAAATTCACAAAGGCCAAACAAAAAAAAATAAGCAAATAAGCTTCATTTGAATCTAAACTAACAAAAAAAGTCTCAAATAATAAACAAAAGGCCAGAAGCTGTCAAAAGAAAGGACGCTACTAATCGACAGAACTACACTACTAATCAACAGAGGTGCAAAACTCTCAAAGGCAAGGATAATGTACAATAAATATAATGTTATAGGCAAATTTATGTACAAGGTCTGTTGTTACATTAAGAAATTTGGAGACCAATTTTGATGTTTGGTGTGGTGGTTCCCTGGATAAGTCTGTCAAAGAAGAGAAAGACAGGATGGAAGAGAAAGAATACAAAATGAAAAGAAAAAGTCTTATAACAGAGAAAGACTGATGTCCTGCTTTCATACATTATTTTGGTTTACAAGAATATGACTGGAACATTGGTAGTGGAGGTGTCTCCTCACAGTGTTCGAATCCCAGTCTGATTCTCAGCTCAATGTCTTGTGTATGGAGTTTGGATAATCTCCTCAAGTGAGTTTCCTCCGAAAACCAAAAAATGGCAGTTAAGTATAATGGACTGTCTAAACTGTACATGATTGTCCCATGCAGGTGACTGTTACTTTGTCCAAGGTTAGTGTCTCTCTACTGGAATCTTAAGCATCATCTAACCCTGTGTGGTTTACAATAATACTCGATATCAAGCCCCGTGCAAAATGGAAGAAAAATTAAATCCATCCTTACTGTATTATTTTCTTTGTCATGTCATTTTGTCTATTGTTCTTTTATTTTTGCACAAAAATTAAATCATTGGTGTATTGCTATTTTCTGTTTTTACTACATGTACAATTTACACAAGAAAGAATAATTTTCAACCAGATTCAAATGAACAAACAAATCTGTCAATGAAATATTTTTACAAGTACATGGTTTTAGTCAGGAAATTTATATTCATGTAAAGCAGTTATAAATTCTTGTCAAAGCTACAGAATTGCAACTTAAATTTAAAAGGCAACTCATTTGTCCTGAAGAATAGGTGTGTAATATTTGTAATCATGTAACTGACATTTGCACTGTGCTGCTTTTTGCATTTCACAGTGTGGAGAGAGTCCTGGGGTGAACGTCATGATTGCTCATTGTTCAGTAATAAGGTCATTTTTAAGCAAAATTCTAACTTTTTGACAGTTTTATGCTCTTTCTCAGACATTCAAACAACTGATCATTTAGTAATGTAAAATCTATAAAGATGACTTGTCCTTAATTTTGCTTTCATTACAGCTTCAAGTACTGTTCATTAAAGAAATCATGTAATCAGAATGTTACAATGAAAAGTCATGTTCTCATAAAAATCAGATAAATTAATTTGACAAAAGATTTTTTTTCTTTTGCTGTGGTCACTTTTAAGGATATGTATTATAATTAACACTGCTAAGAGATATGAATATATAAAAATAGTACTATGACTTGGATGAAAATTAAAATTAGAAGCAATTAGAAGAGAGCCAGATTGAATTTCCATCAAGAAACCAGTGCCAACCTGTCTGTAACAGCACCCAAGGAGAAAATCCTTTACTGTACAGACATGAGAGGAACAGTAAACCAGTCTGATAGGAGAAAGATATTAGTTGGGAGAGCAATATCAAGAGACAAACTAATGGAAGGAGAGTCAGGGATGAGTCAGGGACAGAGGTGCTCTCTCAGAAATGTGTGGAGAAGAGTATTATGGGCAGAAGAATAGAAGTGGCAGTAGGGGTTAGTGTTAAGACATAATATATAAAGCTGTCTGGGTCCAACAACTTTAAATTGGATATGTTCATGGTAAGGGTTTTTGGAGGCAACTTGTGTGTTCCAAGACAAGAGCGGAAAGGCTGGGAGGGGACATTCCAACCTGGGTGTATGTAAAACGTCCTACTTGGTGAAAAAGAGCATACAGAATAGAGACAGTCTTTGATTGGGGAAACAGTGGGCAAGAGTCAAAAAAATAAGATAACAGCTCTCCATATGTCTTAAAGATTGATCTCAGCTAGAGATAGAAAAAGAAAGACAAAGGGAAAATAAAAGAGCGTGGACCTTAACAAGTGGAATGTTCAGAGGCCCAAGCCATTAAAATACCCCCAAGTGTGCTTGATGGTCCAGAATAGAAATGAGATGAAGTGTCTTTGGAACCAAAAAGCCTTTTTTTTCATAACATATCATTATGGGATTGCCAATGTGGACTGGAGCCCAGGTATCTTGTATTGTATTGAATACACAGCATTCCAGAACGTTTAAGAAATAAGCAGGCAAAACCTAAGAAGTTGTGACTTTAGTCAAGGATCAAGTTTCAACTTCAGTTTGAAATTGGATAAGTTCAATGTTATAACATTAATTCAGATAAAACTACCCCTCGTCCAACCTATTATACATTCATGTTGAGTGTTTTGATAGTGTTATATTTCAACCAGGGTTTGTTCACTAGCTTAAGTCCATCTTTCCATCCATGTTCTTAACCCACTTTATCCTGTTCAGGATCACGGGCCCTAGCTCAAGTAATTTTCCTTTTAATTGTTGCTTTTGAAATATTATTTTTCATGTGTTTTTATGTAACTTTTCTTAATACTGTGTTTTATATATTCTATATTGAAAAGATAGAAATCTTTTTTAAGAAAGGACAGAGAGACAAGATGTAAACGAAAGCCATACCAAGATCATTAACCAGAATTCAAGTCTATCTTTCATTTAGCCAAGGGACACGTCAAAAATCCAGAAAACTGCTAAAGGAAACATTGGCAATAATTTATGGGTTTTTATGGAATATCAGATAGAATGGAAGTGTTTGCACTGACATTTATACAGCTGCAAAGTTAATATCACATACACTTATTGTTTAATCAATGTTTATTGTAGCATATGAGCCACAAGGCTACATTTCCTGTGTGTTGTGGATGAGACCCTAAGAGTTTGGGCGTCTATGAGTTAAATGTTAAGAGATTTCCCTCTACCTTTATATTCTGGTGGAAGATCTGAGTAATTCAAAAGTTCCTTGATTGTTGGAGAGTTAGCATTTTCATTTGTAAATACTCTATATATTTTTCTGTTTTTTGTGGACTTTTGCTTGTTTCTGGATTTGAATTTACTGGAGAGCAAATTGGACTTGCTTGTCCCTGGTTGCCCTTTTAGGCACACTATTTTTGCCTTTCTCCATATTTGACCATTTTTGAACTTTCATTAAAGCTTCTTCACTGGCCTTGTCTTCTCAAAGCCAGATATTTACTGTTTATCCTCTCCCTAGAGTTTTGCATTTTTGAGTATTTTTACATTTTAAAAACCTGAGCCCCAATTTTGACCATTGCAGACCCTTGAAGCATGTCTTTTGAGTTTGGGGTCAAGCTGCCTGGGATGAGTCCTATTTTAAGGTCAGACTCCGAGAAGTTCTGGTTTGGCAGGTGATATATGGAAGCTTGCTCACCCTTTTCGATTTTTGTGTGCTGCAAATCTTAACTGACAGACTATCCATTTGAATTTCAGAGAAATTACAAAAAAAAAGTAACTGAATTGGATCAATATTTGTCAAGAGGAGACAGAGGGAGCATGGCATTGCAAAAGCTCAAGTGAGGAAAATATTTGTTTTAATAATAGCCAATCAGAAGCAGAAAAACAGGAGAGACAGGGTCAAGAGGAGAAAAGTTCCTGTAAACCCTTCAGAACGTGGCAATAGTTGAAGTAACATCAACCTCAAGATATTTTAAATGGAGATGGTTTAATAGGAGAAGTAAAAATTTGGACATGTTGGTTTATAATGTTATTGCCAAACAAGCCTTCATAGTAACTAAGCATGCTGAGTGATATCATAAATAATGAAAAAAAGAACTTTGCTCAATTTACAGAAGGTGGTGAAAAGAAACAGAGATAGTGGTAATTGTTTTAGAAGAGTAATAAAGGATTTTCAGCATTTTAGAAACTCTACGCCACACCCCATTAAACTGAATTCCCACCAGAATGGCCAAATCATTATGCTGTAAGTGAACGCCTTCTTCTCCATTCAAGTGAGAAAAGGAAAACTGGATGAGGTAAAGCTGGTTCTGCATCCATAACATGAACGCAGAAGCATGTTGTCTACATTATAATGACAACAAATAAAAACAGTATGAGCAGGTAGAATTGATTTGTTGATCGACTGACAAGCTGCCACCAAGCAGATAGATTCATTGGTATACAAATCACCTTGGAACAGTGAGATATTCTGTGCAGTTTTGGGAGCCTGAGAAAAAAACCAGGAGATGGAAGGATATGACAAAATTGCAGTCAAATGTGTAGTTAAAGTCAAATTCTAGCACATTTACTTTTTATTTTGTTTAACACATTTTTTCTTAGGCTCTTGTCAGATTTTTCTTGCTCCCATTCTGGAGTTACTTTCACTTTCATTTTATAGTGTAATTTTGTTCTAAGGGTTATAATTTAATGTAACATTTTATTTTTGTTTTACTGTAACACCATTTTGTTTTCCTATTGGAGTAACCATTTTTTCCCAGTTGCTAGAACACAGATATAGTCATCCCGATTTCTGAGAAACCCCACAAGAAGTTGCATTGCATGGCAATGTTATTTAAGCCAGCAGGGCACCTTAGCAGGCATCCAAGATTCTGGATAAACGTGATCGCTAGTGTTCTTTGCTTTTTTTTTTAACTTTAGATTTTTGACTTCAGCTCAAAGTATCTCTTCTCACCATGAGTTTGTCTAGTATGGTTTGTTTGATTTTATCCTTCTTGGTTTTCAACCCTTTATCTAGTACTTCTTGACTAAATTTTAACCTTGCAATCAGTTTATTTCTTCTGCCCTTGTTTTTCTACCAAGATGGCAGAACGGAAATGTCTGAACCTTTCACATGAGTTAAAAAGCTAAGTTGAGGTCAAATAAACATTGCAGAAGTTTGTACACTAACACAATAACAGCAGTACTTCATTAACACTGTGTTTTTTATAAAGATGCTACCCTAGGAAATCAGTAGTTATGCACCACCACACAAAATATGACCAAACACAGACATAGCAACCACCAACAATATGGCCATGGCTGTGCAAAATGAACACTAAATGGTCGCAACCATCCAAAAGCAAAAAACAAAATGGTGGTGAGGTGATGGCACCATCCTAATGTTAAAATAAGGAAATACATATATTAACATTACAACAAATATAACAAAACACTTTAAGGATACCACAATAAGATTCATGACAGGTGGAAATTTGGCATCAGAGTTTATCAGAGAAATCTGGCTACAACGGGAGAACTCATAGGATTTCTTGTCCATTTTAAGAATAAATGTGATCATGGTCAAAATCAATTGAGGAACAAATTTTGCTGAGGAAATAAGTATTTAACATTTGGAAAAGCAAGCTAGATAATTAGTTCCAGAAAGAGGTAAGAAGTTGTGGCAGGAAGTCACACTCCTGACATTGACTAATACTCACAGAGTCTAAAAACCTCCTAAGTTCAGTTACTGAGAGGAGAGAGGATACCAAGAAGGATTTTTTCTTTACTGAGTCTGGGGAGGAACAGGACATGTGATGGGATTTTATGAAAATAATTTTAATATAATTACTGAAAATATTTGTTAATTAGAATAGATGTTCTGGTAAGAAGCCCTGATTTGGTTTTGATTATTTTAGACAAAACATATAACTCTTTGTTATTCTGGTCTAATTGTTATTGAGTAATTCTAATGGCTATTAAATTTTATCATTATATTTCTCATATCATTGCAACATCATTTTTTAAATGTATTTTTCCTCTGTCCACCTCCACTTTACCGGTACTCTGTACCATCATTATTGAACATGGCAGTGCATTATCACTGATGTTCCAGATTTTGGATAAAACAAAATTAACTTTTGGCTCTTAAATTAGTTAGGGAAACTCTCAGTAGGTAGGATTCTGAATTCTTCCTGTGTAATTTGACTTTTTTCTTTGGCTTACTTAGCTCCTTTTTTAACCTCCCCTTTTTCTGACATTTACCTTGCTCATAGACTTAGGTGGATCATGTTTTGTTTTTCATCTCTTGGTTCTTTTCGGTACGTTTTTTTTACCTCAAGCATTTTGTTTCCTAAAACATGTCTTGATTCCAACAACTTACTGCATTTAGCTTTGGACATGTAATATCACATTTGTTTGTGGTGGACCTCAGTTTCAGCCCTTTGGAGTAGCAGTGAATTTAGATCTAGTTGGATCAATTAATAATTCATAGTCAATGTCCACCACATGGCAGCATGCATGCTCTTTAAAGATGACAGTATTGATTCGAGTTTGTAAAGTTAGACCTGCTGGGAAAGCTGATCTCAAAGTCACATATAATGCCTTTAAGAGCCATCTGGACAGGATCATCTGAAGAACAAGTGTTAATAGAAATAAATTCAACTAATCTGGAAGACAGTTTCTTTCACAAAATTTAACATTATGCAGCACAGATTCATTAAAACTCAGTCGTGTGGTGTAAGTAAAATGAAATGAAATTGCAAAAAGACAGAATAATGATGAGAAAGTGAAAAGAACTCAAGTAAAGCATTCATAACCGAGGAAGCAAGCAACTGGGAAATAAAAATGTAGTTGAGCCTTGATTGGAAATGATGGAAGTGAATAAAAAGAATATTTTATAGTACAGGTATTCATCAAATGAGATATACAAATTTAAATTGGAAATACATTTGCAAAATGAAGCAGTGATGTGTGATGTACAACAGGGGCAGAAACGGGGAGATTATTTAATAACGTATATACGTATATATATATATATATATATATATATATATATATATATATATATATATATATATATATATATATATTTAAGAGTTTGAATCAATGCTGAGAATGAATTAAAAAGTTTTGAAATGTAAAATTTGGTTGGCTATGATTGGCAAGAATGAAGACCTGTAGGGCACAGTGTGAACTTTCCAACTCCTGCCTTCAGCAGCATTTAGCAAATCTACTGGCATTGTCACTTTCTAGTCTTACCACCAGAATAATTATGCCACACTTATGTGAGCTTACAGAGAAAAAGGCAGCTACAAAACAATGCTTATTTCTGAATCAAGGGCACATCTCTGTCTAATGGCCTGGATTAACACAGGACCGCAATGAGTTTTGTTGTTATTTTTGCCAGAAGTATTCAAGGACACTTAATCTTTTAATAATTAAACCAAGACCTCAATCAGTCCGGGCTGTAACCTTCAAATTAGCCAGGAGAGTAATAGGAGAGCAAACCTGATGTGAAAACCTGAAAGAGATAAATAGGATAAAAAACTAAAACAAGGCGTGGCTATACCATCACAGTACTTGAAGCCTCTTCACTGGCAGTAGATGCACCAGGAATCAATCCCATCCATAAAAGCAATCCACATGAAGCCCAGAAGAAATCAACAAACAAAAGTTAATCCACTATCCTTTACCCCTTTCCATTAGGCCATTCTGGATAGTTTAACCCAAATGAACACAACACAAGAAAATCTAGCTTAGAACGCACTAAAAAAATCAATTCCAAAACAGTTACAAACTTGGAACATTACAAGAACATAATAAGTAACAAATTAGAGACACGGCACAAGTGCCGCATAAGAACTTTGTTGATCCTGACTTCCAGAAGGTTGATCCATCTTTGTGGCAGCATAGAGACTACCATCCACAAACAGAACCCCAAAAATGAGGGACAGAGTGAGAAACAAAATGCTGCAAACCTCTGAAAAGGATAACAGGATAAGAAAATTTAAATCAAAACTGGAACCAATTAGACAGATTAGAGATTTTCTGGGATTCTTGAAGAACTGCCTGATCGCCAGCATAAATGTAAAACCTATTATTTAGATCCTTCAGACACAGTGAATTTCCAGTCGGAAAATAAACCTGAGACATTCTTTTAACCACAAGGAAAAAAAAATCAGAAATCAGACACAGCTTCTTCAAATCCTTTGTGTAACTACCATGTTATGACATGGAGTTATGACTCAGGCTCCGCAGCGAGTGGCAGCCTTTCCACTTTACCTTTTTCTCTACTTCACTGATCACTCCTACCACTTTCTTTTATGTGGACTCGTTCCCTGGACACTTTTTACTACTTTTTACTACTTGGACATGGATTTTTACATGCCGAAACTCGTCTATTCAGGTAGTCAACTTCAAGCGCTGAGAACAAATGCCCATGCCGGTGTGGTTCCCTATTTACCTGACAAGGTAAGAAGGCGATATCATGGCAGCAGAGCCGGAGCTAAGCTAAAAGACGAAGTGGCTTGCGAGAAAGTAGCATTACAAGCCTTCAGTGCCTTCTGTGATCCTAGGAAATGCGAACTCACTACCAAATAAGATCGATGAACTGGCCGCGCTGGTGAAAAATGTCAGGACCTACAGAGAATGCAGTTTGTTGTGTTTTTGTGAAACATAGCTAACAACTACCATCCCAGATGCTAATGTGGAGCTACCCGGGTTTAGAACAGTTAGAGCGGACAGAGATGCAAAAACCTACGGGAAGCGGAAAGGAGGAGGACTCTATGTGAATACAAGGTGGTGCAACTCTGGACATGTAAACGTCAAAATCTCCACTTGCTGCAGGGACATCGAACTGTTGGCCGTATGTTTGCGTCCCTATTACTTGCCCAGAGAGTTTGGACACGTCATTGTTGTTATTGTATACATCCCTCCTCGGGCAGACATGGAGATAGCGGGTGACATCATCCATTCTGCTGTTGGTAAACTGCAAACGCAGCACTCTGAGGCGCTTGTGCTATTCGCTGGAGACTTTAACTATGTGACACTGGACAAAACATTACCTGCCTTCTCCCAGTATGTGGATTGTAACACCTGGGGAAATAGGACTATTGACCTACTGTATGCAAATGTTAAAGACACATACAGCTCCACCCCGCTGCCTGCGCTTGGGAAAACCTGGTTCTGCTTCAGCCTCACTACAAACCAAGAGTGAGGGAGCTACCTACAACCACACACTCATTCAGGAAGTGGTCCTCTGAGGCAGAGCAGGCTCTGAGAGACTGCTTTGGAACTACAGACTGGGATATCCTGCAGGGATCACATAGTGAGAACATTGAGGAGGTTGTTGACTGCACTACTGACTACATCAACTTCTGTATGGACATTGTAGTTCCAGTAAGAACAGTACGCTGCTATGCTAACAACAAGCCATGGATTACAAGTGACATCAAGGGCCTTTTGAACCAGAAGAAAAGGGCTTTTAAAGGCGATGATCAGCATGAGTTCAAGCGCGTGCAGAAGGAACTCCGAGTCCAGCTCAGGGCGGCGAAGGAGCAGTACAAGAGAAAGCTGGAGCAAAAGTTGCAGAATAACAGCATGAAGGAAGTGTGGGATGGGATGAAGATCATCACTGGCTACAGCTCGAAGCGGGGTGCCACCATCGAGAGAGACATGGAGAGAGCAAACCAGATGAACAACTTCTTTAACAGGTTTGACCACCCTAACCCACTCTCACCTTGGAGTACTGTACCCTCCACCCATCCTTCTACTGATGCCAGCATAGGAGAGAGTTTTACCCCACCCACAATTACATCAGCCCAGGTAAGCAAAGAGCTGAGAAGACTTTGTGCCAGCAAAGCAGTGGGTCTAGATGGAGTATCGCCATGACTGCTGAAGGCCTGTGCGCTGGAGCTGGGGAGTCCTCTACAGCATATCTTCAACCTGAGCCTGGAACAGGGGAGAGTCCTGAGGCTTTGGAAAACATCTTGCATCACCCCAGTCCCAAAGGTATCACGTCCTATTGAGCTGAATGACTTCCGGCCTGTCGCTCTGACGTCACATGTGATGAAGACCATGGAGCGGCTGCTGCTTCACCACCTGAGGCCACAGGTCCGCCATGCCCTCGACCCTCTGCAGTTCGCATACCAGGAGAAGGTGGGAGCAGAGGATGCCATCATCTATATGCTACACCGATCCCTCTCCCACTTGGACAGATGCAGTGGTGCTGTAAGAATTATGTTTCTGGACTTCTGCTCCTTAGGGACAAGCTGACAGAGATGGGAGTAGATTCATACCTGGTGGCATGGATTGTGGACTGTCTTACAGACAGACCTCATTATGTGCGTCTCGGGAACTGCACGTCTGACATTGTGGTCAGCAACACAGGAGCACCACAAGGGACTGTACTTTCTCCGGTCCTATTCAGCCTATATACATCGGACTTCCAATACAACTCGAAGTCCTGCCACGTGCAAAGGTTCGCTGACGACACTGCTATCGTGGGCTGCATCAGGAGTGGGCAGGAGGAGGAGTATAGGAACCTAATCAAGGACTTTGTTAAATGGTGGGACTCAAACCACCTACACCTGAACACTAGCAAAACCAAGGAGCTGGAGGTGGATTTTAGGAGACCCAGGCCCCTCCCGGGCCCCATGATCATCAGACGTGATTGTGTGCAGAGGGTGCAGACATACATGGGAGTACAACTGAATGATAAATTGGACTGGACTGCCAATACTGATGCTCTGTGCAAGAGAGGACAGAGCCGACTATACTTCCTTAGAAGGCTGGCGTCCTTCAACATCTGCAATAAGATGCTGCAGATGTTCTATCAGATGGTTGTGGCGAGTGCCCTCTTCTACACAGTGGTGTGCTGGGGAGGTAGCATAAAGAAGAAGGACGCCTCACGCCTGGACAAACTGGTGAGGAAGGCAGGCTGTATTGTAGGCCTGGAGCTGGACAGATTGACATCTGTGGCAGAGCGACGGGCGCTCAGCAGGCTGCTGTCAATCATGGAGAATCCACTGCATCCACTAAACAGTGTCATCTCCAGACAGAGGAGCAGCTTCAGCGACAGACTGCTGTCAATGTCCTGCTCCACTGACAGACTGAGGAGATCGTTCCTCCCCCACACTATGTGACTCTTCAATTCCACCCGGGGGGGGGAGTAAACGTTAACATTATACAAGTTATTGTCTGTTTTACCTGCATTTTTATCACTCTTTAATTTTATATTGTTTTTTATCAATATGCTGCTGCTGGAGTTTGTGAATTTCCCCTTGGGATTAATAAAGTATCTATCTATCTATCTATCTATCTATCTATCTATCTATCTATCTATCTATCTATCTATCTATCTATCTATCTATCTATCTATCTATCTATCTATCTATCTATCTATCTATCTATCTATCTATCTATGTTCTGTATTTCCTTTGAAACAGACATTATTCCTTTGATTCCGCTCCTCGAGATGTGTTAATCTGGCAATCAGGAACGCAACCTGGCATTTCATTGCCTGTACAGTCACACGTTGACTTATGGCTCTATTTTGGACCGGCCGTTTAACTTTAACCAGTGTTGGCAGCCTTTTCTCAAACTGCTGTTGCCACGCAGCACTTTTGAACTGCCACTCAGCTATTATCATGCTAATCACTGCCTCTCCTGCACAGCAATTTGGAAGTTCCACACAGCTGTGCTCATGAAACTCCACATGGCACTGTGCTCATTATTCATGTCTTGGTGTTTTACGGAAACCGCTTGACACTTCATAGGGGACCCTGATCGCCATTCATCTGTTGGTGGTTTGCGGTGTTTTTTACATCACAGGGAAAACCCGTTCTTCATTTCTTAATGCTTCACAGCAATCAATTGATACTCCACAGAGGAAGCTCATGTAGTGTAGTTGGGATTGAAGAATTTGGTTGTATAAGGAAAGCACCAGCTCATCTATTATTCACACTAGCTTATCTGTGAAAAAAAATATGTGGGAACGTTGGCTGTAAGTATGGATATCCTCAATTCAATCGATCATAAATTGGTGCATGAATGTATCTGATTATCATGATGGCCCCCTATATACAACAATAGTACAAATTCTTCTGTGATCGTTACTTTGGTAATTGTTGACCTCATTCATAACATGGTGATGTATACTGAGCTCTCCTTAAAGACTGAGTTATATGGAATCTGCCATGGCAACAAGTTGGACATCATAATCATAGTAAGACTACCAGTATATTCATTCATTGACAACTTGGTGCAGAAAATTTTCTTCACTGCACTTTAAACCTTTAGCAGATACTATTCTTCAAGACAAAATCACTAATAAGTAGTGAGTTGAGTAAAGTATATACACTGGGTTTAGGGAGGCATTATGTGGGAAAAATGGGAAAAGAGCAAACACATTTAGACAGCTACCCTACAATGTGTCCATCCACCACCAAATGTCCCTTTGTTGTATATCTAATTAACACACCATGTTACACACCATATTTGACTTATGTTTTTAGTTCGGTACTCTAAATAATGATCATCTAATTTCTTGTCATTGTGAAAGTCTTTTATTTTTAGAGAGTTAGCCTTTGTAAATGTAAATGGTCACACAGTACACAAAAGTAACTTCGAACAACTTTGCATAAAACATTGTGATGTGTGTCCTGGGTGACGAATGTATTGTATGCAGAAATGAATAGTAAAGGGTGGGACAGGGCCTAGTTTGGAAGGACAGCGAAGAATACACTGGCAGAAATAACAAAAGTTGTCATGTCAGGGTGCTTCCAGGTTGACAGTATACCCTTTACATGTATGGTTAACCCAGAAGAGGCAAAGGATTAGGGGGAGCTAGGAGATAGAGAATAAGAAATGTCCTGGGTACCAGCCTGTGATATTCTCCCTGGTCATTAGAAAGAAGATAATCCAGCTGTTGATCAGACGGCCTGGCACCCCTTACAACAAAAAAGAAAGACTGTGGAGGGATGGCAGAGGCTGTAATATTGGGAAGCCAATGAGATTTTCAAAGGGCAAACCAGGAGAGAGAAGCGAAACAGAAAAGGAATTAAACCAGATGATCAAAAAGTGCAGAAACAAAGAAATCTAAGAGCAAGATGAAAATCGAGGTCAGAAGGACAAAACAAAAGTCAGGAACCCAAGAGTTCAATTCAGAAAGCAAGAAATGTTCACAAAAGGTTTAACAAAGTTATTGTTTTATCCACAGCTTGGTTAAAAGATGAGGTAAAGTGGGTGGCTATTTAAACCCAGCTCTGCAATTACCAACAGGTAAAGAAACCTGGAGGCCACACCCCCAGTGACGGGAAAGGTTACCCTGGCAGCTGGAACAAGCTGCAGTGTACTCCAGGTACACAAGACAGTCTTCAGAAAAAATCAAATTCAAAAATATAACAGAGGCTAGCAGACCTCCATGTCAACAGAGTGCAGCACATGGTGCCAGATGAAGAAAGCAGTAACCAAGTTGCTCTTTTAAGTGGCACCACAACTGATGGACTGTCCAGTGAGATGTTGCACTCTTAAGGAAAATGATGGCTCAGCAGTGTTGAAACACCAGAGGTCACTAGAGAGAACTCTAGGCCAGTGCCCCTGTTGCAATAGTATGGATCCTTACTACCTTCTGACTCCTGAAATAACACCATGGGTTTACTAGAAATTCCTCCTGAAAGGGATTTAAATCTGCATCATAGACTCACAGAGTTTTGATTCAGGAGGTTAGTTAGAAGAAGGGGCCCGGCTGGTGGGAGCAGAGAGAGGTGAGGTTTGTAAAGAGGTAGGGAAGAATGATCAAAAGGAAAAGACTGAGAGACGAGATTGGGTGGCTTTGAGGGACTTTAATGTAGGCAAGTGTGTGAGCAACTCTGTATGGGGTAGATACTTTAACCTTCGAGCTGACGCATTTCTAGTAACTGGCCAAAGTGGGAGAGACTTGTCACATTGAACAGAAATACAGTGCGTTCTTGGAATGCTGAAAGGCAAACATTGTTAGAAAGTGAAGCAGGACCGTAGAATGATTTGTTTAACCAGTCTGTTTGCCTGATTACTTACTAAACTTCCAAACCATTTTAAACACTTGTTTATGTCTCACCGCAATTTTGCTGCAAGGATCTACAAAGAGTTCTTTGGACTTCATGGCTTGGTTTTTGTCCAGCATGTGAATTATGAGACCTTATATGCACAGTTATGTGCATGTCTTTCTAAACAATGTTCAATCAATTCAATTTGCCACAGATGGACTCCAATCAAGTTCTAAATAAACTCGAGGATCAAGGACATGAGGGTAGGGTATAGCTTAGGGGCTCTGGTAATGGTAATAAGCCACCTATTTAGTAGTTGGCACATTATAATAATGTCTATTCTCCCTCTGTAGTCTGAAAGATTGATGATTTTACCATCACTGACGTCACTTCCTGTGTCTGTCCACCTGGACCCACCTCTTTCTGATGGAAGTTCTGAAAACCAGAAGATCTGCCAAAGGTATGCACCAAAGGTAAAAAAATTGAAGGAATTAATGAACCATGTTTGTGAATATTATAAAGACTCTGATGTTTCACCTACATTACTAGTGAAATAAAAACAGAAATAAAACTGGGCACTAATTTATGTCCAAGGTTAAAATGTAGAGCCTCCAGACCCTCCATGGAGTCAATGGATGCTCTGATCAGGGCTCTTGAGAGACAAAGCGAGGAGTCTGAGTGTCTGGGTTTGCGAGTGTCCTGGATGAAAACCAAGATCCACGCCTTTAATGACATTTTGGGCACAGCCATCAGCAGTGTGTCTGTATGTGGAGAAGGTGTTGACCTTGGTGAGACGTTTACTTACCTTGGCAGTGACATTCATGTCTCTGGTGACTCAACCTATGAAGTCAGTAGATGGATTGGGAGAGCATGGTGGGTCATGAGGTTGCTAGAAAGGGGTGGTGTGGCGCTCCCGATACCTAATCAAAATATCAAAGGTCCAAGTCTTTAGAGTCCTGGTGCTTACTGTCTTGCTACATAGTTGCGAAACATGGACGCTGTCCAGTGACCTGAGATGAAGACTGGACTCCTTTGGTACTGTGTCTCTCCGGAAAATCCTTGAGTACTGCTGGATTTACTTTGTGTCGAGTGAGCGGTTGCTCACAGAGTCCCAAATGAGGCACAGTACCTGCATTGTGAAGGAGCATCAGTTACAGCACTATGGCCATGTGGCGTGATTCCCCTAAAGTGATCCGGCTTGCAGGATCCTCATTGATGAGGACACAAGTGGCTGGACCAGACCAAGGGGACGCCCTCATAACACCTGGCTGTGACAGATAGAGAAACATTTTCAAAGGGTGGGACTGGGTTGCATATTTGCATGGGGGATTGCCAACCAGGATCCCGAGCTGTTTTGTCATGTGGTGAGTGCAGCAATGTGCTGTAGCAGTGCATGCTCCCCAACCTGATCTAACCTGACTTTTAAAATGTAACAGAGTCTGTGCCATAAAGTTGCCCTCGTCCCCTTTGGAGCCATTGCCTACCAAACGGTATGTGCACATCACTGTATTAAAGAAAGTGGCAGTGCAATAGCAATAAAGTTTAAATTATTCATACATACATATATATAATCTCAAACCCTCCTTATGCAGGGTCACGGGGACCAAGGCATTAAGCATAAAACAAAAAATAACTTTGGACATTGCACATGTGACCCTACTAATACAGAGCACACAAACACACACACTGGGGACAGATTAGAGGTTGCAGTTAACCTAATTCACACATGTTTGGATATATGGAAGGAAAACAAGAGAATCCAGAGGAAAACTCATGCAGGAATAGGGAAAATGTGCAAACTGCAAACAGACTGCAAGCAGGATGTTTAATATATAAGGCAGCCACGCAAACCACTGCACCGCTGTGCTGTCCCAAAGTATAAACTGTGGTTATTAAAAATAAAAATGTGATACAATTACTTGAAGAGCGGGCAGATTTACAAATGGTATAAGATCTTAGCGACTTCAACTACTTAATAAGTTAATATATAATCTTTTGTCTTGACAAGGTTTAAAAAGAAAGTCATTAATATTCCAAACCCTATTTCATTCTATTTATTGTGCCCTTCACAAAGAGACACTCAGAGTTAAGCACACACATAAAAGAATACAGAAATTACCAAAGTGCAGACACACAGTGTGCCAAAGGCAACAGAGAACAGGAAAACAAAACCTCCAGGCTGTAGCAAATTAAAAGAAAATAAACCCCAGGTGTCAAAATGAAAAATAAGATGCCTGCAATGATTTTCAGATCCATTAGATAAATTTATACTTATTGCATTGCCTTTGGTTTGTCTACTGTATGTCATTTCTCTCAGCTGAGACAGGAGGGCCAGTCAGGTCACACTATAATTTTACACTTAAGAAGATTTTTTTCATTGTTTACTGTAGTATGATTTTAATAGCATTTTCCAAGGGTAGCCGCTTATTGGCTAATGTTACTGTCTCATTAAAACTTCAAATCACGGTATAGGTGCCATTTTGATAGACTGTGCTGTAGCAGTGCATCTGCAAAAATGTTTCAGTATAACTTAACCATTCTTCTTCTTCTTCTTACAGTTGGGGTTTCCACATTGGATCATCTCTTTCCATCCTTTCCTGCCCTCTCCATCTTGCTCTGTCACACCCATCACCTGCATGTCCTTTCTCACCACATCCACAAACCTTCTCTTAGGCCTTCCTCTTTTCCTCTTGCCTGGCAGCTCCATCACTAACATATCCAGCATCTCTCCTCTGCACATGTCCAAACCAATGCAATGTCATCTCTCTGACCATTTAACCATTAGTTCATCTTATTTTCAAATGTTTTTGATATGTTAACCAGTAGGCTCTAAACCCAAAATCTTGTATTTTCACTTCAGTAAATGGGGCAAAGATGTTAGAAAACCCAGTCTCAAAACCCAATCCCAATACAGCAAGGCAGCAACAACATGGACAGTAAACTATACACAACTAGTCTGGCATCATAAGCATCACTGCCTGCTGTGGGCCTAATTAATTTAAAATGTACTAGAAATACACTAAAAATAAGCATGATTAACACTTACTGCACTGTATATTAAATTTTGTATAATGCTTGTAATGCATTCAAATATACTTAAACATTAAAAATATTTTCATTTTAATGGCATGAAGAGTTTTCATATTGCTAATTTACTTTAGTTTCATAACCTTACCATTAAAGTAATAGTCCGAAAAATTATTTTTTTATATTACTTAGTCCATATACTTTGTAGTAATGGCTGATAAAATTTTTTTCATGTGGGTGGCATGGTGGCACAGTGGTAGGAGTTAGGAGACCAGGGTTGAAGGCCTGGGTACTGGACAGTGTGACTATTGTTTTTTAATCTGCCTGTGTATTTAACCAATAATAACTAATATGAGTATGATAGGTCGATCTGAGCCTATTAAATACAGGTCGGCAGAGGCATGCTGGGAGGAGAAATCCAGAAAGCATCTTTTCAGGTTGCCTATAGCCTCGAAGACTTTGATACCCCAAACAAGATCAGGGAGAACCATAGAGAGGTGGAGATAAGCAATGCCACTGGGTGATCCTGGATACCTGCGTCTCCTTTGGTTGCTATACAGTACATACAGTATATACACTACCAGTGAAAAGTTTTAGAACACCTCAGTTTTTTCAGTTTTTATAGAAATTCAAGCAGTTTAATAATGACTTAGTGTTTCCTGAAATCAAAGCACACAACAAATAAACAATGGTAAGTAAAAAAATAAGTCAAGGAATCATTAAGTGTACAAAATGTTATTCATATTTTTTGATTCTTCAAAGTAGCCATCTTATGCTGCTATAATAGCCAAGCTTTGGTAACCCTTTTGAGTCAGAATGCCAGTAACTCTGTGCAAGTCACCAACTCTTCCTCCAGCAAAAGAACCTCAGACCATCACACTTCTTCCTCCATTTTTGACAGTTGGCATCACACACTGAGGAACAATCATTTTAACAACTCCACAGTTTACAAACACCCTGCGTTATGAAGTGAACATTTCAAATTTTGTATTCATCGGTCCAGAACACTTAATCCCAGTCTGCAATAGTCCAAGGCCCTATTTTGTCATTTAAGGAATGACTTTCTTACTGCCACTTGCCCTGTAAAACCTGCAACACAAATTCTCCTCTTCACAGTAGAAACTGAGACTTGCTTTTCTTGACCACTGTTACACTGTGTTTGAAGCTGTTGTACTGTGAGGCTCCTATCATGCAGGCTGGTGACCCTCCGAAACTCTAGTGTACACTAGTGCCACCTGCTGGCTCAGAGCAAATGAAACTTTTGAATATGAACTGTCCACCTTGAAATAGAAGGATGTCAGACATGACAGCATTCATGGTTTCAACCCAACAAGGATTTGAAACTGTGAACAACAAATTCTTGACTCATGAGAGCCGAGACATTGATGGACAGGCAGTGGGGATGACGGAAGTGACAGTAGAAGCAACAACATGGTCACCCTTTAAAATACCCATAGACTTTTGCTTTTTTTCTTTAACCCATTTTACAAATATACCAGAGCAGCATTGGGTACTTCAGCTAATTACTTATATTTGAGAGTATCCCGGCATTAAATAGAGAAGGACCTGCGGAAAATTAAGACCTGGGCAACTATCAACCAAAGGTAATATAAAACATAGTGTGTTTGTACATGTAAGTAGGAAGACATATTTGATAAAAACAGAACAAAAGGCTAGTCCTGTGACTATAAAAGCACAAATCAAATTTGCAAGAAAAGGAGGGTTTATTAAAAAAGAAGACAGGACCCTAGATTATATACAGTAGGTAGGAGTGCAGAATATAACTTGTGCTTGAAATATGTAATGAACTTTTAAGCTGCATGCAATTTTATTATCTGTATCACAGGAACATAACTACAATAATGAATGTCCGGGAAACAAGTGAACTATAAAGTATTAGAAAGTGAAATGGGGAACACTATAAATCAAGTTGGTTCAAGCTACAGTATTTGTTTAATATGAGACTTTGGAAAGGTTAAAGGGAACAATTTTGCACAATGCTAGGAAAACTTTTGTAAAGACTGTATGTATAGTGTACTATGTACTTAAAATATGTGCACACTGGGACCTTTAATTCTCAACTCTACATTTCTTTTTTTGAAACATTAAGATATTGAAAAGTTTTTTAGACCAAGTGGTGTTCTTGATAAAATGTTAATGTTATAAATATCCATCCATCCTCCAACCCGCTGAATCCAAACACAGGGTCACGGGGGTCTGCTGGAGCCAATCCCAGCCAACACAGGGAACAAGGCAGGAACCAATCCCGGGCAGGGTGCCAACCCACCGCAGGACACACACAAACACACCCACACACCAAGCACACACTAGGGCCAATTTAGAATCGCCAATCCACCTAACCTGCATGTCTTTGGACTGTGGGAGGAAACCGGAGCGCCCGGAGGAAATCCACGCAGACACGGGGAGAACATGCAAACTCCACGCAGGGAGGACACGGGAAGCGAACTCAGGTCCCCAGGTCTCCCAACTGCAAGGCAGCAGCGCTACCCACTGCTCCACCGTGCCGTCCCATGTTATAAATAGCAAGTCTTAAAACAGAAAGACACTGTACTTACAATGAATATTTATTTTGTAGCCACGGCTGATGGGGTTCTTTTCAGTTTATTGTAAAAATTCCAAAATATATGTCAAAATATAAGGACAGACCTTTTTATGGTAAATTGAACTGGGACCCATTTATAGATCTGGTTCAATTCTGCATCCATTACTTGTTCGGATAAGATCCTGGCCCCCAAAACTGCATTGGATTAAGAAACTTGAATATGTCTAATTCAGGATATTCAACCTGTAGAAAAACGGAAAGATACACTTCCTCATGTATTGGATATACTAATGTAACTGAAAATATCAATTCACTAGTGGCCACTTTCTATTTCATAAGCCTTTTCAAAAGATAACAGAGAAGACAGTTAAGCCTCTGGTGTCAGTTTTCCCTTACAGTTTACTTCTGATCGATGAACTGGATTGCTGGATTGCCAATGAATGATTTCTGAACTGCCATTTAGGCGTATGTTTCTCGATCTATACTGACCGAAATTTCCTTCAGCTAGTCAGCATCACTATACTACATATTTTATGTATGGGAGTATGTAAGACATTGTATAAATCCTGATTGTGCTGGCAGGAATACAATGAAATTCTTTTTAAAGAGATTTTGAAGAGCCTGCTAAGCATACTATTTATCAGGAGTATCCATATGTAGTAAAGAACTTCCCATTATGGCTTCCTAAACTGTATTACTTTTCTTCTAATAAACACTGATGCATTATTATTGCTATTGTTAGCATTTCTAAATTTCTCATACTTTTTTAATCCAATTCAAGGTCACAGATGATATGGAATTCTACCATCCATCCACCCACAGGAATAATTTAGAATTTTCAGTTTGCCTGACATTTATTTCTGCGATCTGAGGAGAGACTGTGAATAACTGGAGAGAAAGTCACCATAACACAAAGAGTATGTGCAAATAATCACTAATTACAGGATTTGAACCCAGGAATGCACTAACCACTGCACTACTGTGCACTCCGGCACACTCGCTAACATACATGGCCACACTTACAATTACCAGGCGTACCAAGGCAATCAAGCTAATCTACACAGTCATCTGATCAGAGATCACTTCAGAAGATTCAGGGGGAAAAGGACACAATGTCACATTAGTGCCAAAATCTTTCTTAAAATCAGGATTTAAAAAGAAATAACCTTTACATGAAGTGTCATGGAACATATCATTCTTAGAGGAACCACTTGACTAGCACACACCTTCAGCCCTCTAGATCTTTTCATAACATATAATGATCCAAGATGGCGTATTTGACAGCAACTGGACGGAATTATTTTTAAAGATGAAAAGCATAATGGCAATTGGATGGCAGTGATGATCTGTCCACTAAATATCAAACTATTACAATTTTGTTTTCCAGTAGCACTAACTTATAATATCTAATATATTAAAGGTAAAATTATAGAAATTCTCTTATTTAGGTTTTACTCCAGAAGAATAAATTCTTTTGTGTTAATGTCATTCCTTTATTTTTTAGTAAATTTCAAATAAGCTCCTAACACAAAGCTTGCTTCCTAACAATGGCTGTTGAAAATAAAAAACGCCAGCAGTGTCAATAAACTCGTTACCTTCACAATGTACAACGACAATTGTGATACAATTAATTTTTAGACAATGAAACTATTTACCACTAGATTCAGGGACAGTTTTTATCCATGGGTTATTAGGCTACTTAACAAATATTTATAATGAGAACTGCACAAGTATTTCTTGTATTCATTGTCTGATGTCGTGTGAGGTACAGTGTTACAGTCATTGTGTGTGGTATTCATTTTTGTTAGTATTGTTCTATTTTCATTAACCTCTGGGAGACATTCCCGTAAGAATTTCACATTACTATGCACTCTTGAACTTGAAATTTAAATTGAACAAAAGCACAGAACAATGCCAAAATAACCTTAAATAAGAATAGAACCTGGCACATGCAGTGTGGGATTAATTCAACTAGAGGGTAAGTCTGCCAAGCAGGAGTTCTTCTGCAAGTAACAATGTAGTGTTATGAGCTGGATCTTTTTAAAAAAATGTTTTACCTTATTTTGCAATTTTTCTGTATTTGGGGGTTTTGATGTAAACATATTTCATGTTTATTAATCAAAAGATTTGTATAATTTTTATAGATGTTATATTTGCTTCACATTTTTTCTATCAATGCCACACTGCATACACAAACAACCAGGAGTGCATGGCACATGACGTCTTTAACATGCTTGTCTAAACATCACCCCAGGCATTTCTAGGCTATCCCAGTTTGCTAGCGTAGTGGTGGCTCTGAGGCTAGGGATTTAGTAATTTAGAAGGTTGCTGGTTCGAATCCTGTAAACGCCAGAAGTGACTCTACTACAATTGCAACTGCTTTGTCCCGTTTGTGACGGTAACCTGCAAGCAGGTCCTCCAACATACAGGGAAAACTTGAGGGTTGAAGACAGAACTGGCACTCCAGGCACCACAAAAAATCTCACAACTCCAGTGTGGTGCTGAGGTGTCACTTGCTGCACTCAGGTTCCAATCCAGGTGGTTTGTCATGTGGTGGGTACGGTGCTATCAGCAGATGCTCCCAACTAGTTTGCAGATAAAGCTCTTTGCATTGGTGTGTGTTTTCTTCTATTTGTCATCAACAGTTAAAAAAATTAGTGCTTTGAATCTTGATGAAAAATTAGTGTGCAGGTTTTGCATTTTGACAATGGATTAGTAATGATCTCAGGTTTAGACGTTTGGCTTGTATTAACGCTGGCGTCTTCATCATATTCCATTTATGATTCTGTCTCCTCAGCCTACAGGTAGTATAGACAGACCTAAGGCATCTAAATTTAGTTGATTCTGAATTTTAAGTACCTAACATTTAGACAATTTTAGGAATTAAAATTATAAAGGGAATTAGTACAGTGGATCAAGACTGTTATTTTAAAATGAGTTCATCAAGAACACGGGGGCACAGTTGGAAACTTGTTAGGAGTAAATTTCACACAACATTAGGAAGTTTTTCTTTACACATAGAACGATAGACACTTGGAATAAGCTACCAAGTAGCTTAAAGTAAGACTTTAGGGACTTTCAAGACTCAACTTGATGTTTTTTTGGGAGAAATAAGTGGATAGGACTGGCGAGCTTTGTTAGGCTGAATGGTCTGTTCTCGTCTAGAGTGTTCTAATGTTCTAGACATATGAATATGCACCTCAGTTCTTTCAAGCTTGTAGTGTGAATGAAAGAAAACATAATATCTTATAGTCTGTACTTTCATTAAAATATTATATAACAAAAATTACAGCAATTTATTTCCTGTATAGCCCAAAATCACACAATGAATGCCTCAATGGAGTTTAACAGGCCCTGTTTTTTGACATCCTTGACTCTCTAAGAAGACAGGGAAAAAACTCCCAAAAAAAACCTCATAGAATATAAAATGGAAGAAATCTTGGGAAAGGTAACTCAGAGAGAGGCCCCCTTCCAAGTCGGTTGGGTCTGCAAAGGGTGTCAAAAAAATGGGGTAAATAAAACACACAAAGCAGAATGCAAGTAATCCTCTTCACAGAGCCAGATGGCCAGTCTCTCTTTGCCACCTCAGAAATACTATACAATAGTACAAACTACTTTGGTCTTGTGCGGCACTCCTCACTAGGTGCAGGCACAAAGTGCAATGGCAGCTCTCAAGGCAAAATGCAAAAATAGATCATATCACTCAGTAAATACAGAACAACTGCATATGAGGATATAGATTTGTTAAAGTACATCTAGAACAAAGTAGAAACTAATTAACATAAATGAAAAACAACAATATCTGTCCATCAGGTAATTGTAGAACCATGGCCAGAATGTAGAAAAGGAGTCACACAAGTCAGACACAGTCAGAGTCCTGGAAACCGCAGCCAAGAAGCTGCCTCCTCCATATTGGCCATTCTACAGCCAATCTGATGAAAGGATCCTTCTACCCAGTGATTCTGGTGCTCCTTTATCTGGGAGGTCTATAAATATTCATTTATGTGCACTTCTTTTTACATAACAATTACAACAGTGGATTAATAAATTAAGTATTATTTATAGTCAGCACATGAACACAGATCTCTAAATTCTGTACTTATAAAGAATACAACAGGAAAAGAATCCTCAGTGGTCATTCCGACTAGCTGTCAATCACACAGTGTAACTGTGTTCAAATCTGTGTAAAATATTCCTGGTTGAAAGAAGAAAGAAATCGTGACCCTGAGGCAATGTTTGCCTTCTCACATTTCTCCATCTTCAACTTATTCCTCATAGCAAATACAATGATCTTTAGTTGTTACAGTTCAGCAGATATTTGCTAGCAGAGAAACTCATATTTATGGCACAGCAGCTGTGCCTTTCTTTGAGATATATGTAGCTGGTAAAAATGTACTGCATTTTAAGCTTGAGAAAAAGGGTTATATTTCATAAGACAATTTACAATTTTGTTTACTCAAAAAGTTATTGGGTAGATCTTACCATTTATAGATGAAATCAGTATATTACACTTTAAACAATGAATAGAAAAATTGTATCTTTTTAATTTTAAAACATAATCATATTCAAATTAATAAATACCATAAACATACAGTAGCATTAATAACAATGTATTTTTGAAATCTGTTTCAAATCCTTATATGAGTTTTTGTTTGTAGTACTCCCCTTTGGACTTAACAGGTTTCTGCAATGTTTCAGAAGTGATGGATTATGTGCAGAAACCACAAATATAATACGTTGGTGCCTACTTGGATGATGTCATAACCATTAGTATAACTTAGAAAACTCATATACAACAGCTGTGTGCAGTGACAAATGTTCTAAAGAAGAAATCGCTTGCATCCATTCATTCACACATCCATCTGTTCTTCTGAATGGGTTTTCCATTGGGTTATCAAACTTGCAAAAAGACAAAGTGATCACAGCAACCTTTATACTATCACACTGCTACCCTCATGTGTTGTGAACTTCGACCCAATTACCATGGATACAGTAACAATAGTACTACAAAATGGTGGCACCAAAAAAACAAAATGGCACCAGAAAGAGATACAAATGAACTCTATGTCAAATTGAAACTGAAACAGAAAACTAATATCAGAATTGGACTCAGTATCCCAAAATACCACAACACTGAAGTAATTTTTACAGAAGCTCCGTATTTCTCACTGTTTTTTTTCTGAACTTACTTACTAGATACTTTAAATGAGCGTGAAATCATTCCGCAAGTAGGGAACGTAACAACATACAATACCGGAAGTGTGAAGAAACAGTGAAGACAAATGCTATCTCTGAAACAGTGACCTTTAGATTTGTTGCACCCCTTCGTAAGCTGAGCGAGGTACGCAATTAATTGTATGTTGTTTCATTTGTTCTGTTTCTTTGTAGAATGTTAAAAAATGTACATTTATATTTTTGTTATAGCTTTCATGGTGCTCGTGACGATATAATGACTACAATAAAGAGCCAAAGTTTGAGACATAAATAAAGATAAACGCACCAGTCTGAGACTCTCTGAGTGTCGATTCTATTGAAACCAAGGGCTGCTACAGATACTAGTCTTAACTATTTACGTATTAATTTATATAAAGAGTTTTTGAAAAAGCCAAATTTCCACCGGGATCTATCTATCTATCTATTAATTAATATGCCTTTAAAAAATAAGAGTAATAAATATGAAACAGAACATATTCACAACACCTGCCAGAACTTGGTGATTTGAAAGGAGTCTTTTAATAAACATGGCCAGGAATGTAAACTAGTAAATACGTTAGGCTCAGAACCATAAAGACCTTTATATAATCACCAAACCCACAACTTTAACCAGAATTCTTTTGTCAAAAGAATTATTTTAACAAATCAAAAAACAAACGATTCCTCAGTTGACACACACCAGACTTTTTGTAAGTGGTAACCACAATCTCAGACGTCAACAGACATGCAGTGCAAGCTTATAAAGCGTACTGTTTGTAACATCAGACGTGTGACTTCCGGGGACCCCACCCATTAGTATGGGATTGTTAACCAAGCCGCAAAATGGAACCCTTTATGAAAACAAAATGGAGACATGGGAAACACTAATAATGTGAACAGAAAGTAAGCTTATTCTACAGGTTAAATATAAAGGAAATAAATGTCTCATTGGAACTATCTGGGGTTCAGAACCGTTAATGAGCCATAAATGAAGATCAGAAAAAAAGTTTTAAGGCAGAAAAAAATGTAAAGTATGCCAAATCATATTTGCTAGGCACATTTATGCACACAACCACACTTCGCTACTGGGACAATTTTAACTCCTCAATTAACCTAACACACATGTTCAACAAATGGGAGAAAATTTGAATTACCTGAGTAAACCCAAACACAAACAACAATAATGTTCAACTTCCATGCAGTGTCTGAGCTGGGAACTAAACCCAGATCATTATAGCTGTGAGGATGAGCTAGAAGATATTCCAAAATTCATTTGCAGTTCACCCAAAAATAGTTGTTAAGGACAAGCAATATGAAATATATATGATGTTAGTAAGTGGGGATGGGTGCAAAAAAAAAATTATTAAGACTGTAATAATTAAATATTCTCATTAAAATTAAAAATTGTTAGGTCATTTATAGATCCTTGAAGTTATTGTTGGATCAAAAGAGATGTTATTTTTTTTAAAAATTCTTGAATAGATCTAACAAGAAATTTGTAATGTCATACTGAAATGGAGTGAGTATTCACCAGCTTAACGAAGGCCCTCTGTTTAAGGCGGTGATTCCCAATGTGGGGCACACACCCCACTGGGGGAAAATTGGATTTTTTAGGGGGGCAATTTGAGAATTCAGGTATGTTAAACAATTTATAAAGTGCAAAAACACAAATTCACTGTTAAAAATGATAGAAAAAAATTAACAAATATTTTAATTTTTTACAGAGACATTTATATATTTACAGTATATAAACATAGAAGGGATGGTAAAGAACCCTTTAATTTATGATTTTACAACCGGCTTGGGTTTTTCTACTTAGAAATCTTATTTACCATTAAAATAATATGAATTGTAACAATGATTATAAAAATTTGCAAATTAATAAAAATATAAAATGATCAAAATATTACAGAAAAAGCTGTCATTAAAGTTATCTTATATTTATGAATTTCACGTCTCTCATTATATGTTTTCAAAACTGTATTTGCTGTATTTTCACATTACTTCATATTATATCCCGTGACCCTGTGTTCGGATTCAGCGGGTTGGAAAATGGATGGATGGATTCATATTATATATATATTTTTTTAACAATTTCTTAGTGATTTCTTTTGTCAGTACGTAAACTATCCTTTCCCTCTTTTCTTTCCATGTTCTTTGGAAGCTTGTTTAGACCAAATTAATGACATTATGGGCTTCGTCCATGTGAGTTGGAGTTCACTTTTTCAATAGGTAATAATAAGAATAAGGTATATGTTACAGTGGGTGACATCATGATTTTAGAGAGGCCTAGGTGGGGCATGGCCAAAAAAAGGTGGGGAACCACTGGTTTAAGGTCAGTGTGGAAATTCCAAACTTTCTCCTGAGAGACAGTCCAGAGACACACCGTACACTAATCTTAGCACAGTGTTGTCTCATATATACAAAGAAAAAGAAATCACAATTCTTTTCTTTGGTGTAAAATAACCTACTTTTACCTACCATCAATGTTTAAATATAATTATGTAAAGAGACAATTTTCTTGAGCTGCTTAACAAACTCACCTAATCTGAAATGAGCACAACTTCAAGATTTTTCATCTACAATGGATTCAGAAAGTATTCAGGCCCTTTCATTTTCCCACACTGTGTTGCAAATTTAGTTTTAAATAAAAAAAAGCCATTTTTGCCCATTAATGTACACTCAATAACTGGTAATGACATTGTGAAAACATGTTTTCAGAAAGATTTGCAAATTTATTAAAAATCTCTCATTCATGTATGATTCAGACCATTTGCTGCAGCGCTCCAAATTGTAGCCAAGTGTATTCTGTTTATTTTAGTTATCTTTGCAATGTGTCTAGAACTTCATTGGAGTCCACCAATTGCAAATGGAATTGACAGGATCTTGTAGAAATCAACATCTTAATTAAAGAAAGAAACTTATCCTCTAACAGGACAAATCAGTAATCAGGCAGGAGGAAAGCGTGCCCATCTGTGTCATTTATTACTATTCAGCTAATGCTTGAACAGGGAGCTTTCTTTTTTCAGCATGATCAGAATGATCGGAGAAACAAAGGATAGAGGTTCATTTTATAAATTATTGAGTTTACATGCAGTGTCAATCAATGCATATATTTTACTCTGGCTAGTTTGTTAGTTTACACTTAGAAAATACAAGTCTATTTTTGTTAGACTCCTGTTCTTCCTATATTGTTAGGTTTAGCCATTACCCTTGACATTTCTGTGTATGTGTCCATTCTGGTTGTTCAAAGGACATCTGCTGACTTCTTAGTCCTCTCTTAGTCAACTTTCAGTACAGTTTGTGTATCACATCTTTGTCTTTGTTGTTCACGTGATGTTAATCTGGTTTCCTGATATGCCTGAACAGGTTTCTGACATTTTTTAACCCTTTATGCTATTTCTTTAAGATGAATGCTATATTTTAATATGGAAAGCATATCAAAACACTTTTTCCAAAACGACTGTGTGGACCCTAAGTCTAATTTTTCTCCCACACTAGACATCATTTAGAAAGGTACATGTGTACCCGTGTACAGTATATAAGGTCACATACTGTAATTCACACTGCATGCTGGACAAAAAACATGTTGTGTAGCCCAGTCAAAGTCCTGACTTAAACGTCAAAGAATGTCTGTTTAGAGATTTAAAGATGGCAGCTTATAGACACCCCACATCTGATCTAATGGACCTTGAGAGGATCTGCCAGGAAAAATAGGATAAACTGCCTTATGTGCCAGATGTGCAAAGCCTGTAGAGATTTAACCAAGAACACTTGAAGCTGGAATTGCTGCCAATGGTGCTTTTCTATAAAGTATTGAATTAAGGCTGTGATTTCAGAGAGATTTCAGTTTCTGACTTTTAATAAATTTGCAAACCTTTCTGAAAACATGCTGTCCCATTGTGATTACCGGTATGTGTTATTGTGAGTTGATTGATTTGCAAAAACTGCAAATTTCTCCAATTAAAATAAAATCTACAACACAATAAAGTGTGAAGAAAGTGAAGGGGTCTGAATATTTCCAGAATCCACCGCATGTTACTGTAACCGTTTACCTGGCTATATCCCTGTTGTTTAGAGTGTATATATCCTATTCTAGGCAGTGAGACCCGTTATTTAGAGTGAAGACTTTAACAGGACTTTTAAATGTAATGAGAATGAGACAAAGGTCCTCATATGTGACGGCTCCTTCTACTTTTCTGTTTTTGGCCCCACATCATTTCTGTAGTGGACCTCATTGTATAACACAGGCCTATGAAATAAAAAGGTAATCACTCACACTTGTGTGGTTAAGACCTGAGTAAAGTGCTGGGCAACATTCTTGTGAATGGTCTTCAGCCTGAGAAAATGAAAGGAAAGGAATACAAAGAAGGAGAAGCATCAGGTCCAGTGGAAGAAACTGCTAAAATTGGTTGTTATAGTGTTTAGCAAAGCTGAGATTTGACGTGGATACCTTACACCTTGTTACAATAGCAAAAGAGATAAGTGAAAACTGCTGCTATTAAAAAGTAACATTTTTTATGACAGTGTAGTAATTTGTACTATTAGTATGAGCAAGAATAACCCTTTTCTGAAAGTAACATTTTTAAATAACATAAATTAATACAAAATTAAACACCTGCAAGTTAATGTACCAAGGTTTGTGTATTAGTGAAATGAAAATTTGTCACAGGTCTCTTTTACTCGTCTGAATATTTTTCACTCATTTCCTTCAGTTTCACCTCATGGAATGCTCACTTTGACAAATGGGTCTAATTTTGAACAAAATTGTATCAAGAATAGATTTTATCTCTAACATGAATCTCTAAATGATAGCCTCTGACAGGCAGCTAGGTGTCAGCTCTATCCACGGACACAGCCATCATTAATAAATGAACATTACAGGATCCCGCTCTTAATCTAAATTCCTTTTTATTAACAGAAGAGAACAATGTAGGTCAAAGGAACATCTTTATTATGCGGGTGGAGAAATGAACCATCCTTGACCCAAGATACTGCGAGGAATGAAGCGTGGAGTTCTGGGACAGCATTGTCCCCTAGAGGTTTAAGTGACTCATTAGGCCTCCTAATATTTACATTTGTCTCAGATTGGTTTCATAATGCTAGTAGCTGTCAAGCTGAGCTCCACTCACTGGGTCAAGGGACGTCCCTCCTCGGGGAGACTGAACACCTATGTGCTCCAGGGCAATGAATGGAAATTCTGAATGTATGCTTAAGAATTTTTATCATAAATTTAATATTCTGCAGACCCTCCTATTACAAGTCAGAGCTGCTCATATGTGAAGTCCTTGAATTTTGCACTGAGATTATCTCTATAATAATGCCTTAAAAACATGACCAAAATAAATTAGAATAATGAAGCTCATGACAGTGGTTCAAAATCCCCAGAAGACTAAATAAAGAGCAAGAGCAGCCCAAGATTCAAGTTTGCAAATTAACTATTATACAAATAGGAAGCTTCAACTACAGCCGCCTGCTGGAGTCACCAAAACAAGAACTGATAGCCTCAGGTGTAAGCAGAAAGTTGTGTTGAAATAATAAGGAAGAAAGTGCATCTGATCATAAATGTCAACAGAAATCCATGCTGTAGGAAACCTTTGATGAATTCCATCACACAACAGACATCAGGCATGCGTTTTTCATTACATGTTCAAAATTGAGAAAAGAGCAATGGTTGCTGCCTCTGAAGCACTGCAGTTACAGAGAGTGATAGCCTTCAAGATTACATGACCCAGCTGTCCTTTTGGAAAAATAAAGGAAATTTTTTAAACTTGTCACAAAAAAAAAAGATTTTCACTGAATTCTGCCACCCCAAACCATTTTTCACAATAAGGAAGATGAATTCTGTAATCTTCAAGCCTGTGGTCTTACTGTGTCATCCTGCTTCATTTTGAATCGTATTTTTTGCAGACACAACTGAACTGCTGGCAGGTTTATGGCTGCTTGCGATACCTCTAGAGGAAAATTGCCATAACCCGAGCCTTAAACCTTTAACCACTCCTGGAACGTGAAGGTAAACATGCCAATTCAGGTCAAGGCTACAACACAAGCCAGGTTCTGTATTCATTCTTTGGAACATTACATCAGAGTAACTCATTAGCCTTTTAAAACCTCACATCTGATTAAAATTCAACACACTATCCCATTCATTGTCATTTATTGCTTAAGCCCTGTCCCTAAACATTTAATACAATGCTCAAAATGGCTGTTAAATGTGTTTTAATGGCTTGCTAACATTATTTTGCAGATTCATCTTTCCATAAAGCAATAAACAGTAAATTAAGGAGATTTCCACGTTCTTCCTCTGGCAAGCACTTTGGTACCCTTTAATATGAAGGGGAAAGCAGAGGTTTCAATGGTCATCCGTAAGAAAAAAAAAATCAGGATATGAAGAATACTACACTATACTCCTTCGGTCTCAGCTTTTAAATCCCGGCTGAAGACTCACTACTTCAGTTTAGCATATCCTGACTAGAGCTGCTGATTAACTGTACAGACTGCATCTCTGTTGTTAGTCATTAGCACTTAAACATAAGTAACATGACAGTTATAATTGTATACTAACCCTCACTTATTCTGTTTTTCTTCTCGGTACTCAAATGTGGCACTTGGTGCCACGGCCCACCCGCCAAGTTGTTTTGCCTGCCTAAGGAAAAGTCATCTCTGATGGAGGATCGCAGGAATCGTGGGAGAGAGGGGTCCTTTCATCGGATTGGCTGGCCCAGCACTGTTTCAGCTGTGGAATGGCCAAATGGGGGAGGCAGCTTGAAGGATGAGGTCTCCAGGACTCTATACAAATACAAATCTTATTATGGGATATATCATCTACTGTTAAATTCTGCTCTGTACTTCTAAAATTTATATATATTTTTTTTTATTTCTTACTATATTCAGAAATTGTTCTGTGTACTGTACTGTATTGTATTGACCCCCTTCTTTTGACACCCACTGCACGCCCAATCTACCTGGAAAGGGGTCTCTCTCTGAACTGCCTTTCCCAAGGTTTCTTCCATTTTTCCCTACTAGGTTTTTTTGGGAGTTTTTCCTTGTCTTCTTAGAGAGTCAAGGCTGGGGGGCTGTCAAGAGGCAGGGCCTGTTAAAGCCCATTGCGGCACTTCCTGTGTGATTTTGGGCTATACAAAAATAAACTGTATTGTATTGTATTGTACACTCTTAAAAATAAAGATGCCAAAGTGGCTTTTCATAGGGGAACCACTTTTAGCTCCCAAAAGAACCATCCTCGTGAAGGTCCCAGAAATGAACCTTTTTAATCTTGATTAGTAACAGGAGAGAGAGAGAGAGATAGATGGACAGAGAGAGGAGGTTGGGTGTGTTGCCACACCTACCACATGACAAACCACCCAGACTGGGACCCAAGTGCAGCCATGCAATGGGTGACACCTCAGCACCACACATGAACAGCTGCCAAAGCAAAATGGTTGGCACAGTCAGGATACAGAGCTAGACACATATTGCAGTGGGGGAGATTAACAGGAACAGAAGTGCACCTCCAAAGAACCTTCCTCCATAAGCTACGAAAGGCAGTGGCAACAACAGAGTGAAGTAAGAATGAGTCTTCTTTGATCTAACCTTCTGTTTCTGTCAATGCTTGGTTACAGTTTTCAGGAATCTGGAGCCAATTATTTGATGAGATTTAAGACAAAGCTAGACCAGGAAACATGTTCCACAACGGTGGTATTTCTGTATGAAGGGCTAGTGGGACACAGCCCCAGTGGATGATGTGCAAAATCTCTATAAATTTATAAAATCCAACATCTGTCTGTATGTCTGTCCACTTTTCACGAGAGAACGACTTAACAGATTTAGATAGAGTTTTTTTCTATAATTTGCTTGAACATTCCGTTTGATTTTGCGACTTCTCTCATCTCTCTAAGTATCATAGTTCAGTTGTGGCACCGATTTATTTGCGCAAATCTGAGAGACAGGCTGCGGACTGAGGGGAGACGGAGGCAGGGCCTCAGGAATAGGAAGCTGGGCGGGGCCATCCTCACTCACACGCCAGCATCCGTTCGAGTCGCTGTACCTCTCGCCACGTGTTGCAGCATACCTTGCATCCGCTTAGCTAGCGATACCTGTTTGTTCAGCAGACATTATGATTTAGAGATTGTTAAAGAGTAACGTTTGATGTTTTTGAGAGGGTACCTGCTCATTGGCAGAGATATCACGGCCACGTGCTCTTCTCCCCACATGGGGGACTATCTCCCGTCAGAGCTGAACACGATCAGATACAGTGCCAATGTTTGACGTTGGAGCATATTTACCTTCTGCTTGGCCAGGGATATCCTGCCAACTTTTTACATTTTTGGCAAAGAGATCACAGTTACATTCTTGTCCCTGATAGCAAAACCAAAAATATTGTATATCAAGAGGCCCTTGGATATGAAAGCTATCATTATAAATTCTTATCAATACAAATTATTACTTTTTAAAATTTTTAATTGATTTTTAAAGTTTGTCCTGTTTCACTCCTATATAGGCGGAACCACAGGGGACAGCTAGTAAGTAATAAGCTTCCCTCTAGAAGTTTAACTTATTAAAATGTTACAATATTACCTTTTCCTCTTAAGAATTTTTTTCAGTTTTCAATCAAGCGATGAATGTGATTACTTATCCATAAAAATCCTGTTTTTTGTAGTATTTAAAATTGTCTTTGTGTAAGGCTGGGGCAGATTTTCAAATGTACTAAATAGGCTCCTTTATAGCAACGGCAATATGCCTGCATAATGCCTCAATTTGACTGTGACAACCAAGTCAGAAGTTTTGTTTCTTTTATAATTTTCTTCTTCAGACCAAAGTGTGCATATATATATTTATTTATTTATGTATTTACTTACGTATCTACATATTTATGTATTTATCTAAATAGCTTCTGTAAAAAGCTAAATTTATCCCTGGAAATGTTTATATGTTACATAAAGGCCCTAACATCCATCTATCTATCTATCTATCTATCTATCTATCTATCTATCTATCTATCTATCTATCTATCTATCTATCTATCTATCTATCTATCTATCTATCTATCTATCTATCTATCTATTGTGAGGGATGGCCGGCAGTTTATCCCGGCCAACACCTCCAGCCTCCTAGAGTGCGTCCTCCCTGCAACATGGAGGTGCCCCGAATTCCCGCAGGGCATTATGGACAATGGAGTTCAGCTGCACAGCCCTGCTGGATACCGTGGGGGTCGCCAGGGGACGCTGCAGGGAGGCACGAGTGTTTCTATTATAGCCCAGAAGTACTACCTCGTCACGGGGACAGAAGAAATGAAGTACTTCCGGGCTGAAGAAAAAAGAAGAGTTTTCATCTGACCCAGAAGTGCTATGGCATCACATGGACTGAAGGACAGAAGCACTTCTGGGTCAAGGACTATTTAAAGGACTGTGGGAAACCCAGCAGACTGAGCCGGAGTTGGGTGGGAGTGTGACGGAGCTGCTGGGTGGAGAGGAGGATTTATTGTTAATTATTGTATTGATTATTGATTTATTTGAGTATTGTGGAGGTGGAGGTGCTTTGTGCACATTTTTGGTATAATAAATTCATTATTGGGACTTTTTCCTGGTGTTTGGACGTATTGTCTCCGGGTTTGGAGGTGTGACAGCGCCCCCTACTGTCACACTATCTATCTATCTATCTATCTATCTATCTATCTATCTATCTATCTATCTATCTATCTATCTATCTATCTATCTATCTATCCATCCTAGGGTGCACTCCAGGTGCCAGGTGCTCCAAGCCTGTTTTTTAGCTAAGGGTTTGGATTAATTTGGCCCTGCAGTGTTCTCTGTACCCTTGGGTGTGTGTAGCCTGAGCTTTCCAGTTTAGCTAAGGGGCCTGAAGATTATGAACCATATTAAAATATGGAATGTTTTTGGTTATTATTTTTTTAATCAAGCATTTGCACTTTCAGTTTGAGTTTTCCAAGCCAATTCCATGCAGCATGCGCTAGCAAAAAGTTGTGAAACATCCAGTACCTTTTGCTCCCTTAAAGATAGCCTGAGTAATTAAAAAGAATGGCGGTCAACATCAGTAACGCATGCTCACAAGAGATTACACTGCATCTTGAGTTCCACCCAATGCTAAGGAGAGCTCACTAAATTTGAAAAAGACACTTAGGAAGCCTGCATGTGCTCATTCCACTTTGTGAAAAAGAAGCAAGCAGCATGATGCTGTTGTTTCAAGGAATGAAAACATTTGTATACAGAAAACTGGAGATTACACGCAAACTTTTTGTTTCATTTCCTAAACACTTTCTTGAAATTGGCTAAACATCTAAATGTTTTTTATTCATATTATTAGCGACAACCACTGTGGAAAACTATTAAAAGTAGCGATGTGATGATAAAATGATAAAATTATTCAGAATGCCACAGAAAACAACTCACATAAGGCAGAAGTCAAAAAGTTAGACAGAAAACAATGCTAAGGCAAAAGTCTTTTACCTATTTACTATCATTTTGACGACATGTATCGTAACTTACAGAAAAAAACATTGAAAGTCTGAACATGCACAAGTGCCATCAAAAATCAAAAACACTTTTGTAGAAAACCACAAACAGAGTAGAGAAGTATGAAAAGCTTATAACATTTAGCCGTCTATTGGCAGCCATGGTATTTAAAAATAAATATTTTAACAGGAAAACATTTTTCCTAGGAAAGGTTTTTTCCATGTAAGTCTACATCCCTGCTGTAGCTATTGATACTGCACAAAAAAAAACACTTTTTAGTATTAGCTGTGTGGTATTTTATCATTGTCCGACAGAATGATCCAAAAGTAATATACAAACAGAAGTTAATGTATTAAAGAAATGAAAGCCCAGTCTGGAAAGAGTTGTAGGTCCAATCTGATAAAATGTCTCTTGTGTTTCTTTATCTGCCACTCAGCTTTAGACAGGTAGATTAAAATGACACTAGAAAAATTGAGGTTTAAGGTGTCGACCCCAAAACACAGACAAAGTGGCCACTTTTCTCTCATATAAATTGGTGGTCCTGTCATTTCATTTGAGGACACATTTATGCAAATAGCCTTATGCTACCTGTTTTCAAATCAGAAATCTTATGTCCAGTCCAGATTATCTTTGACAACACAAAAGGCACAAAAAAACCTGTAACAAATTAAACCAGTGCTAAACAGCATTATCTACAAATCTGGGATTCCCACAGAATGAATAGTTAAAGCAAGTGAGAGAAGCTAAACATATTAATGAATATAGAAAAAAGAAGGAAACTGAAAAAAACGACATAAGGTAAAAACTCCAAAACAGCTAGATGTGGCAAAAACGGCAACATTACCTCCAGCATTTATTCCTATTTCAGAAGACTTTAGCAAGCCAGAGAGTATAAAAAAGACAGATGGGGTCGACCTGGCCTAATGGAGCTGTAGCATCTGATTCATTTTATCTACAGCCGCTATCACAAAAACCAAATATTCGTTGAAACGGCAGGCTAATTTCACCTTTAGGCACTCATGCCATTTTACAAATACAATGCTGTCATTGTAAAATAAGATTGCTAGTTATTTTGGAAGACATTTAGCCACACTGCAAAAATGTGGTAACTAATTAAAAATGAAGCAAATGAAGCATGCAGTCTTCTGTTTGCATTAATATGATACCTGGAAGCCTGGCTGAACTCCGGGTGGGCCTAGTGGACAGCTATGGAAGGTGTGGTGACTGTCTACTGGCCATCATCATAGTTTGTGCAGAAACCAAGAAAACACACATATTTCCTGATAACTATTCTTGTTTTGTTTTAAAATACAATAATAATGCATACTGCTTGATTTTTAATAATATACCTAACCACATCAAACATATTAAATGTGATATACTAACTGTCTATCATGTCACTGCTAAAGAATTAAGTGAAATAATGGAGGACAGTTAAGCATGATTGGTTTATTTAACTGATCCTAAAAAATAGGTCCAGCTATAATAACAAATTTAATGCTTTCTCACATAATGTTTAATTTACATTGGATTCTGCATAAACGTAAAAAGGAGCCATCAATTTGTAGGAAGCCAGCTAGTTTGCACGGTACATTTAACGTAATTTCTAAGCCAAATGTGTGAAACATTTCCTGAAACTAGAATAATGAATTTACATTTCCTGTTCAATAAAATGACATTTCTGTGTCATATTTTTTTAGGAAACTCTTAATTTCAGATAATTCCAAACTTTTTTTTTCCTCACAAGCTTTTTAGATGTGCTATTCTTTATTTTACAAAAATATATCAAAATATAGGCTTAAACACTTACAGTATATAATCTATTTATCCACTATCAAACTTGCTTAGTCCGGGTCAGTGGTGCAGTGGGCAACTATCCCAACAATATTAGTAGCAAATCAGGACTCAGCTCTGGATTCACATCTGTCCACAGCTGGGACCTCCCACATTTAGAATGACCAGTTGACCTAACATATATGTCTAAAAGATGAGGACCACAGTACCTGAATAAAAACTCAACAGGGACAACAGTGACCAGGCTGAGATTACCAAGCTCCAAGCCAGCAGGACTAACAGCTGCAACAATCATGCAGTTCTTCCTAGATAATGACTCAATAACAAAATACAGAATAAGTATGATGGTAAATATCTATCTGTTATACTGGTTCAAGCTCATTGGAAACACGAGTTAAACATTATATTAAAAAGCAGCATGTCTCATAGTTCACAAAGACACAATGCAACTCCTTCTGGCCTTCTCTATACTTCTCCATCAACACCATCAGATCAAACATCGCATCTGTGGTGCTCCTTCCAGGATGAAACCATACTGCTGCTCAATAAATTTTCATCACCTCCCTTCTTAACCTAGCTTACAAAACTCTTTCTCATAATTTCATGCTGTGGCTTATCAGTTTTATCCTTCTGTTGTTACTACAGCTCTGCACACCCCCCTTATTCTTAAAAGCCAGTACCAGTGCACTTCTTCTCCATTCCTCAGGCATCTTCTCACTTTCCAAGATTCCATTAAACAATCTGGTTAAAAACTCCACTACCATCTCTCCTAAACACCTCCATGCTTCCACAGTTGTGTCATATAGACCAACAGCTTTCCCTTTCTTCATCTTCTTCATAGCTGTCCTTACTTCCTCCTTGCTAATCCATTGCACTTACTGGTTCACTATCACCCATCATCCAATCTTCTCTCTCTCTCTCTCTCTCTCTCTCTCTCTCTCTCTCATTCTCTTCATTCAAAAACCTCTCAAAGTACTCTTTACATCTATTGGACAACCTCTCCTTGCTTGTGAGTATGTCTTCATCATTATCCTTTATCACCCTAACCTGTCTAGCCAATCAGTACAGGTCCTTTACTCCCCCTTTAATGACCAAGTCCCATGCAACTTATGGCACACCTTATCTTTAGCCTTCACCACCTCTCTCTTCACCTTATGCTTTATCTCCTTGTACTCCTGTCTATTTTTTTCATCTCTCTGTTTATCCTGTTTCTTCTTCACCATCGTCTTCCTCTGTATACTCTCCTGTACTTTCCCATTCCACCACTCGGTTTCATTGTCTGCCTTCCTCTGTCCAGATGTCACACCAAGCACCCTTCTAGTTTTCTCCATTATCACTTCTACTAAAATTGCCCTGCTGTCTGGTAACTCTTCACTGCCACCTAGTGGCTGTCTTACCTCCTCCCTGATTTCCACCTTACAGTCTTCCTTTTCCAACTTCCACCATTTACCATTTTCCACCATTTTATTTCGATTTCAAACATCATCCTACAGACCACCATCCTATGCTGCCTAACTACACTTTCTTCTGCCACCACTTTGTAGTCTCCAATCTCCTTCAGGCTGACTGTTCTGCATAGGATATAAACAACCTCTATGCATCTTCCTCCATTCTTGTAAGACACCTTGTGTTCCTCCCTTTTCTTAAAATATGTAATTTCCATAGACATGTCCACCCTTTTCACAAAATTCCACACTTCCTCCTCAGGTAAAGTGATGTATTGCCTCATTAGTTTGGAGCATATGGCCTGACACATCCCCTGTTACACACCTGTGAACGGTGGTTTTGCTCACACCAAACGTCTCGGCAGCAAACCTGTACTCCACACAAATAGCCAGTTTATAAGGCTCGATGGCTAAGTGCTTCTCAGTTGGGACTGGCTTCCTCTGCTATGGCAGGGGACACAAGAGGGCCTATTATGCTGCATAATTTCATGAATGCTGAGCTGCTCATTCTAAAATTTTCTACCCACAACTCCTCAGTAAAATCACAGCATTAATTTACTGAGGCTTGGCCCCCACAGATTCCATTGCAGATAATCTCATCTCTCAAACTGAGAAGTAATAAGCACAACACTAAAGCACATGGATTCTTCACTTCTTCCTATTTGCATCAGATACACGGCACTCTGGGTATTACTATTAAAGGGGTAGAACACTCATATTACACACATGTCACACACAAGTCCATACAAAAAAACTGTACCTTTAAGACATTAATACACTGACACATTTCCAGCTTCCTTCTACATGCATATTTTGTGTTTCACATATTGTATTTAAATATATTTGCAAGTTTTCAGCCAAATCTTAGCATATCAGTAAAAAAAGTTCTTATTAAATCTATACTCAAAGGAGAATTTCATTCATTATAATGGCTGCGTCAACATGCCACCCACTACTAGGATCAATGTTATATACTTGGGGGGCGGGGGGGCTCTGTGATATCATGCAGGCCTTGCAAAGCATCATGGAGTACTGGGAAAATAAAGTTTTACTCAGTGAATTCTCTGGACAATATTCTGCAAACAAGGTCACTGGCAAGCCCAGCAAATTTCCTGTGAAAAATGTTTTGCCAAATTTCACCGATCAACACTACTGTTGTCCTACAAATTCTCTCTGATTTCAGCCATGTAACTTTGTAACCCTTTCCTTTTTACTCTTGCTGTCTTGACTTCAGCAGGGTATCATTTGAGTGTTACGGACACCTTCCAGGTCGTGCATGGTCTTCCCATGTCTTCCTGACACATCCAAAAGAAGGCATGCTGGTTACATTGAACTGTGACTCTGATTTGCCCTAGTGTACAGTAAATGAGTGTGTAAGTGTGTGTGTAGCTGAATGTAAATCTACTGGGCTGTGCTCTTGACTTCCAATGAGCCTGTATTGGAATAAGGTGTCTCGAAAGATAAATGGACAGGTTTGGTCTGTGGTTTCATCAGTGAGTTTAAATTCTGTTACTTTATACAAATATTGATTCATGACTTTCAATTACTTCATCCTTCATTTAATCATAAATTCCCATTGCTGTGTGATTTATTTCACTTTTAGGAAATGGAGTAATTATTATTGAAGGGAGCAATTATTATTATTACTTGAAGAAAAAAATAATTTAGTCTAAAATTCATATCCATTTCATGTTTGATTCAACAAATATCTGACATAAGTGAAAGGGGGTAAAAAATGTCACATGAACTGCATAATGGAACTGCACAGCTCACTTCATCTATTGACAAAAATGTTAGTTGTCATTCATTTCAAAACCCTGCCATCAACAGCAAAAAGCTAATTTTCTCCAGATATTGGTGAGCTCAGCAGCTACCTACTTTGTTTCGGCTTAGGCTGGGGCTCAGGTTGATGTGAATGTTGTATTCCAAGGGAGCAGAGACAGAATGACAGAGCATGAGACAGAGTAAGGACCACCACTAGAACCGAATACACAATTCAAGTATGGCCTTCATTTTATATATTAGATGCTCACACCATCTTAGCTAATTATCTTTTACTCTTGACTGATCATTTTCTTCTTCATATTTTCTGTTTTAAAAATTTATAGCACTGTTCATTTCTTTAATTATCTTTTATGTTAATAGGAACTATTACATAATCGTTCCATTCCAAGTTTGTCCAACCTTCTTCATACAAATGTCACCGATATTGCTGTTTCTAGTTGTGGGGTGGCTTAAAACTCAACACATTAATACTGTGCTATATTGAATTTTTAATGTCATTTAACATTGCTAAATGTCAATAATACGACAGCCATGTCTTGTCACAGCACTTCTACAAAGTTACACAATGAACAAAACATTCTAGTTGTCTAGCTGATTAAATTTTTCTGCAACTTTTAATATATACAGTGGTGTGGAGTAAAATTTTGTATATAGGTTGATAAATATTTGTATGTCTTTATTTCTAAGTTAGACAAAGCAAATGTAATATTAGAGCTTTATTCTATTGATGACAGACAGACTCAGGATGTGGAATTTTATTGCAGGTTGGTGGGAAAGTTTCTCAAACTGGTTTGGTAAGTGATTCTCTGCAGAACAGGAAGGCCACCTACCAGGAAACCACCTAGCTGGAAAGCTTGAACTCAACAATTGGTTTTAGGGGCAGGTATGATAGGCATTGTGTGCCCCAACTGGTCTGAATTATTGCTGTTTTGGATTGGTTTTGAATCAGAAGCAATTCTGTACCACAACACTCTATTGGCCTTAGGATTTGGACAGAATATGTATACATTTGATCACTTTACCCACCCCTCTCTCTCTCTCATACACACACACCATGCCCAAAAGAAGATCACACTGAGAAGCACAACTCGGCAGCGATATTGAGACAGGCATGCGACCTGCTCTGAAGAAAGGCGGCTAAAAATGAGGACTTAATTAGAGACATTTAAGTAACTACAAGTCTGTGTGCCACCTGAAACTACACATCAGCATTTATCAGGTAGTATGGATGCCAATATTCACATGTATTTTGCTTATTGTTATTATTTTAATAATATATTATCCGTAGTACATTATTTAAAGTTGTAACTTAAGTACTGCTTGTCTTTTACATTTTGTAATTCCTGAGGTTATGGATGAAGGGAAGGAGGGGAGAAGTTATAAAGTTCAATACCTTATAAACAGCGGTAAGTCTATAGGATTTGAGCCATTCTACAGTCTACACAATAAAGAATACAAAAGGGGAAAGTATAGTAACTCTACCAAGAGAAAACATACGGTCAGTAAGAAAATAATTTGGTGCAGTAGTCCTTTTGTTACCTGATGATAAACAATAAACTAGTGCGTGATATACTGGTTGATGAAATTCTTCTTTCAGTATAGATTTACTAGTATGCTAAAAAATTTGTGGAAAATTCGTGAATACATTTAAACACAAAACACACATGCAGAAGGAAACGAGAAATGGGATTTTGTTTTGGTGTATTCGTGTTTTAAAAATGATGTCTTTTCTTAAGGACTTTTATGTGGCGTGTGTGTAATAATAGTGCAGTCATACACAGAGTGCTATATGGTTGATACAAACAAGAAGGTAGGACATGAAGAAGCTACATCTTGCACTAACACTGTTTTTTTTTTTCTTTGGTGGCAGAAACAGTAGCGGTGTTTATGAGTGAATGAGAGAGAAACAAATAAGCAAGAAAAATAGGATCTGAGTGGAGAAAATGTGCATAATTTCTCAGCAGTACCTTTGTAAACAGGTACAAATTCATACCGGTTATCTACAGGAACTGTTAGAGTTTTTAACTATGTGAAATTTCGGCTATATCACCCACTTCTAAATTTCACAAATGCTTTCAAGCAAGCTTAGAGGACATCCAATCTTTTATATCAATACTCATCAAACAGAACTAGATCTCCAGCAGCTTGTTGTCAGACACATTTAATTTGGCCTCTATGTTGCAAATTTTTCTTTTGGTTTGTTTACCGGCAATTTTTTAAGAAAGTAGGTGAACATTTCAGCAAATGAATAACTTCTACTCCAAGACCAATCAAAACATGTCATAGGTGTTATAGGTTTACAGAGGCATTAGTGTCACATGTTCAGAAAAGATTCTTATTTGCATATTCTAATCAACATGCAGTGTGTCGCCACCCTCCGGCACCAGATTAGTGAGTATAACGACCTTACCTTGAAACTTCTATCTTCGTTACCAGATAAATTTCACAACTCATCTGTTATAACCTGGCAGCAATATTCTACCCCTTTAATAATGGCACAAACAGCCACCCTAAAATTTGAAAGTAAGTAAAGACTTAGCAGAAAACAGGAGTGTAAGAAGAAAGACCGACTGAGACACAGTGTAAACTCCATGAAGGTTTGAGGTAATAGTGCAAACCATTGCACCACATAATGCCTGAGATCCTGTGTTTTACTGAAACACTTAACACTATGAGCCCCCAGAGGTTTATTTTCTCAAGTATCTGACCTCTTGTAGTTTCTGTTTTCCCATTTCTTAACTACCATCTGGCCATAGCTACTGTTAAGAAAATAAAATAACTGTCACCAGTAAGATAAATATTTAAAGGTTCTTGGAACTTTTTTGTTAGTCTGTATTCATTATTTATTTTACTTTCTCAATGCAGACACAGCACTTAGAAGAACACTTTGTTTTGACGTGTCTCCCAGCCAATAAAGCCTGTTGGCTAAGATGTGTCCCTGTTGGCGAGTCTCAGTTTGGACCCCATTGGAACGGGGGAATTGACTGCCTCTGACTCCAGGTAGGTGTGCATGAACCCGCAAAGGGACAAGCAGCTGGGAGTGTGTGGTCTGTCATTGAAGACCTGAGTGGGGAGCACAAATAGCCCTGATGATACCAAAGATCCTTTTCAGGTTTACTCACCAGTAATCAGTGGGTGGTGAGAAGCTAATTCTATTCCTCCATCACTCAAGCCCCCAGGTCGTTACAGTATTGTTATAAGTATTAAGAATTTTGTCCATCTGTTCGTCATCCCCTTTAAATTTAATTTTTAAATGCACATCTCCTACACTTCATAGTAACAGCAGCACAATCTCAGTGCCTCCTTAGCTTTAATTCATTTTGTAGTAAGAGAACCTTTGATCTAACAGACATAACTGTTAAAGCTGTCCCAGTTAACAGTACTGCTCGGCACTGCCATGACAATTAAGACCATTTATTGTCATAATAACACCAGTTGTTTGGAATTTGACTGCTAAAGTAAATAAAACATCAATTGAAATATAAGAGAGAAGAACAAGAATAATTCTCTCACAGCTCCCCGACAACTAGGTTAACAATTTACTTACATTTATTCATCAGACAGGTGCACTTTTTAAATTATATAGCAAGCAAAACAACTGAGACTTTAATGTCAAGATGGCAATTTAATACATCTTGCAATCTGCAGGTAAGCACTGTAATAAAATGCAGCACTCCTGGTCTTCACAAACCTAAGCAGTTTAGACAAATAGGAAGAGAGACCAGAACACAGATGGCGTGTAAGAAGGTCATGTAGGGTCTTTCAGGACCCTTACATTTTAGTCCGGAAGAGATGAGTGAAGGCACAGATGGGAAATGTCAGCCTTTGGTTTTAGAAGTTGTGCACAGCACTTTATGTCCTCCACATAGGTATTAGTGCACCACAGTGCTGGAGAAGGACTCGTGACTTTCAACCACAGATCTGTGGTGTGGTTATTGCGATTCTCCAAACTTTTCTTTTATTTTGTAGCACAAATTCCTACATGCACATGTCAGCCATGAGGCCACATTAACAGAGAAGGGTATGCCTGCCAGATGCAGTGTGAGAACAGTGAGTAACTGTCTTTGATTTGACACAACTCATCAAATGCTCAACACATGGACATTCTGGGACAAGGGCCAGTTCATCTGCAATGTGGCAACTCATACCTACTGCTCCAAGACAACCATTGCACCACACTGATCCTCTCTGCAACCCACAGAGAGCACACTGCCTTCAGTTCTCACATGTCTTAAAGTCTTTACATTATGATAAGCCCCAAATATCCCAGCAGGAAACTGTTTGCTTCCCTGACATCCACCAAGCAGTTGTAGCACTTAATGTTGTATAACTAGACATCTCAAGCATGTTCTACCCGCAGGCTATTAAAATAAACTGTTAACTGCCATAAAATGATCTGTTTGGTCCATGAGCCAAGACAATATTATGTAAGCACTTGCACTACTAATAGTTTTTTCAAATTTATTCTTTACTTGTTTTACCAAATACATGTGTACATTGTGATGGAACCAGGCCATCAGCGAACTCCAAATCCCAAACACAAACACACAATACAGTCCTGGGTTCAAATCAAAGGGTGCTTATTCAACACAATTATTCTCTCCTCTCACCACCCCACTGCCCTCTTTCCTTCCTTCCTCTCAGCTCCAATTCGCATGGATAAGGGAGTGCGGTATCTTTTATTGAGGACCTGGGAGTACTTTTGGTGCCAAGGCCACTGCCTGATGAAAGTACTTCTGGGTCATACAGAAGTCCCATATATTGGGGAGCACATATTTCTGCAGTGTCCCCTTGCGGCACCTATGGAACCCAGCAGGGCTGTGCTGCTGGACTACAACTCCTGGCATTCCCTGCTGGTTTCCGAATGGGTGCCGATATGAAGGGCTGCTGCCATCTTACGCCTGGGGGGGATTAAACATCTGCCAGAGACGGTCCTTCCCTGTCCTCTTCTTTTGTCATGTCCAGGTAAGGTATTAAGCCCATGTCCGGTCGGGATGCTTGGCCATTAATTTGGGGCCTACCTAGTCCAGGTGCAACCTCCTTCCCTCTCTTGGCTAGAAGGACTTCATGTTCACACGAGGTCTCCTGTCTAGGTAAAGGATGTATGTATTTATGTATTGTATTTATTTATTCAGTCATGCAGGAGTGCAGTGTTTAGTGATGGCACCTCAAGGATTCTGAGTTTAAACCCCATGCGTAGTTGTTTTCAGCATGGATACTGAATATTCTTCGCATATGTCCTTAGTTTTTACCTTTAGTTTTTTTGACTTAAACTCCTAAAACCAAAAGGTTACATTAATTAGTGACTCAATACTGGCCCCAGTTTAACGGAGTGTGGTTGAGACGATATGCGTGACCTGCGATGTCCAGGGTGGTTGCCTACCTTGTGCCAAGTGCTGCCATGATGGGCACTGGTCCTTTACATCCCAAAATTAGATTAAGTTGGTTTGAGAATATACAGTCATATGAAAAAATTTTGGGAACCCCTCTTAATTCTTTGGATTTTTGTTTATCATTGGTGGAGCTTTCAAAGTAGCAACTTCCTTTTAATATATGACATGCCTTATGGAAACAGTAGTATTCAAGCAGTCACATTAAGTTTATTGGATTAACAGAAAATATGCAATATGCATCATGACAAAATTTGACAGGTGCATAAATTCGGGCACCCCAACAGAGATATTACATCAATACTTAGTTGAGCCTCCTTTTGCAAGTATAACAGCCTCTAGACGCCTCCTATAGCCTTTGATGAGTGTCTGGATTCTGGATGGAGGTATTTTTGACCATTCTTCCATACAAAATCTCTCCAGTTCAGTTAAATTTGATGGCTGCCGAGCATGGACAGCCAGCTTCAAATCATCCCATAGATTTTCGATGATATTCAAGTCAAGGGACTGTGATGGCCATTCTAGAACATTGTACTTCTCCCTCTGCATGAATGTCTTTTTAGATTTCAAACTGTGTTTTGGGTCATTGTCTTGTTGGAATATCCAGCCCCTGCGTAACTTCAACTTTGTGACTGATGCTTGAACATTATCCTGAAGAATTTGTTGATATTGGATTGAATTCATCCGACCCTTGACTTTAACAAGGCCCCCAGTCCCTGAACTAGCCACACAGACCCACAGCATGATGGAACCTCCACCAAATTTGACAGTAGGTAGCAGGGGTTTTTCTTGGAATGTGGTGTTCTTCTTCTGTTATGACCAAATAACTCAATTTTTGTCTTATCAGTCCAAAGCACTTTGTTCCAAAATGAATCTGGCTTGTCTAAATGAGCATTTGCATACAACAAGCAACTCTGTTTGTGGCGTGAGTGCTGAAAGGGCTTCTTTCTCATCACCCTGCCATTCAGATGTTCTTTGTGCAAATTGCACTGAATTGTAGAACGATGTACAGATACACCATCTGCAGCAAGATGTTCTTGCAGGTCTTTGGAAGTGATCTGTGGGTTTTCTGTAACCATTCTCACAATCCTGCGCATAGGCCGCTCCTGTATTTTTCTTGGCCTGCTATATATTGGTTTTACAGCAACTGTGCCTGTGGCCTTCCATTTTCTGATTGCATTCCTTGCAGTTGAAACTGACAGTTTAAACCTCTGAGATAGCTTTTTGTGGCCTTCCCCTAAACCAGGATACTGAACAATCTTTGTTTTAAGATCTTTTGAGAGTTGCTTTGAGGATCCCATGTTGTCACTCTTCAGAGGAGAGTCAAAGGGAAGCACAACTTGCAATTGACCACCTTAAATACCTTTTCTCATGATTTGACACACCTGTTTATGAAGTTCAAGGCTTAACGAGCTCATCCAACCAATTTAGTGTTGCAAGTAATCAGTACTGAGCAGTTACATGCATTCAAATCAGCAAAATTACAAGGGGACACAAATTTTTGCACAGCCAGTTTTTCACATTTGATATTAATTTCATTCAATTAAGTACTGCTTCACTAAAAATCTTTGTTCGGAAAACTCCCCAGTACTCAGATGTTCCTAGGAAATGAAAGACATACCACTGTTATCTTTTTTGTTGAAAGTAAAATATTATGCAGGCTGAGAGGGGTTCCCAAACTTTTTCATATGACTGTATGTATTTATTTTTAATTGTCATTCACTCTATTTAATCATTTGTATTATCGTCTTTATTTATCACTTCCTTTATTCCTTGTGTTTTATCACTAAATTTTTATATGTACAAATATTGTATTTTAGGTTGTGGAATATTTGTAATCATTAGTTGGGTGACGTCATCATGTTGCCATCTTTAGAAATTGTTACTTAATTTTACCACACGCCACTGCTAGAAAGGTGCATTACGTCAGCTGCTTGTGATGTAAGATACTCTATGAATAAAAGATGACAGTATACAGAATTTGCCATCCTAGCTTTGAACAAAAAAAAGACCTTTTTTCAAAAGATTTTATTTTTGACAGTAGGGGCTTCTTACTATCTTCTTTGTATTTTTGATTTTGCTTCTGCTTTTGTGTATTGGGCTTTGTTAGCTTTTCCATGGACGATGTCCTACGATGTAATATTAATCTCCTGGTAGCATTTTTATAATCTCTTAACAGTCATACCTTGGTTCCTGTTTTAAGCAGAATTAATTTCAGCACATTTCTGTACAATTGTACATCTTTTTATTGCCATATTGATGATGTCATTGTGCCATTATTTTAAAAAGGATTTTTACTGCAGACACCACCATTTGACATTAGTTTTTGATGGCTGCAGCCACATTGTGTTTAGCAACTAAAGGATAACTTTGGTATTTATCAAGGCAAAGATATTTTTTTCGCAATCATGGTGTACATTAATTTGCAAGGGTAAAAATATATTCTAAAGTAAAGCATTTTTTACAAATTGTAAAAAATATAGTGCATTTGTTTGCATTTTAAAATGTGGTCTGAAGAATAAACTGCAAACATGTATTATTATTATTAATTATTATTATTATTAATTATTTTATGTATTTATTTATCAGACACCTTTATCCAATTTACAAAGCAAGATACATACATACAAGAATGAAGATGCAAGCATCAACAGTAAAATCAAACAAGATAGAGAGTGAGCATAAGGGAATAGAACAACTGCATAATTGTACCTGAAGCTTGAATACTACAAATATCAGTTCCCTAAACTCTTTGTCGGTTCGATCGGAGGCTTCTTGAAGGGGACATAAGGAGAGACCAAGGATTGGAGATACTGATGAGCAGAGCCATTCAGAGAACTGTAGGTCAAGACAAGAGTTTTGAGCTGAATCTTTACTGGATCCTTATAGCAACAGGAAGCCAATGGAGCAAGCAAAGGAGAGGAATAGTAGGAGTGAAATGAGGAACCGAGAACACCAGTCAAGCTGCTGCATTCTGGAGGAACTGGACAGGTCTGATCGCAGCTTAAGGAAGTCAAACCAGGAGACAATTGCAATAGTCCAGCCAAGAGAGAAAAAAAGCCAAAAAACTTTCTGAATGTGTGCACTTTAAGGTGGCAAAAGCTTTAATTTAAGAAAATATGCCTGCACATTTCTGAGGTATGTTTATGATAAAGAAAAGATATGGGAAATAATACATTTTGTCACAGATTTCTGGCACTATTTTTCCTGAGGTAGGGATATACCCTGTTCGTCTGGCAAATTAATATACACCACAAATGTGAAAAAATAACTGACTTGAAAAATAAAATACCTGATTTATCCATTAACAAAGACATCTGTTGCTACCCATAGAATTGCTGACATTGGTATCAGATAGTTTGGCTTCCAGTATTTTTGACCTTAGCCAGACTCTCTCACCTTGAGTTTTTTTTTTCTTCTTCTGGTCAAGCACTCCTTTAAAATATTCACCTCTGGTACTTATAATTTATTTTTCTATTTTTTTGTATTTGTGACCAAATTGTTATTGAAAAGAATCAGTGAAATACAGAAAGAAACAGGATATATGAAATTACAAGATACTAAATAAAACATCCCCGTCAGCACCCACACCCCACATCAACCCTGTGAGAAAAAATAATAAATGTGAATGGAGAAAGTGACTAAAATGGAGCTTGCGTGACTAATCACAAATGGGCAGCAGTCCACGGCTGGAGTGAAAAAGAAACACAACAGCTCTATTGGCTCTCCTTTCACCAAATGTTCCATAATGACAATGAAACAAATATTTTTTTCTTCAGTTCCTGTCCTCCTAATCTATTAATTTAGAAGACAGATTGGCATTCTATTCTATTCTATTCTATTCTATTATATTTTCATGGTAGTTCAGCAAAACTCCAAATTCCAGAGTGAAAATTTTTTTGTTTGTCTTTAAATTTGGCTTCACAGAGATGGATTCCAGCCTGCTCATCCCAAAATGATTTAGTCAAATGTTGAGTTGGTCCTGGGTAAATGTCTTAATGTCTTCACAAAAGCCAGCCATGGAAATATTATTGGCTTCAGTGCTAGAGGAGGCCTTGATGTGGGGAGCTTTCTTCATAGGGCTTAAAGTAACAGTAGGAGACCTTCTGGAAGACGGTATAGCTGGTAACCCAGTATAAGGTAATTATTATTATTTTTATGTGTTACTGGGAGGAAATTATGATGATAGTCGGGTAAGAAAAATAAGCAGTCCTTGATAACTACTCTATCATGCGACCATCAGCACTCTGCGATCACATCCATCTCTCTACCATGTGTTGCACCAGTGGGAATAGAAAAAAAAGACGTTGTTGTTCTACAAGAGATAATGACAATCAATTGAATTGAACTGACTGGAATCGAAATATACTTAACAGATATTCTACAACATTAAAACTCACGAGAGATATACATTGAGTTCCCTAAATGCCAAAAGAAATATACAAGAGGTTCACTTAATACAGCAAAAAAAAAAAAAAAATTGTAAACGTTGTTACGATTTTATTAACCTACCACAGGCTGTGATTATGGAGAGTGCCAGAGGTTCTGCATCCTTAACAGAGTTACCTTTTTAAGATGACAAATGTATTCATTAAAAGCACAATAGAATCTATAGCCTTTCAAACTATGGACGCCTAAATAGACTGAATGTCCCTTCAATACACAGAACATGTGCTGAATTGACAATTAGGATCATACCAGCCCAACTGATAATTCAGAAATGCTACTGCTGATGTTATTACTGTTAGCAGTATGTTGGTAAAGGAGACATGACTCTCCTGTTTTTAAAAAATTTCACAATCTGCCCATTCTTCTTCCCATCTTAGCTTGCTACTGAAAGACATTTCATATTTAATAAAATGGCAATGTGAATTTTGCACCGAACACGCTAAAGGATGACCTTGCACAGCATGAAGATTATGCTATTGAAATTAAATGATCAGCAAAATGGAAAGAGTGCAGATGGAAAAGCTGAGCCCAAATGCATGTCAGAGGCATTAGTCAAACCTGAGAAAGCAGATAAGGGGAAAGCGGTCCCTTTTGTCTAGTTTTCCTTAAACTTCAAGGGAAAAAAAATCAATGTGCATATCCAGAGAGACCAGGCAGCACAAATATATCAATTACCTCAGCCTTAGTTTTTCTCCCCATGTACCTGCAAGGCAAGTGTCACAAGAAATAGCATAAAAGTAAGTGGATGTTTGTGGAAAACAAAAAAAGACCAGCTTCATGTTCGAGATGGCCATTTCTCAATGTCAACTGCACTGATTTGTTATTGATGTCATTGTTTGAATGACTCATAGGTGAAAATAGTATTTAATTCTTTCTGGATGTATACTTTACTCTCTTTGATTCTTAAAACAAATGTCAGAAGTACATAAAACACAACATTCTTAATTTTGATCACAAATTGCATTTTCAGTCAAAAGAACTATAGCCGTCTTCTAATGATTGTTTTAGCCTTGTGAAAATCAGCCCAGTTGGGGTCAGGAGGGAGCCTTAAGCTGCACATTATGGAGAGACTCCAGTGGGATTACAGTAACAGCATGTCCCACCTGATAGAGCTGTGACTTGGTGTCACTCACCATAGCCCAGAAGTGACCCCAGAAAAAATTTATAGCTGAAGTGTAAAATGGGCTTTTAGTCAGAAAATCCTTGAACTTGGAGTCAGGAGGACAGCCGGGTAAGGGTTTAGCTGGTAGAAAGTTGATAGGCCAGATGCAAATCAGAGAAGGTGTTGTAGGTGAGAAATAAGGATGTTCTGATGTTTGCCTGAGGTGAGAAAAAGTGATCCAGGTTACCCTATCAGACAGTCGGGCCTGGACCACCAGCATATTTATTGTTTGGTCTTTTATTTTTCCATGTTTCAAGAACTCGCTTGTTTTATTCCTCCTTATGTTTATTATTTTTATAGGATCATTATTGTTACTTTTACTGAGTATATACATGAGCTAATCATAATGCAACATTGTCACCATTTCTGCTTGTTTAATAAACCATTAGGTCTGTGTAGCATGGATATTCAAGTAAATTGGAGTACCTTGGTCAGTCACTACTCTTCAGCTTACAGCCCATAGGTAGTGTCCTTTCCTGAATCTCAGATTCAAACCTCTTCTTGGCACACCCCATAGTATCAGTCAGTATCAGGTCTATTAACCATGGCCTGATTTAGAGATGACCACTCTTGCAAATTTAACATTTAAATACATAAGTAACTACCAGTAATGTATGCCTATTAATGCCCAACATCACCAAAAGGCTTCTTCTCAATCACTTCTTATAATGTTGCAGCTGAAGAGAAAATTTGCCAATTGGTTTCAAAACAGTTTCTTTATGAGACTGGTCATAATGTGTATCGTCAGGCATTCTCAGTAGTGTTGGAGACATTTTACATGCTGGTTGTTTATATACAGTATGAATTAGCTTAACTCTGTACACATGACAATACTACTACTACTACTACAACATCTACTACTAGTAGATAGAAAAACACCTTATTAATCCTAAAGGAAATTGTAGGGTTACAGCAGCAAACATAAAAGGGTACAAACATACATATAAGAAGAATAACAATGATCTTAAATACAGGATTAAAGTCATTGACACAGTATATTGCACATGGTGTCATTGTCTATTAAGATGTCTGCTAGACAAGTTCAGGACTATTCAGCACACAGGGATCAATACCACCTTGGCCAAGGGGTTACTCATTATAGAGACCACGGTAGAAACAGCTGTTGTCTCACTCTATTACTGAAAGTGCTCCTCTGTTTTGCCAAAATCTTATATACCGAACGAGAGTCATTGTCTAGTATAGTAACCAGCTTCCTGAGTGACCTCTTGTCCTACCATTTCTTCTATTTAGTCCAGTCTAACTCCCAAGATTGAAATAGCCTTTTTAATCATTTTATTTAGTCTGTTGGCATCACCTGCAGTAATGCCATTTCCTCAGCACACTACCACATAGAATGTTACAATGATTACTACAGACTGGTAGAAAACATGTAAGAGCGGCCTGCATAACCCAAATGACCCAGACCTTCTCAGGAAATAGAGGTGACTCTGACCCTTCTTGTATATAGCCTGCTGTTCAAATGCAACCCTTTGGTACTTAAATGTCCTCACCACCTCTGCATCTTCACCATCAATAAGAACTGGGGGCAGAATGGGATTGACCTGCCTCTTTCTTTTGACTTACTGATGTTGAGCTGCCCATGGTTCGGTATGCACCTCTCAACAAATCCTTCACTTTTGCCCTGTAGTCATTCTCTTGCCCACTGCTAATATGCCTAACTATGGCTGTATCATTGGAATATTTCTACTGATGACATGAGCCAGGATTGTATCTGAAGTCTGAGGTGTGCAGGGTATTCAGGAGGGAGCCATTACAGACCCTGTGCAGCCCCTGTGTTACTAATGACTATGCTGGGTACACAGTTCTTAAGTTGTGGTCTATCAGTTAGGTAGTACCATAGGACACTATGGGAGAATTAACCAGACCTTCTCCCCCAGCAGTTTCAATTGTATACTTTTACATGCATTAGTGATGTCAAAAAAGAATACAGTAATCCCTCCTCCATCGCGGGGGTTGCGTTCCAGAGCCACCCGCGAAATAAGAAAATCTGCGAAGTAGAAACCATATGTTTATATGGTTATTTTTATATTGTCATGCTTGGGTCACAGATTTGCGCAGAAACACAGGAGGTTGTAGAGAGACAGGAACGTTATTCAAACACTGCAAACAAACATTTGTCTCTTTTTCAAAAGTTTAAACTGTGCTCCATGACAAGACAGAGATGACAGTTCTGTCTCACAATTAAAAGAATGCAAACATATCTTCCTCTTCAAAGGAAACAAAGAGGAAAGCAAACAAATCAATAGGGCTGTTTGTGCCGCGGTGCTTCGCATACTTAAAAGACAAAGCTGTTGAAGGCAGCAGCTCACACCCCCTCCGTCAGGAGCAGGGAGAGAGAGAGAGAGACAGAGTTTGTTTTTCAGTCAAAAATCAATACGTGCCCTTCGAGCTTTTAAGTATGCGAAGCACTGTGCAGCATGTCGTTTCAGGAAGCAGCTGACAAAAGATAGCAACGTGAAGATAATATTTCAGCATTTTTAGACGAGCGTCCGTATCGTCTAGGTGTGCGAACAGCTCCCCTGCTCAATCCCCATACGTCAGGATCACAGATAGTCAGCGCAAGAGAGAGAGAAAAGTAAGCAATCTAGCTTCTCAGCCATCTGCCAATAGCGTCCCTTGTATGAAATCAACTGGGCAAACCAACTGAGGAAGCATGTACCAGAAATTAAAAGACCCATTGTCCGCAGAAATCCGCGAACCAGCAAAAAATCCGCGATATATATTTAAATATGCTTACATATAAAATCCGCGATGGAGTGAAGCCGCGAAAGGTGAAGCGCGATATAGCGAGGGATCACTGTATCCTTACCCAGTTGCACTGTTTCTCCAGATAGAATTCAAACTCTATTCAGCAGATAGATGGCCAGAGCTGTTCTGAACAAGGGTGGCAAGTGAGCCGATATGAGCCTTTCCAAGGTCTTCATAATGTCAGAGTCAATGGTCGGTGATCAATTAAGACTTTTGGCTGCACTATCTTATTGACTGATACAACACAAGATGTTTTCCATACAGCTGGAACCCGTTATATGATCAGACTCAGAATGAAGATATGCTGAAAAACTAAGCACAGCTGCCCAGCACACATTTTCAGCACTGCAGGGTTGACACCGTCATGTCTGGCAGCTTTGCCTTGCCTGAGTTTGGTGGTATGATGACTGAATTGAAACAGAGAGCTGAATCGCCCTGCTTTATAGTGTCTTTCCTGAGTTCAGAGATGTACCAAGACCATCCCCTACTGATCAGAGCCTGTATTGTGTGATGAGCTAACAACTACTTTTATTAACCCTGCACAAAATAATTTAAAAATTGAGATATTCCATGTTTAGCAGCTATGAATGTACAGTCTAATAAATTGTAGCTTCACCTTTGAATGAATAAGAATGCTTAGAGTAAACATTTCTAATGCCAATAAATGATCTGCTCCGTAAAGTTTAGCTGGAGATGTTCAAAAAAGAAGAGAAAGACATTTGAAAGAAAAAGACTGTTATTTATTTATTTATTTTTTACTTCTGCATTGCCAAGAATCCTAATTGCTGTCTGGCTGTCATGGTAACAACTCAAGTTCTATCCATGAGTTTCCTACAGCATGTTTCATTTACTGTGTTACACATGTATTGATTTTTCTAAGTAACAGTGGCACACCTGCAGCTTTAAAGTCATGTGGGTTTAAAGTTGAAGTATATTTTTACATTTAGCTCTGCGTTTTCAGATTTCACTGTATTTAAAACAGCGGCAAAGGCAAGTGACATCAAATTGAATCAAATTCAAATAAGTACATACAGTGCCATAAGAAGGTTAGTACATTCCCTGATTATTTTACATTTTGAAACATATATGAAACCCACAGATTCTGATCCTTATGCTGTCAGTGGAATAAAGTAGTATAAAATCTACTTCAATTTTTGTAAATCAGTATGAAGACAGTGCACTGTGGCAGAAAAAAGCTGGCACATTCATTCCTTAGTGTTTAACACTGCCATCTTTGGGTAACAGTAATTTGACTTGTTTCTTTTACTGGGTAATCTAATAGTTTGCATCGCTTCACATTGTTACACAGTTCTCTACAGCCAGGTGATACTGGAGGGTAATCCTGCATGAATACAGCAGTTTAGGTTCCCGGACAGCATGAAAAATGAAGTCAGATTTGTCCAATTTCAGGATTCATTTCAGTGCTTTGACAGGTAGACTCTCATTTACATTCAAGTGTTCAATGGTTCATTGGGAATGTGTTCCTTTCAAATGAAGAAACAATATAATTTCAGAGTTAATCTTGTTAAGAGTGTTATAAGGATTTGGTTATTCAAAAATGACAGGGAGACCCAAAATATTATAGAATAGATACTGATGACAGTGGGTAGGCATCCTTAAGTGGGCACTAAGTCCTAACCACCAATATCAAATGTTATGTTTTATCTAAAAACGGTTGGTGAGCAGAAGTGGTCCACTGTTGCATTTGTGATATTTGTTCATTTCTTTATTTTCAAATAGTTTACTTGAGTTACGGGGATGCATTCAAAATATGACTCCATAACACGGGTAAACATTAAAAAAACTACTTTCATTATTGAATGTGATTGTTATATATTTTTCAAATTCAAATATAATAATGTAGCAAAACACAATGCAAACGAGCGTAGCTCAAATGGATTAGCACTCTTTTTCATGGCAGTTTTGTTGGTTGGCTATCCTAATAAGGACTTGCTCACCCAGTCATCAGTGTTAGACTGAAAAGGCAGACAGCTGTGCAAATGTTTTCTTTTTATAAGGTACATCCTGGTAGGCTTTTTGATTGCTTCTACATTTACATAATGGTTGCCCGAATGCCGCTATGAGTTTTCCGGGTCAGATGGTACTACATTTGTGGTTGTCACTGTGCCTACACTTGCCAGTACCACCGTTACACAGCCAATTCCTGTAAATACCGCCGTCCCAGCAGTGTTCTCTTCAGGACTGAGACGGAGAACAAATCCTTACCAGGTGACGTGGCAATCTTTGACTGTGCTGCGGTCTTGCTGGCAGTGGAAACCCGGCTGTTTCTGTGACATCTAGAGAGTCAGGACCCGGCTGTCAGGATGGTCTGGGCTGGGTGTGACCAAAGTGCCTGACGCCATGGAGCTGTGGGGGGCCAACATACCCTTGTGGTAGTATGGAACGAGACAATTGTGATGAACCACTATTGTTTGGCATCCTGTTTTTACTCGATATTCTACCTCTGATAGTCAAGACAGGATAGTACAGGGCCCCTGCCAATTGTCGACCAATTTTGGACAACAGCCCTTTCTTCTGCTGTGGAGTGTTCATCCACACTCTGTCGCCAGGGTTCAGGGGGAGTTCTCTTTGACAGCGGCTGTCATATGCCCTTTTCTGAATGTTGCTGGCTGTGGGCTGGTGGGTCTGGGTGAGGGCATTAGCGAATTCAAGGCTCCACCTCAGTTCCACGACGTATTGGGGACCAGGTGTGGTGTGAAGGCTAGACTCTGGAGGGGAGCCAAAAGCAAGGGCCACTGGGATTCGTAATTCCCGTCCAAACATAAGCATCACGGGAGTAAAACCCGTGGGCTCCTGAGTGGCAGTTCGATATGCTCACAGGACAATGGATAGCTGTTGATCCCAGTCCCGTTGGTGATCTGTTTTAAGGATGGACAGGATGAGCAAGAATTGTTCCATAAGGCCATCGTTTTGCAGATGCAGCATAATAATAATAATAATATTTTATTTATATAGCACCTTTCCCTGCATGCTCAAGGCATATATGATAACCATTTTTCTCCATCATGTAACATTTGTTCACAAAATACTTTTTTAGCTGTCATAGATTTTTTTAATTGTTTTTACACTATAATTGATTAAATATCAGTATTTGATTTTATTGATTATTTATTTGAATTTAATATTTTTCTAATATTAAAATCTACATTTACAGCCTTTGAAATTTTTTGAGAAAATTAACTGCAATGAGCACCGTTAGTTTTTATGTGGCAACTTCAAAGTTCTGTGTATCTTACTGGGTGAGCAGTTAAAAGTCCCGCATTTTCTCTGTGAGTGGGACAGCAGAATCAAGAATTTACAATGGGTTTGGAAGGAATGGTCAGCTAGAAAAACACTACAGCTTGTTCCCAAAACATAATCAGACATAGTTTGGTGGATCCAAATAAAGTGCTGCTATCACAGCTTCCTATTAAGCTTGGCGTGTGAAGCAGTTTGTTCTAAACATTATCAAAAGATGCAGACTCTTTTATGCAATTTGTATATTTGTGCTAAAAGGTGTCTAGGATTGTCTGAGGCTAAACTGAAAGAGGGCATTTCTACAGGAACTGATATTTGAAAATTGACTTCTGATGCAGAATTGTGCAATGAAAAACCTGGAAAGAGATGCATGGGTATCATTTACAGAAGTCATTTCTAAATTTTTAGGTAACAATAAAGATCCAAACTGTAAAGAAATTGGCGGCACGGTGGCGCAGTGGGTAGTGCTGCTGCCTCGCAGTTGGGAGATCTGGGGACCTGGGTTCGATTCCCGGGCCCTCCCTGCGTGGAGTTTGCATGTTCTCCCCGTGTCTGCGTGGGTTTCCTCTGGGCGCTCCGGTTTCCTCCCACAGTCCAAAGACATGCAGGTTAGGTGGATTGGCGATTCTAAATTGGCCCTAGTGTGTGCTTGGTGTGTGGGTGTGTTTGGGTGTGTCCTGCGGTGGGTTGGCACCCTGCCCAGGATTGTTTCCTGCCTTGTGCCCTGTGTTGGCTGGGATTGGCTCCAGCAGACCCCCGTGACCCTGTGTTCGGATTCAGCGGGTTGGAAAATGGATGGATGGATGGATGTAAAGAAATTGTGAAAAATGTATTAGTTAAGTTTAAGGACTTGGGTTGCAACATCAATCTCAAAGTTCACTTTTTGGATTCACATTTGAAATTTTACATGACTGAAGAGCAGGGTGAAAGATTCCGTCAAGATATCAAGGACATGGAAAGAAGATACCTGGGAAGTGGGGATGCAAGTAGGATGATAGTCTACTGCAGGATGATTCATAGGGACACACCAGAAAAAGTTTGCAAATAACAGGCCAGCAAATGAAGTTCTGAGTCAACAAACCTTAAGAAGTAACAAAAACTACAGAATTTATTTGTAAGTCAATGAAAGTGGATTGTTGTTTTGTTTATGTTATGATCAGGGCTGAATTTTAGGGTCCTATTGCATTTTCTGTATTAGAAGCCATTTTGCGTAACTGTCATTAGGGTCAAGGGTCGCGACCTCAGGTTCATTGGTAGGACAGAATAGAAGGTCAGAGTTTGCATCATGCGATCTGTGGATAAATCCGTTAAACACTAAAACAACTCTCTTTTTCTAATTGATGTTCATGTTTTGCCTGGTTTTGATTTCTTACCTGATTTTTGATTTTGATTCTTGCCTCTTGACTGGGTTTCGGCCGCTTCGTTAATATTTTATTTTGCCTTTTGCAGGCGTCTCTCGGTTCATCTCAAAAGATTTGCTGTGTTTCCTGCTGAGCAAGGACAGTTTCTATATATGTTAAAACAATTTAGGAGTGACTAAATATTTTCATGTTAAATTGATTTAAAACAATATAGTATACATTAATAAATTATGTAATTTATTAAACTTTAACAAATTGTACTCAAATGTGATGTGATGGACACATTATATTTATATATTTTATTGTGTATGTTTACGGCTACTGTGCTCCTTCTGTGCAACTGATAATTTACTCACTTGGTGAAAAAGAGCATCTGTGAAGCAGACAACTAACAGTTATGTCTGCTAGTAACTGGACTGGAACATTTCCTCCTTGGTTCAAATGGAGAAGAGCCACCTTATTTCAGAAATCATCCAATTTCCATACTCAAATCATTAAGCTTGAAAGAAAGTCACTGCCTTTTGTACATCATCATTTGAGTTTCTTATGATTGGATTATCCTATCAGTATTAAAATTCTGTATATGCAGCCATTGTGATGTTTCGTATGCTTAACATAACAATTTTCTGGCTTTCTTCAAAAATATGAATTTCAGGAAAATTATACTGCACAATATATGAATATAAAAAGCATGCGAATGAATGATAACCTACAATTCAATATGAAAAGCGGGGTCCACTGCAGTACAGTCAACTTGCCACATTCACACAGAGTGCACAGCTATTATCTGCTTGTTATAAATAGTTAAGGCAGCTTAGAGATTACTGTGGGATATTGCACAATGTATTCTGCGAAAAGTAAAGCAGGACAGCAAAGCCTTCTGTTGGATCTGAGCACAGAGATCAAATCAGCATCAAAAGAAATACCAAGATAACGTCTATGAGTCAGTGCTGCTGCTGCTGCAGACCTGTAACTAGCGAGTAAAGAACAGAAACTCTTTAGAAATGTGTATCCTTAAAAAACTTGTTTGTAAATAGAATTTAATTGCAAAGTATACACCGTTTTTTAAAAATTTTCTCCTTTACTGATATAATGAATAAAATCTAGACAAAGCATGTTAGGCTCTTTCTCACTTCTAATAAGATATTCTGCCTAACAACATTTATGTTAAAAATAAATGGGGTATTCTTAGGAAAATAATTAAGTGGAAAATAAGTTGTTTCGGTGCCTCGGTTACAAAATTCTTCTCTTTTTTTTTTAATGAAGGCTGTAATTGTATTCCAATTTAACCAGTCACACTCCATATCATTTAGACTCCATGCCTGTCCTGACAACATTAAACCCGGAGTTTATCATCTCCAGGTCTCTTTTCATTTCTCTCATAGCAATACTTGGACACTAATGTGTCTCATAACACTTGCTATAGAACTCTGATCTTCTTCTTCTTCTTTTGGCTGCTCCCGTTAGGGGTTGCCACAGCGGATCATCTTCTTCCATCTCTTTCTGTCCTCTGCATCTTGTTCTGTTACACCTATCACCTGTATGTCCTCTCTCACCACATCCATAAACCTTCGCTTAGACCCTCTAATGTACTAATTTCTAATCCTATCCATTCTCATCACACCCAATGCAAATCTTAGCATCTTTAACTCTGCCACCTCCAGCTCTGTCTCCTGCTTTCCGGTCAGTGCCACCGTCTCCAACCCATATAATATGGCTGGTCTCACTACCATCCTGCAGACCTTCCCTTTCACTCTTGCTGATACCGTCTGTCACAGATTACTCCTGACACTTCTCTCCACCCATTCCACTCTGCCTGCACTCTCTTGTTCACCTCTCTTCCACAATCCCCATTACTCTGTACTGTTGATCCCAAGTATTTAAACTCATCCACTGACTTCCCTCTCATTTACAAACATGTATTCTGTCTTTTTCCTACTGACCTTCATTCCTCTCCTCTCTAGAGCATATCTCCACCTCTCCAGGGTCTCCTCAACCTGCTCCCTACTATCTCTACAGATCACAATGTCATTAGCAAATATCATAGTCCATGGGGACTCCTGTCTAATCTCATCTGTCAACCTGTCCATCACCATTGCAAATAAGAAAGGGCTCAGAGCTGATCCCTGATGTAATCCCACCTCCACGTTGAATGTATCTGTCGCTCCTACCACAGACCTCACCACTGTCACACTTCCCTCGTACATATCCTGTACAACTCTTACATACTTCTCTGCCACTCCTGACTTCCTCATACAATACCACAGCTCCTCTCAAGGCACCCTGTGATATGCTTTCTCCAGGTCCACAAAGACGCAATGCAACTCCTTCTGGCCTTCTTTAAACTTCTCCATCAACATCCTTAGAGCAAACATTGCATCTGTGGTGCTCTTTCTTGGCATGAAAACATACTGCTGCTCACTAATCATCACCTCACTTCTTAACCTAGCTTCCACTACTCTTTCTCATAACTTCATGCTGTGGCTCATCAATTTTATTCCCCTGTAGTTACTGCAGTCCTGCACATCCCCCTTATTCTTAAATATCGGCACGTATACACTTCTTCTTCACTGCTCAGGCATCCTCTCACTTTCCAAGATTCCATTAAACAATCTGGTTAAAAACTCCACTGCCATCTCTCCTAGACACCTCCATGCTTCCATTGGAATGTCATCTGGACCAATGGCTTTTCCATTCTTCATCCTCTTCATAGCTGTCCTTACTTCCTCCTTGCTAATCCGTTGCACTTCCTGATTCACTATCTCCACATCATCCAACATCTTCTCTCTCTCGTTCTCTTCATTCATCAGCCTCTCAATGTACTCTTTCCATCTGCTCAACATAAGATTAATAAAAAAAAATTTCTGAAATTAAGCAGAAAAAGGTATTTTTATATTAATTTTATCATACTCTACTTAATTTGTTTTTTCCTTCAAAAATTTTTAAATAGTGATGTTATGATTTGACTACTTATTTAGTTGTTTAACACATTTCTCTTCATTATTTTTGAGAGATCTTATACTTATTTTGGTTTTTGTTTCAATGTATTCTCAATCTCTCATTACTTTTTTAATCAGAGGCTTACTTCTGATTAAAAAACTACCTTCTTCGTAACCTTAACCCTGCAAACCCAGAGAGGTAATGTCCCTCTTCCCAAAGTTAGAAAATCCTAACCCAAAGAGGGTTGTTACTTGGTGCAGTAATGACAGAAGCTACACGTTCATAAACCAGGGCCCATAGATAGGAGACCCATGAAGCTTTCTACCTTCCCATGGTATGGGTTGGATGTTTAGTACTAAATGACTAAAGGAATGCTATTAAGTGACAAAGTAAAAGAAAAAAAAATCCCAGGCTGAGGCTTTTCCTAAAACACATATAATGAATGGTGAAAGTCACAGGGAAACACAAAAATATTAACAAATTATTGTAGAGTGCAATAATAATAATAATAATAATAATCCATTACATTTATATAGCGCTTTTCACTTTGCCTTTGGCAGGTAGGGGGATTGAGCACAGACCCAGGGAGGTAATGTCCCTTCTCCCAAAGTTAAGTAATCCTAGCCCTAGTTTTATTTGCACCATTATTGCCGGAGTTTTGTTTAGTCACAACTGTCTCCATTTTGTTCACCTGTCGTTAGAGCATCTCCTATGTTTTCAGGTGGGTGCTCTCAAACCTTTAAGTGTCACTTGACAAGTTCCCTTCCTTATCCGAATATGTAGATTCCAAAACCCTTTTTCTCAGTCATTGTTTTGCTCAAAAAAAAAAAAAAATAAAATAAACTGGTCCTGGCTTATGCTTGTAGTTTTGACTTTGATTTCTGTCACGCAAATTGGCTTCAGTACCAATGAGATTGAATTCATGGTTTTCAGTCCTTTTAAGGATTTTGGCTAAATCATTTCCCGAAGTCAGTTTTCAAACAGCTCTTGCTAGTTTTCCTAGCATAACAACTCCATTTTCACTTCTTGTCAGAATACATTATGTAGTATATTCTCAAGCCGTCTAACAAGGAAAGTGCTTTATTCTTGTCATACTGACTCTTGAATACTAAAGAAGATGTTGTTCAGTGTCACCTATGTTAATATTTGGGACTTTCCAAATTGGCATCCACCAGCTTGAAAGTGCAAGAGCTGAACCCTGTCTTTTGAACCGATCTGTACACTACAAAGTGACTGCTGTTGTTGTTGTTCGCACTCCTAGCTTACAAATGAAGATGCTATGCAATGCTGAGTGGATAAGTCAAGAGTTTTCAATCTCTCTCTGTCTGCCATCTTAAAAGTATATAAATTGAGTTTGTATTAGTGAATTCATCTTTATACTGTTTGTGTGTAACCTGTCAGCTCATCGATATCAATTTCTTTCTCTATTGTTCCTCTCCTACAGCCAGAAGTGCTGGCAGAGTAGCACAATATGATTGCTAGGGAAGTCCAGGAGTTAAAAGTAAGTATTACAAGCAAGAACACGGCTATAACTTTCTGATGGTAGGTGGTGGGAACTTTTCAGGAGGCAGTTTTAATTAAAATACTACCTTTTATAGGTGGCACAGCTCCTGGAGACTCAGTTTGTATCCCTTGAATCCCTCCTTAATCACTTTTGCTGTACAGTTTGCACTTCTAGGTGAATTCCAGATAATCTTTAATTTGTTGAAACATTACAGATGGACAGCATAAAGGCTTTGGGCATTATTTGTGGGAGATGAAATCGATTGCAAGTAAATGTAAAGTATTACATGTAGAAAGTAAAAATGCTAGGTATGAATACACAATGGAATATCTGAAAACTGCAACTTATGACAAGGACCTAGTGGACTTAACATTGTCAACTGCCACACAGTGTTCAGAAGCTACCAGAATGTTAGGTTATACAGCACGATGTGTGGAGTACGTCCAAGGAGGTTCTCTGCTCAAGCTTTATAATGCACTGGTGAGGCCTCATCTGGACTTCTGTGTGCAGATTTTTTGGTCTCCAGACTACAAAAAGGACATAGCAGCACAAGAAAAGGTCCAGAGAAGAGCAACTAGGCTCATTCCAGGACTGAGAGATATGAGTTATGAGAAAAGATTAAAAGAGTTGAGCCTTTTTGGTTTAAGCAAAAGAAGATTAGGAGGAGATAGGATTGAAGTTTTTACAATCATGAAGGGAATTACTACAGTGCATCGAGACTGTGACTTTAAAATTAGTTCATCAAGAACATGGGGACACAGTTGGAAACTTAAGTATAAATGTCGCACAAACGATAGGAACTTTTTCTTTACCCTGAGAACAATAGACACATGGAATAAGCTACCAAGTAGTGTGGTAGACAGCAAGACTTTAGGGACCTTCAAAGCTTGACTTGATGTTATTTTGGAAGAATTACAGTAAGTGGATAGGACAGGCCAGCTTTGTTGGACTGAATGGCCTGTTCTTTGAGATTGCTCTAATTTTCTCCACATACTGTAAATGGGTGATTTTTCTCCGTTTTCTAGTTTTCTTTGCATGTCCCAAAGTTAATTATGCTCTAAATTGGCTCAGTGCATGTGTGTGAGACACCATCATCCTGTGCAGAGCTGGTTCCGAGCTGGTGCCTAGTGCTTCCAGTATAAGTGCCAGCACCCCATGAATCTATAATTTAGTTAAATGTGTTCTGAAAATGAATGCTTTATAGATATGTATTATGTTTTATAGCACTTTATACAGAAACATTTATATTTTGACTGAATTGCACTTGTATACACATCATAAATGTTCTGTTGTAAAGGTATGCATATGTACACATAGCTAGAGAACAGGGAGACTTTGTATTTAGTGCCAGTTAGAACTACATTACCTTTAATGTTGCTTCAGATATAAATATTAATCTGTCAGTTGGGTCATAAGAACACAAGTTTTGTAAAAAGTAGTCACTGAATTATCATCATATCATATCACTTTTATAGTTTTCATGTGTAATATATTTGGTAAAATTTGGTAAAAAGTCAGTTGTTTTTGAGAACTCTCGCATATGTATCTTCTTTGTACCACTCATTTTCAACTCCAAGAATTACATCACTGTTAAATATAATTAAAAGAACCAGAACAGAAGATGAGTTCATTTTAAACACTTTTGATTGCAGTCATACTACCTGTTCTCTCAACTTTTTATAGCCTACTATGAAAAGGGAAACAAGACGGAGTGGTGTTTAGCATTGCAGTGTCAGGGTGCTGGGTTGGAGTCCTGGCCTGGTCTGCACATTCTCCCTGGTGTCCACAGGGGTCCACCAGGGGTCCCCCACTCTGATTCCCCCCCCCCCCCCCATGCATTTCCTTTCAGTTAATTGGACATTCATGTATACAGTTAATATGATCAGAATTGAACTGACACTCAGCCTTACCTCAGCACTCTTGTTCTCCATGATCTGTAATCGATTAACTGGAATTGTTTGTCTATGTATAAATAAAAAGTGGAGGCATATTAAAGTACCCTTAAACAAAGGTTCATTTTATTCAAACCATTACAATAATGGTAGAATAAAATAAATACATAAACAGAAATAGATACGGTCAAAGTTATTGAAGACAAATAGCTATTTTACATTGTAATAGAATGTAATTTGTATTTGAAAATGCATTGTCATTCAAGAATAAAATTGAAGTTGAGTTGTAATGCTCTACAGCTAGTTAATAATTTACAGCAAATAAAGCTTTCCTTGAAATGGTTGCATGTGTTGTGCTCATTCAATCAAACCTTTGTAGAAACATAATGAAAAAAAAAGGAAATTTATTTTTTCACCTGCACGGACTATAATATTTGTTCTTCTTATTGTTGTTATAAATCATGCATGTGACTATGCCAGAAATGTTCCTTCAGTAAGAATACCTCTGTCTCGGCTCTTATCTTTACCAAAAATGTAATAAAGCTTTTGAAAAGGAAAATGATTTCTGGTGGGTTTTCTGTTTTTTTTTTTTTATCTTAGTTTAGTTGTCTGTATCGGCTGTGATTATCAGTTTGGTACTTGAGTAGAATTTGTTCCTAATAATGTACGTGATGGCAACATACTTTACATGTTTCCTCTAAACACTGTCACTCTTACACTATAAGCAAAAGATGTTTAAAGCAGGAAAACAGAATTAATCTCATGTAGGTCCGTCAGGAACCCACCATTGTGATCCAGATACTATGACAAGAAAATGTCACTGTGGTAACACTGTAGTTCTGGTACTGCAAAAATGCATCTATTATTTATTTAATCTTAAGTTATAAGACTATGGCAAGCCAAATTAACATTTAGAGATATCTCAAAATGAATTTCAAATATCTTAAAATGTAATTTACTTTTTAAGATATCTGAAACTCACTTTGAGATATCTTAAAATAATTTCCTTCACATTTTAAGATATCTGCAATGCATTTTCAGATATCTCAAATGCATTTCAAGATATCAGATATCTCAAAATAATTGTGTCTGCATTTCAAGATATCTCAAATTAATTTTCAGAAATCTTAAATTGACCTTTCATGCATTTTAAGATATCTTAAATACATTTCAAGATATCTCCAAATCATTTCCTGTTAAACTGCCTATTATTTCAATGGGACTTCTTGTTTATTATAAAATATCTTAAAATGTATTTGAGATATCTCAAAATGCACAGGAACCTATTTCGAGATATCTCGAATTGCATTTAAGATATCTTAAAATGCATTTCAGATATTTCAAAATGTACAGCATATCATTTCAAGATGTCTTGAAATCTATTTAAGATATCGTAAAATGATTTTTAGATATCTTAAAATAGATGCATTTTTAGATATCTGCAATTCAGTTTGAGATATCTAAAATGCATTTCCAGATATCTTAAAATTCATATTGAGATATATCTAAATGTTAATTCAGCTTGCCATAATAATACCTTAACAAAAAGTTCTTTCATAACATTTATAAATCAGTAAAGTGTTAATTCATCTCTGCATTGTGACCTGCTAGCAAAACTTTGGAGTGGTATGAAGTGGCTTAAATGTAATATCTCTTGATATTGCATATTTAGTATAAGACCTGTGAATCCTTCATCAACAAGTAATTTTATCATCATGTTAGTATGTCACACTGCACTGAGATAAATAACCTACCTACTGATGTTTTATAAGTGTTATGATGAACCAAAGAAGCCTTTGTTAAGGTCTTGTTACATAAGAGTAAATGAGTAATAGAGGCATTTGTGCAGTACTTAAACTAAAGTGTTCCCATTATTGCTTAAGTGCTGATCCACACTAAGCTTGTGAGTGTCATCTTGGAGCTTTAAGCTTTAAAGACATGGATAACTAAAATGCATTAGGAGGTGATCACACAGTATATTAAATCAAAAACACCGAGCAGTGCGTGAGGGATAGCCAACTGAGTTCAGATCCAGGAGACACCGGAGAAATAATATCTAATGATTTTTCAGGAGAACCAGAAAATTACCTAGGAACTTTGATTAAATAAATATTTTAATTATGAACACTTTAACAAAATTGTAACATCAATAATGTTAACATTGTCTTATCTGTACATTACGAATGGTCCTCGATGACAGTCACATTGAGCAAAACACTATTCCTGTAGAAATCATAGACATGAGAGCAAAGCTTAGAGCAATGGTGGCTGAAGGCAAGTTGCCTGGGAAATTGACCCGATCTCCTGGGTGAGAGTGGAACTGTGTGAGACACTCCAGGTCAGAATCCAAAAGATGTTTCCAAGGGGACTGCTTCTAATTTATTTTTTAACATACTGATTTTATAACAACTCTCTCTCAAAGTAACTGTCTGGTTTTAGGTGGCTTTTAATAGAAGAACATTTAAAGAATTTACTCCCAGGACACTATTTATTAATACTTTAATTCTTGTATTGGTTTTAGGGTTAGGCTTAGGGTAGGGTTAGGCTTAGGGTTATATTTTGTACTTTTTGCATTTTAAACCTTATCTGTCTCCTCTCTTGTTACTGATCCATATCAGTTTACGGCTATCGATGTCCAGATATGGGATGATTGAGCCAGCTGTGGGCAATCTGGGTATCACATTGCCTTGATAAAAAGTGTCAGACAATGATCAGTGGTGTTTGCAAAAAAATTTCCAGGGATCCAAAATTTTCTCTGCATTCTAAAATTAAGGGAAAACAATACTACTAATAGGAAAAACAGGTGAACTTAAACAGTATTTTTGATTTAGATAGATAGATAGATAGTATTTTATTTGAAATTTGAAAACAAAGTATAAATCAACAAATTTACAAATTTTAACAAATTAAATGAAATAATGTGATTTATCGATTATAAAGTGCTAATTTTATTTATAATAAGCATGGCATGTCAGTTAGTGATAACATACCAATTAACTTAAAAAGATAAAGACTGTGAGGTTGAAAAGAGAAGATTATAATTTGAAGCATAAACGAACGCTGCTTGAACAGCAGTTGTTGTCAGCAGTCATCTTGCATAATTAATTCATTCTTAGATTCAAGAATCTTTGTTCAGTAAACACTGATTATGCACAGTACAGAAAAGCAAGCGTCTGACATGCTTGGCCTCACCAAGTTTTTACCTTACTATTTTATGTCTTTTTCTAGAAACAACTTGGGAAAGATCAGAGCTTTCAGAAGTCAGTTGTTGACTGGACTAATAAAATGTCCAAACGCTCATAGAGAGTGAGGAAGCTGCTGCTTGGCTTGTTATTTAAGCTCCTTCCAAATATAAATTTTGAATCATTGCCAGGTGAACTTTTCTGGCAATGTCTGCAAGCTCAGCCTTTTACACTTGAGGCCCATTACAACATTGGATCAACTTTTGATTCATTTTTAGTCATAGCCTTTCCTAGTAAATTATTGTTTGTGAATAAAAATAAATGAGTGAAAAGTGTTTACTGACACAAATGTTAACCTCCTTACTAATTTAACTATTTAAATTGTTAGACACTTTTTTAAATTTTCAACTTAATATGAGCCCCCTAATATTGCATTCAGGCATGTTGGTTGTATCAGGCAAATAACAGAGAGTTACTGAAAACTCTAAGGTTTGTGTTTCTTTTACTTCTATAATTAAAATAACTTTTTCAGACAAAAACTTGTACATCTTTAATTTAGAACACTGCTCCACTAATCTCCCCACATCATATTAACCAAAGTCAAGAGATGAAAAGTGTTCCTGTAGTGTCAAGCTATAGCTGCCGGCAAAGACGGGATATTGGATACTTTGATTCAATCATAACTTCTGGTTGCTGACTCCATTGTGGTCGAGGTCTATTTGAAAGTATGCTGTAAAGTCATTATGGAACCGTGTACTCCATTAAACCCAATGATTTTCAGTCTTATAATCTGACTGAAACCCTCAGAGGAAACAAGTTTCAGCAACTGACATGCATTCTGACTTAAAGTTGTATACTGCTACACCAGCCTAATAGAGCTAAGCAATAAAAGCCATTAATAGGACTAGTATATGAATACAGAAAGTTTGAAATATTTTCAAAAAAGATGGAAAACTGAAAATGCGATATAACTAATGGTTTCACTATAGTAAATCCAACCCAAATCTATTAGTGTATGGACAGCAATACTGAAAAAAAAAAAGTGTGATGAATATCAGGAGGCTCAAGTGGACACCCTAGTTTCTGATAGACGTATTCTGACACCACCAAGGTGACAAAGAATTTTTTTAAATAAAGAATCAGAAGAAGAAACATGAGCCATAAAAACAAACAAAGATTCATAACCAAGAATTCAATTAAACACTGTCGTCTAAAATACATACATCAGAAGTCTTTTAGCAGGAGCTCTAACTACATAAATACGCACTGTTGTTTTCTTTGTCTTCAAACTCGGATAGGAAGAAAGTGTTTGGGAAGAACTTCCTACTTTTGACCGTGGAAGTGAAATCCAAACACTTCTGTGTCAGTTTCCACTGTTACATCATTTTTGATTCTTTGATCTAAGTTATATTAATGATGCTTTTATTGATTAAATGCATTATTCTTTGTTTTTGATTTTGTTTTTTATGTATGTAAGCTGCCTGTGGTATGTTCCATGTGTTTTATGGCTGGTCCCCCAAGAAGTGGGGCAACCTGCCAATTACCACCAGGAACTGCTTTCCCCTCATAATTCCAGAGGGTCTCCCACAGTTCCTGGCGGTTCATTTCGAACATGCCTGGGAGTATTAAGATTAATTATGTTTATTTGATTTGTTAGATTTCTAGATTTTGATCTGCATCTTGATGATTCTTTGACTATCTATATTGGGACTTGTTTGCTTTGGATTGCCTTTGCTGTTACAGGCAACTCCTTTTTTGCCTTTTGTGCTCCTATGGAGCTTCATTCTTGTTACAAGCAGCTTTGTGAAGAATTCCTCTTTTTACTGCCACATCTAAACCTGTTATTTACATAAAAAGGAAAGCAACAATAGGCCTCAAACATGCAAAATAAAGTAAAAAATAATACCAATCATAACATGACATCCATGATAACAATAGTATCTGGAGCAAACTCAAAATTTTGTAAAGACTTTTGTAAGACTAGATGTTAGTTCTTGGTTAACTTGGTTCAGTGCTATTCATCCATATCTCCAGAGTGAGTAATTTATAGAACTCAGAGGCAGCCCTAAATATATGGCTGTTTAGTTTTGTTGAATGGTAACCAGAAATTAAAATGTAACTGTTATCTTTAAAAATGTTAATACACTAGCCAACATAGACCACAATACATCTTAAATCTATGTACAGAAGCATCTTCTAACTGAAATTAATTCAACACTGGCAGTGACAATGCTTACAACATCACTACCAACCCAATCAGTGAAGGGCATTTTTCTTGACATGCCCATTCCAAGGAATTTGTCTCATATACAAATAAAATGTATTTAATTTTAATTCCTGAAGATGATGTATACAACCGACACTATAACATCATACAGGAAACTGTAAATAGAAATAAATTATAAGAAGTGAAAGATAATTAGCTTCTGTGGTGTAGCGGTAAGATCTGCTGACTTATAAGTTCGTGAGGTCGTGAGTTCAAAATCAGCTTCCCGGGAAATTTACCATTTTGTGAATTTCCCCTTGGGATTAATAAAGTATCTATCTATCTATCTATCTATCTATCTAATGACATTGGAGAGCACTGACTGTCTAACAGAGGAAATAGCTGATGATGTCGCTGCAAGGGTCTCAAACTTGAGCTCTGGGATGCCAATGTGCCCTCTTTACAGCTGTTAATGGAATTTAATATTTATTTACACAATTTATTCCTACTTCATTATACTACATTAATGAGGGCAGATTACAAGACTTTTCAATGGGCTCAAGTGAGTATAGTACTCCCTCTGTAAACTTATTGCCGTAAAAGAAGTCTCAGACTTGGTGAAATGGATGTGAGGCTACAAAGCAGGCCAGGACCTTCACCAGCCTGCCCAGAAGAGGCTCAACATAAGTCCGCCATCCCCCAACTGTTACCTGCAAGTTTTAGCCTAAGCAGGCCCCAAAATGGGAAGCTCACTTTGAACATTCAAAAAGACTGTCAAAGTCCCAAATAAACAAAAATGCCTTTCAAGGGGAGAGGGTAACCATAAACCTCAGCAAAAATTGAAAAATGACAACCAGAGAGAAGCCATGTCATCCACCAGAATATAAAGCCGGATGGTGGTCCCTCCGGTGGCCATTATGGTGCACCTGCCTCATGGAATTCCACTCACAGAACACAAGGAACTTGCATAAACTTAAAGACACAGTACACAAATACTAAATAATGAACAAAAAGATCAGAATTACATACAAATGAAAAACAGTCAGCCAAAAATAACAAAAACAACAATAACAAGAAATACACCTTATCTAATTAATAAATCCTGACGGAAATATAACATCTTTTTTCTAATGAAAATGTCCTTTATTAAATTATAAGGTTGCTTTGTCATTTGCCAGTTTCACATTTTGTATGGAATTCTCAACTGCAGTACTAATGTTTGAGATGCCCCAACTGTTGGAATGAAAAATGTAGTGCATTTTATTACTTTTTACATTACTATAATAGATAGCTCATTATAAATGTTATTGCTGAATACATCCAACATTGTGTAAATATTGGATGGACATTTATTGGCTTGGAGTGTATAGATGTGTCCAGTAAAGCTATATTCTCTCACCAATATTGCCCATTTTATTTACAGACCAATCCTAACCTCCATCTTTAACTGAAACCTGTCTTAAATACACTGATGATATACTGTATGAATGGTGTGGTTTTTAAAATCTGTCAGTTCCTCCCAGGAATGTATTCACCGTGAAACACTAATTCAATGTCACGCTTGTAATGTTGTGAAGGTAAAACAAAAATGAAAGAGGTGGTCATAAATTAATCATGCTTGGTGGTTTTACAAATAGGCTTCTTCTGATGAGAATAACAAACTCCCTTGAGTGACAGCTTCTTTTGAGCAGCTGGAACTGCATGATGAAGTGGGTTTATCTGAAAGTTCAGACTGCTGAAAGCTGGGGACCACACACAGCAGCATCACTCCTACTCATTTGTTGTTACATCTGGCTTCCCTTAGATAGTGAGGCTTTCATGGAGTACAGCAGCTGATGTTGTGTATGAAGTGATAAAATAACCAGACAGGGAAACTGAATCATAAAACTGGAGAATGGATACAACTTAGTGACTGCCAGTGCTACGGCACAATAAGCCATACTCAAACTAACATGAAGAAGTGAAAACAAAGCAGTAGTTAAAGGCAGGAGTGGATATAATCAGTAGCCATGCAGGAGTTCAATAACTGGAAAAAGCAAGACAAGTTAGACATGAAAACAGGACACAGGTAATCATCCAAAACAGAATACAAAGAATATGACATAAGGAATAATCACAATACAAAGCCAGGTTAATTCTCAAAGACACATAAGAAACTAATGTCAAGGAACTCAATGAATGAGCACCGAATGAAGACTAAGAGATAATTTAAGTATTCTCACTATATGTACTGTAAAGTGAGAAGAAGTAGATGGCACAATATGAATGTGACCCACAGCAGGCACATGTGTAAAATGCGTCCAGTGTGGTGATAGCCAGGCAACTACAAGATATAAAAACATTGATGTGCAAAAAGATCAGAAACTGGTTGATCAAAAAATAAGTGATGTTATGATTCAACAGTAAACACGATCCAGAGAACAAACAGTTATATCCTTAAAAGAAAATGGCATAAACACTAGAGAAACGAAACAAGTTAAAACACAATAGACTGAGTGGTTAACTAATTGACATGATGCCAAAAATTACCAGGAGCCCACTTTAGTGCAAAAGTCACCTTATGCAATGGCCAAATAATTACTACTGCCAAGCAATGACAAACGGAAGGAATAGCCAGAGACAGACAGCACACAGACAGTGCGGTTAGGATGTCATACAATAATGCAATAATGCAGGGGTATGGACAGAAAAAATTAAATTTTCGAGTGTTGTTTTCTTAGTTGTCATCCACTGGAACTAAAGGATACAAAAAACCTTACTGCTGATTCTGATTTGTCTTTACTCATTGGATGTGTTTTCCTAATGATTGTTAGTCGTTAGTTGGGGATAATGCTGACTAATTCCAAGATATCTAGATTTTTCATCCTGTTGTTTCAAACAAAGCAATACATGAAATCCAAAATGTACAGTAAAATTAAATTAAATCATGCATTTCAGAAGCTAAAAAGGAAAAGTGTTTTTGCTCTCAAGTAAAACAGGCTTCTGTTTTTTTTCAATTGCCAGTTAAGCATCTGTTTACTAATGCAATTTTTAGACCTGAAATATTGTATGATTGTTTTTAACACTCTTAATAACTTTAGCTCACCCTCATGCTTATTTTTGAAATATGTGAGGAAAATCCTTGAAGTATCCTTTTATCATTTCTGACCAATTCAGGTATTCAGGTTTTGTGTTTCTTTATGTACTTGAATGGATTGTTGCCAAAGAAAAATTAATCAACAACAAATTTCATCTGTAAAGGCATCATGTAATGCTTTAAGTGCTACACTTGCTAACTTCACCACCATCAACTCTCAGGGTCAGTTGTGAGAGGCTCTTGACCACCTCCTACATTTAGATAATGACAGTAACACCAGGAGGCCAGTTTTTCAGTTAATTTAGACCCTTTTTAGTAAAACACAGCATGCAGAGAAATGTGCAGATGCTACATTGTGAAATTCTTTGTGAGATCCTTTATATATTCCTACATATTACATATAACATGACAGGCTGCCAGACTGGTAAAGCGGTGCCAGGGTTAGAAAGCTTAGGAGATGACGTGTCTGTACTTTAATGGAGGAACAAACAGTTGTGAAAATGTAGGTAAGCGGTTACTTTCTTGTTTTAGAAACAGGTGAATGCAGGTAGTCAGCCTTTAAAAGATGCTTAAACTTGTGGGTTTATAAAATGCTGCAGAAGTAATTACTTCAAGACACTTGGCTAATCAAAAAGATTATGAGGAATGGGAAGGTACCTGGGAAATTTCTGCCAAATCGTCAGGTTGTAGCACAGAGTGCCCTCCTGATACAGGGGGACCCTAGTGCCACATTTTTTGTTTTTTAAATATAGTAGGTGATGTCAGAGATACTAAGTAACGTTGCCCTTTTGACATATATTTGTGTGCTCAAAATCACAGGGAATCCTGTTATTTTATCAGAAATAGAACAAGAGTATGGTACCAAACCACTCTTTAAGCAGAGAGCCTTTGAGCTTAGAGCCAAGCAGGTGAGTTAGGCAGGTATATTTTGCATCCAAAGTTTTGATGAGAGCAATTGGGAGTGAAATGAACAAAACAGTAGGTTAGTTGCACATTTTGTCAAATTGCTCTTAAAATTAGTTTTGTTTTGCAAAGATGCAAAATCATTGAAATACGGGTATTTTATCGTGTAAGGTTTAATTGTGACCCTATTTTCCCATTTTCATACTGTTTACTGTGTAGACATTAATAAAATGTCTGACGTCCATAGACTTACCACTCTGTGGTCAGGTACTTTAGCATTTCCTCCCTCCTTCCCCTCTACATCTGTAACCTCAACCACTTAGACAGAGTAAAGAAACCGGCAGGAGGTAAGTTACACATTAAGTTATTATTGATAAAAATGCCCGAAAATATGAAGGAAGCAGAATATTACGTGAATACTGGCAAACCGTACCCTTACAGCCTAAGTAGCAGTGCATCTTGCATCCATAGGCAGCTCTTGGCTTATCTTCACTCACACTTGCGTTGCTACTATGTGGCTTATAAATGGAATATTGGAACAGGCCTCATTCCTGTCTCAATATGGCTACCGCGATACAGTTGTCTTTATCATGGTCTTCTCTTCATGGCCAGATGGTGAGAGAGGTAAAGGCAGGGTGACCAACTTTATACCATTCTTACAACAAAACACAAACCAATGGGGTGTCTTAGTAAGGAATGGCCTCCAATTCAAAACCAATGATGAACAGCCATGTTTTAGACCAATAGAATTAGTTTATCTGTCCCTTCCTGGACCATTAACCAATGAAAGCACTCAGGTACAACCCATCCCCCAGTTGCTTTGTTTAGTCAGTTTATAGCCTTCCTGTGGTGGATGGCTTATAGGCCAGTTTTTATGGCCAGTTTTTAAATAAATAATCGGCACACGTGTGGCTTAAGGTGAGGTTGTGGTAGCATGGCAGGAGAGGATCCTGGGCACGATGCAGCGCGGGCGTTTCCATTCTTAAGTTCACAGGTGCAGGGTTGCCCATGGCATGTAATTGATGCCGGGACCTGCTAATCGCCACACCTGTGCCATGTCCCCATTATAAAAAGGAGAAGCACGAGTGCAGAGGTGAGAAATAAAGAATGAAAAAAGAATAGAAGATGGAGGTTTAGGAGGGAAGAAGGCAGGAGGCCTTAAAAGCTGGTGCTGGAGTGAGTGAGCAAGCAAGAGAGAGAGCAGGCTCGCTGGGGAATGCAGGCAGCTAGGTGGAGAGCCTTGAAAGAGTGGTCGGCTGACAATCAGGGTGGATGGATTGAGTCGCTCCTGCTGAGTGTTTCAGAGGAGCAGGAGTGACCTGGATTTCGGACGGCTCTCCGTGGAAGGCAGCGGAGGTTCAGGAAGTTTGAAAGGGAGAGACCCAGCATGAGCGGCCTGGTCATTGGGAACCCAAGTCTTGGTCTGGTAATGTACGTAGCTGTACGTAGCGAGGGGAGAGAAGGCAACCGGACCAAAGGAAGGTCAGCTGAACTTGCTGATAGGGCAACTCCCCTGCTGCAAGGCCCATATGGAATAAACAGGGGAGCCGCCAGTTAAAAGGGAGAAGGCACTGGGTTTTTTTTAAAAGAGACCTTCCTGCTGTGGTTTTAACTTCGTTTTAAAGGCTTTGTATTTTTGGATTATTTTAATCTCCACTTTCTCATCTCATTTTTATGGATTATTTATTGAAAATGTTTTGATGCACTGCACTATTTATTTAGACACTTTTGTTTTGGTTTGTTTTAATGAAAGCACTTAACACTTTTCCACCTTCCTGTTACCTAGCGTGTTTTGTCCCCATTTGCCACGCTCATTCGGTTACATTATCGATGATGTCGGGTTCAAGAGGCTCCCAAATCTGGAAGAGGGAACACTGAGCAGGACCCACACTGTCACACTTCCCCAGCTCTATAAGCCAATCCAAGCCAGGATCTTTCCAGGGATTTCCAGAATTTAAGCTGCAGAGAAGTGCCTCTGAAGTGTTTTTAAATTAAGTGCTCTCTAGCTGCACCTACTCTCCATGCTTTGCACGAGAATACATTTTAGCAAACTTTTAAACATTCAGGTGAGATAAACATATATGGGTAATGATTCACATTTCACTTGTGGAGAAACACCATTTGTTCAGGCAAAATTTTTTGTGAAACAAAACTCTAAAGATTCACGGAGACTGAATTTTTCACAAGTCATTTTGCTCATCACTCCTTGTGCCACAGTATTTGGACTTTGGGCAAGTGAAAAAAAAACTGCCATTAATACAAATAGGATGCTAAGCCTATTTTGAGAGCCAGTATGATTCTAGATTCAGCAAATAAAATAATTATAGATATATATATATACAGTTGTGCTTGAAAGTTTGTGAACCCTTTAGAATTTTCTATATTTCTGCATAAATTTGACCTAAAACATCATCAGATTTTCACTCAAGTCCTAAAAGTAGATAAAGAGAAACCAGTTAAACAAATGAGACAAAAATATTACACTTGGTCATTTATTTATTGAGGAAAATGATCAAATATTACATATTTGTGAGTGGCAAAAGTATGTGAACCTCTAGGATTAGCAGTTAGTTTGAAGGTGAAATTCGAGTCAGGTGTTTTCAATCAATGGGATGACAGTCAGGTGTGAGTGGGCACCCTGTGTTATTTAAAGAACAGGGATCTATCAAAGTCTGCTCTTCACAACACATGTTTGTGGAAGTGTATCATGGCACGAACAAAGGAGATTTCTGAGGAATTCAGAAAAAGAGTTGTTGATGCTCATCAGGCTGGAAAAGGTTACAAAACCATCTCTAAAGAGTTTGGACTCCACCAATCCACAGTCAGACAGATTGTGTACAAATGGAGGAAATTCAAGACCATTGTTACCCTCCCCAGGAGTGGTCGACCAACAAAGATCACTCCAAGAGCAAGGCGTGTAATTATAGGCGAGGTCACAAAGGACCCCAGGGTAACTTCTAAGCAACTGAAGGCCTCTCTCACATTGGCTAATGTTCATGTTCATGAGTCCACCATCAGGAGAACACTGAACAACAATGGTGTGCATGGCAGGGTTGCAAGGAGAAAGCCACTGCTCTCCAAAAAAAACATTGCTGCTCGTCTGCAGTTTGCTAAAGATCACGTGGACAAACCAGAAGCCTATTGGAAGAATGTTTTGTGGACAAATGAGACCAAAATAGAACTGTTTGGTTTAAATGAAAAGTGTTATGTTTGGAGAAAGGAAAACACTGCATTCCAGCATAAGAACCTTATCCCATCTGTGAAACATGGTGGTGGTAGTATCATGGTTTGGGCCTGTTTTGCTGCATCTGGTCCAGGATGGCTAGCCTTCATTGATGGAACAATGAATTCTGAATTATATCAGAGAATTCTAAAGGAAAATGTCAGGACATCTGTCCATGAACTGAATCTCAAGAGAAGGTGGGTCATGCAGCAAGACAACTACCCTAAGCACGCAAGTCGTTCTACCAAAGAATGGTTAAAGAAGAATAAAATTAATGTTTTGGAATGGCCAAGTCAAAGTCCTGACCTTAATCCAATCGAAATGTTGTGGAAGGACCTGAAGCGAGCAGTTAATGTGAGGAAATTTTCCTCAATAAATAAATGACCAAGTATAATATTTTTGTCTCATTTGTTTAACTGGTTTCTCTTTATCTACTTTTAGGACTTGAGTGAAAAATCTGATGATGTTTTAGGTCATATTTATGCAGAAATATAGAAAATTCTAAAGGGTTCACAAACTTTCAAGCACAACTGTATATATATTGTGAGGGACAGCCGGGTCCCATGCCCGGCAGAGACGCCCCTTCTTGTATCTGTTCCGGGGGAGCAGCCATGGACACTTCAATACCTCCCCCAGGACTCTTGGTGGCAGCCTCCCTGGCGGACGATGACTTCCCAACCTGGCGCATGGCTCCATGGGAGATGGAGTCCTCCACAGCCTGGTTGGGGGCTCGGATGGCCGTTAGGGGGATCTGCATGGAGTCTGCAGCCCGGCTGGTCGAATCTTCAGCCCCACCTGGAAATGCAATTAGGACCAGGTGATCAAGCACCTGGAACGCTTCCGGGTGGGGTATAAAAAGGGCCAGCCACCACCACTCAGAGATCCAGGGTCGGGAGGAGGAGGACTACGCTTGCGGAGGAGTGGTGGGAGAGAAAGAAAAGATTGTGGTGTGGAAAAGAGTGCTTTTGGGACTGTGTATTGCCTGTGGGTCACGGGGAAGACGTGTGCCCATGGGTGAAGAACAAAAATAAAAGTCCTTGTTTTATACGTGCCTCTGTGTCCTTCTGTGCCAGGTCAGGCGCATATATAGTGCCTTTTCTACAATATATATATATATATATATATATATACTGTATACCAATGATGTCACAATGACATTTCTGAGAGGATGGTCCCTGTGACATTGTGTGTAGATAGGCATGAGGTACATGCACAGAGAAATGTATGTGTATTACAGTCTCGTAGGAGCCTTGACCCTGGCTTTACCCATTTGATAGTAGCAATTGGTGTTGTGTACAAAGGGCAGGGACTTGATCAGTATGAGCTTATAACCCTCACTTAATGGGAACTCATGACTGATGGGGAACAATCGCAAGCCCTGGTCCCCATCACAAATGGAGTTAAACGGCTTATAAACACTTCTCGGCACCGGGCAGACACAGTGTGTAGCATGCATGCAGCCTCAGACATTTAAGGGCATCGCAGTCCTGTTATTGCTCTCTCTTACATGTCACGAAAGGCCTCTCAGAATTTTTTTTCTACTGTGCATAGTCAGGAAACGTGTGAGTAGAGTGTTGCAAAATGGATTACACCTTTATAGAAGCAGATAAGTGAATCTGTGGGAATGCAGCCTGTGCATAACAAGGATTTGCTGTATTTATTTACCTCATTTTTTCATTACTGCTCACTTTCAATGAGTTGTCCTTCTGGATCTCTGAAGACTCTTATATTTTCATTAACTCTTTTCTTTTTTTACTGGAACAGTAATGTAAATATTGTTTGCTGTTTACCTTATCTTCAAAGCCAATTACGTATTCAGTTTGTCTTGGAACTTTCATAAATTGAAACTAACAGGTCTATTGTTCCAGCATCTCTTTAGGAATAAATTGCTAAACTGACCGTGGCATTTTCCAAATTGACCATCACCTTATATAACCTACTCAATTAGCTTCTTCTTTCCCACATACATGCTTTTGAAAAAAAAATTTTTGTTAAGAAAATGATTAATCTGTAATATGGTTTATGTTCTTAAAACACATTAATTTTTGGGCCTACTGTTGTAATGCTTTTAAGCAGACTTGCAGCTTGGAATGACTTTATGATGGGTCATAAATAAATAAAAATCCACCAATTTCAGAATACACATTCAGCTGACATTGTTCTCTCTATCGGTGAAGCATGTTTTAGACTAATAACATAATTTTTTTTAGAAAACACAAGTTTTTAATGCATTTAAAAATTCAGCACATCGTCAATCAACCATATGGCCTACCCTGTATGCAGCTTTGTACACAGCTATAGTCATGCCTGATTTTAAGCACGTTTGAGGAAACATGATGGAATTGAAGAGGGAAAAAAAAATCTGAAAAATTAATTAATATTTAATAAAGTAAAACAGTAGGTATTCAACACTTCTAGCACTTGGACACCGGATGATTTTAAAGTAAGTAACGACTTAAAAGGCATTATGAACAAGATAATAACTCACAGCTACAGTATGATCAATTGTCTGTTGCTGATTTGAAATAATCTTAATTCTGTCTCTGTTTCTTTATCTGTTATTTCAACTCTGGATAGATAAGATAAAAAGATACATTCTATTTACTCTATTATTATATTACAGTGTTCCCATGAGGAAAGTGAGCATGATATCAACACACTTGCTCCCTAGAGTAAAAAAAAAAAAAGTTGTGTTATAAGAAGGAATTATTGTGCAAATCGGTGCTCAACAAGAAAACAGCTGCTGCTTCAGTGCCAGCATTAACCCTTATCTTAAATCAACCGTGACAATCTCAACAGGCTTCACAAGCAGAAAAACAAAGTTGATTGTTCCTGAAATGCTCAGCCAAATGCTAAGCAATAAGATTTTTTTTTTTTACTTTTATTATATTATTTTGTTTCTCCGCTTTAGTCCTAGACTGCAGACTCTGAATGTGGTTGCTGATACTAAGAATAAAATGGCCGATGATCATTTGTAATTTTTTTTATTGTAATTCAAGACTTATGTAAATGAAATTTCCCTCATCACATTATTTTAGTCACGTAATCTACTTGTCCATTAAAAGATTTTACTTTTGTATACGGATGAGCGATCCTGGATGACAAGAAGCCATCTATGGCGAAGTAACACCCTCACGTATTCAGATGAGGACAATAAAATAACTTAACACAAACTTCTTTAGGTAGTCAGAGAAAACACATACTGTATGAATAAGCAGAAAAGGTGCAAACTACGCCCAGTCAATTGACCCTAGGTCTCTGAAGCTGTATGGCAGCAGTTTTACCCAATGTACCGCTTCTCCCACAGTTTAGTCCAGTTAGAAGATATGTGAAGAAAGGTTTGCAGCCTGAGCCACTAGTAAAAAGAAATCATTATAATAAACTGTAAAACTCAGGCTATGTCCATACTACTACATTTTCATTTAAAACAATCCACACTAGTCTTTTCATACTGTTTACAAAAATATCTTGAGCTTCACTCAAACGACTGAAAACGCATATGACATAGATTTTAGCCTACGCTTGGCATGTGCACATTGGATAATAAATCCTTGAAGGGAAGGTAATGTTGCCAGCCACAGGATTAATTGGAATCGTAATTTGTGCATGCATGCAGCATTCAAACTGTGCAAAATGCAATTTAGATGCATACAGGTAAGCAACACGTCAAGCAACTCCTCTATGTCTGCTATGCTAGAATATGGTTTTCTTCCGTGAAGAGGGACCAGTCAAGGAATGAGACTTTGAAATGAGAAGAATCCAATTAAGGAAGGGCCACGTAACAAGCACAAACAAATCAGGGTGTGATTAGAGTCTGCGTTTTCAAAAATTTATGTTGTGCTGTCATCTTAGCATCTGCAGCTCATGCCTCAGCTGTTGTTTTTGGGTGGCTCTATAGTTTTTCGGAATAGGTGACTCTAAGCTGTGTAAGCTCATGCTGTAAAAAGCCCAGGTTCATAGAAACTATTGAAATCGTCATAAAAAAAACTGAAATGCAGAGTTGACATTTTGATTTGCAGACGTACTTGCCCAACTTGTCTATCAGCGGCTAAGCGAATTTCTCTCTCGTTTTGTCTTTCCTCGGCAAAGTTGCTTTCTTTCAGCTTCATGCTTTAGCCTAGCAAATTCTTTTTTGTTCTGACTCGTTAACTTGGGGCCACCTTGCTGGTTCTTTGAGCTTCATGCTGAAGCCTTGCACTTCCGGGCCAGACAGACAGACGCACACTCTTCCACACGTAGACCTTTATATATAAGATGGTTGCCATACTATAAAACCGACTGACTGTCAGCATCCCGCTTGGCTATAATCTGTATGGTATTGCAGATGCCCTCTTCAAACTGCCACCACTCACTTTGTCTTTGGACTGAGGGCCTCTTAATCTTACATGAAGGGCCACATAACAAGCACAAACAAATCAGAGTGTGATTAGTGTCTGCATTTTCAAAAAAGTATGTTTTCACCAGTACACACCACAATACTGAAACTGTCTTGTTAGAAATATACGGCTCTGAAGAACATTTTCGAAAGTATGAGTTTAAAACACTACAGTAGTGTGGATGAAAGGTGAAAATGGAGACTAATGTTTGCAATTTTAGGGAATTTTTGAGGCTCTGGCCTCAGTTTTATGGTAAGAAATTTTAATGGCCAAATAAACGCGCAATTAAAAAACAACCATGAACATTTACTGTACATGCTTTACTCATCTGGTTACAGAATACACCACGTATGTGTTCGCCCAAATCACTCTATTCCCTTATTGGCAGTGTGAAATACCCTGTGGTAATCAGGGGATTCTGTTAGTGATCCACTGTTTACTGAACACAGCAATCTTACCCTGTGCCTATGGAATATACAGCAGAAGTTGAGTCGTATCAGTTAGAAAATGCTTATATTACATACACAATTTGCATAATACAGAGATGGGCAATTATCATATAAAAGTCACACCACCTTGAAGCTTCACATACAAAAGTAACCTTTTATGAGAAATAAGCAATTAGACTTTGCCTGTGCAACACTGGAATGGCTATTTCATCATGTGGATTAAGCTAATTCTGGGCTGTGAATCAATAGTAAAGAGCACGGAAGACAAAAGCACACCATTTTGAATGTAACGCTGTGTTTTCCTGCAATGTCAACACTGTCAGTATTATGGTAAACAGCAATCTCCATCACTTTCTGCTATCCCCCTGCACATTCTTCAAAATCACTAAGACCAAGACAAGCACAAATGGCTGTGTGCTGCTTCTATTTATACTTTTTCACTAAATGTCTTTCTCAACCCTTTCTCAAATCGTCTTGAAACTTGTCAAGTGATATGCTTCCCTTCCACTCAAGTGTCTAGTCTGTGAAGTGCTCATAGATTTTTGCCTTCCTGCACAGCCTTTCAAAAACTTTCTGCTGGCCACTACAATACCTTCTCACAAATCCACTAATGAGCAAACAGTGATTATAACAACAAAACTTTAAAAAAACTTTTTTCAGGGGTTCGCCTCCTCATTTTTGATGTTCAGGATATCAAAGGATCCAAATGCTTAATTAGGGCATCCCAGACCCCCAAGACCCCCTGTTTCACACCTTGGTTGTTGTTCCAAATGGTAAAACTGTTATTTAAAGGTATACTTCTCCCAAAAAAAAAATATTATACATTACTTACCAGATACAGTAGGTTTTGTAATGTTGTTGTATGTTGCCAAATTTTCCCCTGGGGACAAAAAAGCTTTATAATGTTTTATTTATCTAATGATGACTGACCAAAAAAAAATAATCTCATGTTTTCATGGAGAATGAAGATAAAAAAGTTAATCACATAATAAAAGGCAAAAGTGACCAATGCTGTACAATAGCATCCATGATAAAAATCTTACGTTACTTGTGTTTCATAATCCACATGTCAGTCATCCAGTCATTTGTTCATAACATGCATCTTTTGCTAAAATATTGTTAAATAAATAATTCAGAAAAAAACAGGAAACAATTCACATGGGATTGAATTTTTGAATTGTAGACAGGGCTCTTGACCAATGAATGAGGGGGAGAATCAGATCTTCAGATCAAAAATTCATCCCTGCTGCTGGTCGTTCATCTGGTTTTAAATTCTGTCAAGAAAGAGAAACCCAGCAGTGGACAATTGAGTTTGTTTTAGGCTTTTATAAGTAGTATTTTCTTTGATGTATTACTGTTTTTTGCATTTTCTTGCACATTTCTTAGATTTGGATTTAGATTGTGTATCGGGACTTGTTTGCTTTGGATTGTGTTTTAGGCAAATCCATCCATTTTTGCATTATTATTTCTCATTTTCCATGTTTTTCTATTTTTTTAATAAATTTTTCAATTTATAAAGATTCATATTTATATGATCTTCGCAAGCCATGTTTTCAGTTTTCTCTCCCTTGTATTATGTTTTGGGACTTTCATTGCATTTAGAACTTTAAAAAGCCTGTTCCTCATTTTTGGGCCTGTTTAGGTTAAAGTCGGCAGGTGGTAGTTGGAGACTAGATGGTTTGGGTGAACTTCTTCTGGCGTGGCCAGTGAAAGTCGTGACCTGCTTTTGTGTGAGTTTCTACAGGCTTCACACCAACCTTGGTCATGTTTGTGTGATGGTGCGGGATGACTCCACACCAACAGTTCGTTCCGGGAGCCTCTCGATAGCGTACCTGACGGATGAGCCAGCCAAATGAGGACACATATGCAGTGGCAACGGTTAGGTGTGAAAGTTCTTCAGTGCTTTAGTTAAAACAATCCATCAAAACAAACAGGTGTCCAAAACTGTATGGTACAATCATCTGTTATAAATAAACAATCCATTAAAAGCAAGTGCAGTAGTGGAGGTTAAAATCAAATAACCCATTACAACAAGATTAAAACACAGTGCAGGAATGTTCTATTTAAAATCGCAGTCCCCAGACATCTCCTTAGCTTAACACTAAACGTGTCCTTGCTGCCAAGGAGGTGCCTAACTGACAGGCACAGCCATTCAACTCCTACTGATCTGGGTCCCTGCTGCCCTGTGGCTCCCAGCAGGGCTCCCAATCTGGACCTAATCTTACAATGGCTCAGGCCCATGTGGCCATCTGTGGCCCCAACAGGGCTCCCTGTTCGAGCCTCCCTGACTTCCGTTGCCTTGCCGGATTTACGCGGCGAGTCCCACTGGTAGGTTACTCCAGCTCCCTGGTCGCTCAGCTGGAGCAGCCTTCTCCAGCCCCTGAGCATTGGCTACACGCTTCTCAAGGGACCCCCCTCCCTGCTACCTGCCTCCTCTCTCTCCTGCTCGCTCATGCAACAGCTCTCTCCGCTTCCTGTCTTGTTTTTCCTTTCTTTAACCACCGTCTTTCATTCTTTCTCTTTTCTACCAGACTGTTTTTCTAAATCCCCCTTCCTGTCCTGTGCACGCTCCTTTATCCTATGCTGCCTAATTGGGTACAGGTGTGATGAACTGCGCCGTCCACGGCATCATTGAAGCACCTGACTGATCCCCTACCTCTGCGGCTGTGTATGCAGCATGGACAGCCAGTGCCTCAATCAACCGCAGAGCAAACACACTTATTCACACCCACATCCAACTGGAGTCTGCACCCTCCCTGGGCATGATTATTTATTTAAAATTGGCCACTAATTTCCTAGCCGCGGACCCACTATACCACAGTTTGAGACTAACAATCACAGCTTGGGGCACTTTCCAATACCACTGTGTGCTACTCAAGTATCCATCCACTCTGTCTCATACAGAGCCAGTTTAGAGTTGCCATTCATCCTAACATGCATCTGTCTGGGATGAGAGAGAACATGAAAAATCCAGACAGGCATTTTTAGAGTTATCTATTTTCTGTTTTGATAAAATTAATCTACATCATTACTTCAATCAAAAATAAATATATTAAGGAACTACAGCATAAGCCAGGGGTCGTCAATCACGGTCCTGGAGGGCCACAGTGACTGCAGGTTTTTGCTCCAACCCAGTTGCTTAATAAGAAGCCCTTATTGCTCAAGTAACGCTTCTGATTCACTTTAGTTGTCTCGCTCGTTAAGATTTTGAACTCTTATTGCTTATTTTAGTCTTAAACAGCTGTATTCTTGGTTTTTAATTGCTCCTAATTAGCAATAACATGCAAATGATAAAAAAGACCAGCATTTCTCGATTAAGCTTGTCACCATTTACACCTGTGTGTATTTATCACACACTATTTTGTTTAATTAAATACTTGGAAGGAAAGTGAAGAGAAAAAAGTGAAGGACTGGGAATTACTCCTCCATTTTAGCCTTCAGATCATTTGGATGAAATCCTTAGAAAGGGGAAGAAAATCTAAGATATGAGAATGACCTGCCATAGCAGCCATGAAATTAAATTATTGGCAAGAATTGCTTTCTAATTTAGCAACAAGAACAAAAACCTGCAGCAACAGCGGCCCTCCAGGACTGTGATTGAGGACCCCTGGCATAAGCAATGCCACGTACAGAGAATTAAAAACAAAACCATCAATCTAATAAAAGGAAAACTAATTAAGGATTTAGGCAGCGTCTATTAACAACTTAAATGAGATTCTGTAAAATCTCTAATAACAAAATAAATATATGTATTTTTGAGAAAGACCCCCTTACAGCAAACACTAGTAATCATTCAACGTTATGACACCGAGTTTCAACACAACCTGTACAGCCACACAGCCTCATTCATTCCTAGGCCTTCTCTATCAATCAGACATTGCTAAACCAAATAAATAAGACAGGCGTCTTCGTCTTGAAATTTCCATCTTGATCTAAACCTACCAATCACAGTATATCAGCTGTATGCCAAGATGGCACAAGCTGCACATCACCGTGTCAGGCCACATTTTGACGGAAAGCATGCACACCAACAAATCATCTGAGGCGATGCCTGAAGACTTTGCCAAATGTAGTTTTTCAACATCTTGACACATCTGACACATCGCTCTGAAAGAAACTGACGTTTAATTTCTTTAGTTTGAAAATAAATAGTCTGCAACAAAGTACAGCTTAGATACCTTAAATTACCTGTTACACATAAGAAGACAGCTTGCTACCAAGCACAGCAAGCACTTATGGCAGCACATACCGTACTGTTAAGTGCACCTGCATATACTGTGCTTTGAAGGGTTTATTAACGTGATAGGTGCCTCTTATTTTCCTTTTCCTTTGACAATCTATTTTCCTGTAAATTAATGTTGATGCTACTGTTTCTGACAACTCAAAAAATGTAACATAATCTGATTGCATTTTCAAATTATGTTACATTTTTTGAGTTATCAGAAACAGTAACATCAACATTAATTTACAGGCAAATAGATTGTCAAAGGAAAATAAGAGGCACCAACAGTCATACCAATTCAAGCTACACTCAAGCAAACACTATAGGTACATGTTTTAGGTCTTAAATATTTTGGACCCGTTATTAAAGGGATTTTTTAAATTCAGCAACTATGGCTACAGGTTTTTACACCAACCAGTTTTGCTATAAATGCATCATTGAGTGCGTTTACCTGGACACACAAACCTGGGATAAGCTGAGTAAGGCACAAACCTGGTTTCTTAAAATCTGCAAGTAATGTTCTGGAGTTTTCCTTTAGCAAAAATGCTCTGACAGCATTAAACTGCACAAAAAAGAGTTAAATGTCATCTTTGGCCACCATGAATTAGAAAAAAAAATATGAAGCCTGTGATCATTTTGTTGTGTTTTATAAATACATTCATTTTGCTGTGTGTGATTCGCAGAATGGCCACTGCGTCACCTGATCACACTGTTTCAACATACCTATAGCGAATAGCCTGATTAAACATAAACTGACGCTTTATTAATATGTTCATGTTACCATATTGCATGCAGCATACTCTTTTCTGCTTGGCTGTGTGATGGAGTCCTTCAAAGGAGTGGTGTAGCAGTACGTGTATGACTTGCCTTAAACCCAGTGCTGCTAGGATAATAATAATGCAATTATTTTTACTTCAATTAAATAAACAATGCTGTAGGTTTCTTGTCACTTTAAAAAGTAAATGGACTACGTAATATACGTCACCCCCAAATACTGTACCCAAGGTGGTGCTGCTGAGATTAGTACTGTACGTTCAGCTCATCAAAATAAATCTAGAGTTTTATGAAATATTGAGACAGGTTGCTTCAAGCAGGAGAAGGAATAATGCGATCACCTGAGCATTTTCCTCAGGAAATTCACTTTGTCGAGGCTTCTATCTGTTTCTGCTGAAAGCGTATGTGAAGCTAACACATGCGCAGGCAAACAGAGGACAAAGGACATGTGCAGACTGTAAAATCCTTAAGTGTAACCCAGTTAAGGGTTTACATAGCCAAATGGCCAGGTTACTCACAGAGAAATCTACATGTGTTAACCTGCTTTTTCAGAGACCAATAACCCATTTTCTGAAACTGGAACAGGGGTTTATATAACATTTTAGACGTCCCAATGACTCAGTGGTAGTGCTGCTGCCTTGCAGTGAGGTGACCAGTTTTCAAGTCCCAGGACCTCCCTGCATGGAGTTTGCATGTTCTTTCCAGTTCTGTGTGGGTTTCCTCCAGATGCTCCAATTCCCTCCTACAGTCCAAAGACATGCAGGTTAGGTGGATTGGGGATACTAAATTGGCCCTAGTGTATGGTTGGGGTGTGTGTGTTTGCCTTGTCCATGGGATTGTTCCTGTCTTACAGCCTATGCTTGCTGGGTTTGGCTACCGCCCCACACAGCCCTGCTCAGGGTTAAGCTTGCTTAAAAAAGTATAACATGGTATGGTAGTGCAGGGGTCCCCAACCACCGGTCCGCGACCCACTACCGGGCCGCAGCCGTCTGACAGCCGGGCCGCGAGAGAACTGCTGGCAATGGAGACTCACTCAGACTTTTCAGAACGCTTGGCAGGCGGGGCTTTGCAGCGGCACAGAGAGAGGAGAGAGACCGAGGTGAGAGAGTATTACAACAAAGTATTTTTATGATCCCGACAGTTTCCCCATATGACACGAGTCTATAGAAATCTCGTTACTACGAAGTACATTCAGCAGATGCTTTCATTACAACAAAGTGACCTTGAAATGCTAGAATGAATCATCCACAGAGCAGTTAAGAAGAAAAATCTCGGGTTGCAAACGTATGCGAACTGCTTAATAACTTAATAATAGAAATGTTATGTAAATTGTGTATAAAACTGACCCCCCCACACCCCCCCCGACTGGTCCGTGGAAAAATTTGCATCTAATAAAGTGGTCCTCACTGTCAAAAAGGTTGGGGACCACTGTGGTAGTGTATTATAGAAACCAGATTTTTGTCAATAAGCGGGTTATTAAAGTGGATGTAAACACATTCATTGCTACTTTTAATTGTTTAGTTCTCTGGCCTACACCTATTTCTGATGAGAAGTCAAGTAAAATGACACCTTTTATTGGCTAACTAAAAAGATTACAATATGCAAGCTTTCAAGGCAACTTGCCTGAAGAAGGGGCCTGAGTTGCCTCGAACACACAATGTTCAAATGCACACTCTATTTATTATTTTTCTTCATCACAGCACAGAGTGCACAGATTACCCACAAGGCTCAGTCCTTTTTTACTTCGCTTCTTAAGTCTTTTTTTCTTTGAATACTTTTGTCTGCCATGGCTTTTTGTGGGTTCAGGGCTATTCACAAGCACCCCATAAATGGTACAATATTTAAATATATACAGTGTATACACAGACATACCTGTATACATAAATGTGGAGGACTGGAGTAAGTGTGTCGTCCATGGCTTGATTACCAGTTGGACTTATTGTTCGCTGATTGGCAAATCTTGTTGACCTGGTGAGGGTGTGTGCATGCCCTCAGATGAGCTCTTCCTACCTTGCACCAGTGCTGCTATGTTTAAGCTCCAAGGAACCCTAAATTTGTATTAGGAGGCTTCAGATAGTTTAATTTACAATGCACACATTGTTATAGCCTCAATCTTTAAACCAACTGTACAAATGCACTCATGTAGATCAATACTTTTTATTGTGTACTATCACTGTTCTGACTTAGTGTGGTGAGAATAATGTTATTTGTAGGATTTGTTTCTGTTGTCAAGGAATTTGATTAACTATTGACTAACAGCACTACTCAGGAGGCCTTTATGTTGCCTTTGTCTGGTTTGCAGTAATGTTATTGAAAAGAATTTACATTTGTCAATGTTACCATGGAAGTAATCCCTTGAATTCATAACTATCAAAACCAAAGAAAGAAAAAAAGGAACAAAACAGTTATAGTACTAAATTCCTTTCAATAAAACTAAAAGAATTAATTCAGTTTTTCATTTAAATTGATCATGATCAGTTGCCTACAACCGGAAATACATGTATATCACAAAGTTAAATACGAACGGCAAGCACTTAACAGAAAATTGAAATTCCCAAGGATCACAATACAGCTGTAATTAAGCATAGGGGCCACATTTTGAAAAATGCTCTTTAACCCAAAATCTCTTATTAAAGCCTTCATTCTTTAATATTCATTATGCTGAGCTGTAATCTAATAATAACGTTGACTGTTCTTCAGCCCCAATACTGTAGCATTCAGTTATGGATACTCAAGGGCATAGACTACGGTTTTATCAGGCTGCAAGTGATGTTAAACAATAAAAAAATGGAGGTCAGCAAAATTCTCAAACAAGCCGACACCATCAATTTGGGCTGTTCTCTTCATACTGGCTGATTACAATAAACCACTACGGCAATTGCATGCATAGCTGTCGCTTCTGGAACGACATATAAAAGTTGACTCATAGCCAACAGTGCAACCAACCAACCTGCTATGAGAGGAGTGTGGTGGATTGATTTCTTGCATATAAGTTGATAAATACTTTGTATGTTTTTATTCGTAAACTAGAAAAAAAGCAAATGTAGTACTAATGTTTCAGGAGGAATGTTTTGCTTCATTGATGAAAACAGCAATACTTTAATATTTACCTAACCAGAAACTAAGGGATAAGCTGTACCTGAGCACTTTAATTGGTAATTGGTTAGGAAGGGGCTGAAAAATTAATCCTATTGGCCTAAAGTATGGCTGTTTATGATTGGTTTTGATTTGGAAACCACTGGTTTGTGTTTTGTGGTCAGAATGGTAGAATGTTGGTCACCTTGCCATTGCCTCTTTCTCTTACCAGCTGGCCAGGAAAAGAAGACCATGATGAAGACAACTCTATCTTGGCAGCAGTACTGTGACAGACATTTGGTCTGTTTCAATACTCCATTTAAAGGGGTCATGTGGCAGGAAAGCAAGCCAGACCGAAGATAAACTGAGAGCCACATATGGGCACGATGCACTGCTACTTAGGTTGTAAGGGTATGGTTTGGAAATACTCACGTAGTATTCTGCTTCCTTTATGGGCATTATTATCAATAATACATAATTAAATGTGTAAGTTAACTCCTGCTGGTTTATTTACTCTGTCTAATTGCCTGAGGTTACAGATGTAGAGGGGAAGGGGAATGAACTGCTAAAGAACCTGACCACACAGTGGGAAGTGTATGGGATTTTAGAAATTTTATTATCCCTTAACTACTCGCACCATTTCTTATCTCATAAGTACTCGTGCGGTGTACTTTATGCACCTCTGTTAAAATGGCTATTCATATGCACGTTGTGAGGTTGTAATATAAAATATTGCAATAATTTTAAATTATACATGTTTTTAATGTAATTTAATACCATATTACTGAATAGTATGACACACTCTAGAACTATCTGAAATAAAACCTGATTCACTTCTCCAGTGCTCATTCGTCACAAGTCACAGTTTCATCCACTGCAGGATTTGCACATTTCACTTCCGTTGTTGAATGTTGTTTACAGGCAAAGTCATTGCAAGAAGAGCATCTCATCATTGTCATACATAAGTAAGTACCCACGCGGTGTCCCAAATGCACCATATGGAACTTGTTACTGTGTATCCACTCATAAAACTGGCTGGGGTCACACTGGAGGGAAATCATTGCGACAGTGTACTTGTAATGAATCAGGCTGAGGATAGATGGTGGAAGCTGCTGGTAGGTTCAAGTAAAAGGACGTTGTTCAAATATAACCGAGACTGGCAGGCCCGGTCTTAGGTATTATGGGGCCCTAGGCGAAAGGGGGGTCCAGGGGCCCCCTGAGGGGGCGGAGCCCCCCTGGAAGCTCTGTGAAATGCGTGAAAATTAGACCAAGGAGTCGATCCGGGGCCCCCCGGACGCCGGGGCCCTAGGCGGTCGCCTACTTCGCCTATGATTAAGGCCGGGCCTGATTGGGACAAATAATGCTGTAGTATATTTAAGTATATATGACAATTGCTCACTCGGACAATTTGTTTTGGGGGCCCCCAAGAAGGCAGGGGCCCTAAGCTATAGCTTGTGTAGCTTATACGTAAATCCTACACTGGAGACTGGTGTACAAAATACACCAGCGTGAGTAGTTAAGGATTAAGGTCTACACAACAAGGAGTATAAAGGGGGGAAATACGATCACTATTGGACCTTACACGACAGAACAATGAGCAACTGTGAGGTTAAAAAGACATCAAAACACAACATCCTTTCATTTATTTCTGAAGGAATTGTTAGGAAAGAACAACTCCATTGACTGTTTAAATACTGATAGAGAACTTTAAAAAGCAGAGTAGTATGCCACAGAGTAGTATGATTAAAACTAAAAAGATATAATTAATTTAAACTTGAAATGAATACACAGCATATTCTGAAATCCTACTGTTAGTGAGCTGTTTGTATTCATGTTTTGTATGAGAACATAAAATGTTTGAAAAGTGAGAGGAGGCCAATAAGTTTATTAAACTTGTTCGGCTAGATGGCTTTAGGTGTCCTTCAGTGCATGATTCTCTATTTAACTAAAATGATCTTGCTATTTTATTGATGCTGTTGAGAGATTTGAAGTTGTTTAAATAAAAAATACTGTGTGTATTATATATAGCTATGCAAATAAAAATATATAGTATATATTGTTTATTGTATATACTACAGTGGAACCTCGGTTTGCGAGCATAATCCGTTCCAGAAACGTGCTCGCAGTCCAAAGTGCTCGTATATCAAAGTGAATTTCCCCATAAGAAATAATGGAAACTAAGATGATTTGTTCCACAACCCAAAACTATTCATATAAAAATGATTAATACAAAATATAAAGTAAAAATACATAAAACAAATTAACCTGCACTTTACCTTTGAAAAGAATCATGGCTGGTGTGAGTGAGTTTCTAAACTCTTGTGGGATTGCACCCAACAGGACGACAGGCGTCCCAAAGCAGTCTCCCAGCGCTGTAGCAGTTCACCGTAAAAGCGAATCCGAAAAGATCGCGGACATGCTATAAGCACCTGCCGTCGATGGGTGATACAAGGAACAAGGAACATTATAAATGCGCAGGGCCCTGCCTGACTGCTGTGTCTGTGTATAGGAGAGCGGCAGATCCTGCTACAATAAATAACCGCACTGTTGCTGTTTCAAGCTGAATAAAGCTGGTGTTGCTAAAGTACTGAGACTCAGCTTCGTGTTTTAGGGTGCAAGACGGGGACTGGCACGTCACAGCACACACGCACGCGCGAGCACACATACATACACACGCGCGCGCACGAGCACACACACACACATACAGTCACAATACTAATGCTGTAGTAAACAGTACAGTATACGCTCGTACGGATGTTGACTATATGAGTGAGGCACACCGACTCAGACGGAGAATAGGAGACGATTGCCCACAATCCCGCAGTGAGAGAGAGAGAAGAACCATCAGCTCAGTTGTGATCACATGACACTCAGCAGACAAAGCATATACATACTACTCGTACTGCAAGACCTCGCTCGTTTATCAAGTCAAAATTTATTAAAAATTTTTGCTCGTCTTGCAAAACACTCGTAAACCAAGTTACTCGCAAACCAAGGTTTCACTGTATATATAATGTACCAAGCTGTCCCCTGATAGCTTTCATTTCTGAGGGCCTCTTGATATACAGTATTTTTGGTTTTGCTATCGGGGCGAGAATGTATCTCTGGCCAAGCGGAAGGTAGGTATGCTCCAACGTCAAATGTTGTCACTGTATCTGATCGTGTTCAGCTCTGATTGGAGAGCGTCCCCCACATGGGGAGAAGAGCACGGGGCCGTAATATCTCTGCCAATGAGCAGGTACCCTCTAAAACACACGTAGCTGTGATCTCTCTCAAAAACGTCAAACGTTACTCTTTAACAACCTCTAGATGATAATGTCTACTGAAGGAACAGGTATCACCAGCTAAGCAGAGGCAAGGTACGATGTAACACGTGGCGAGAGATCCAGCGACTCGAACGGAGGCTGGCATGTGAGTAAGGATGGACCCTGCCCGGCTCCCGAGGTCCTGCCTCCCCCTCCCCTTGGCCCGCAGCCTGTCTCTGGGATTCGCATGAATAAATCGGTCCCTCAATAGAACTATTATACTTAGCGTGATGAGAGAAGTTGCAAAATCAACTGGAATCCATCCATCCATCCATTTTCCAACCCGCTGAATCCGAACACAGGGTCACAGGGGTCTGCTGGAGCCAATCCCAGCCAACACAGGGCACAAGGCAGGAACCAATCCCGGGCAGGGTGCCAACCCACCGCAGGACACACACAAACACACCCACACACCAAGCACACACTAGGGCCAATTTAGAATTGCCAATCCACCTAACCTGCATGTCTTTGGACTGTGGGAGGAAACTGGAGCGCCCGGAGGAAACCCACGCAGACACGGGGAGAACATGCAAACTCCACGCAGGGAGGACCCGGGAAGCGAACCCAGGTCCCCAGATCTCCCAACTGTGATGCAGCAGCGCTACCCACTGCACCACCATGCCGCCATCAACTGGAATGTTGAAGCAAATTCTAGAAAAAAACTCTTGTGAAAAGCGGACAGACAGCTAGACAGACAGACATTGGATTTTATATATATAGAGAGAGATAATTGTATGTTGTGGCTGCTAGGGGGAATCACCGACCCCCAAACCACCGACAACCACTCTGGCCTATTCCTGGGTTTAAAAGACATACAGTGTGTATAGAAAAGAATCAAACATCTTTAAAATATTAATGTTTTATTGCTTTGCAGCCTAAAATGAAGACATACCCAAAAAATATTTCTCCAGCTGTATTTACAAAGTGCATCTTATAACAAACAAATAAAAGATATACCAGCAAGAGTTCAGAAAAAAAATAAAAAACAAAAAAAACAGAATCACTGCAATGATTAAAGTATCATCCCCTTGTGGAATCCCCATTTTCTTTGTTCTTTGTTTGAGTCTGTTGGGGTACTTCTCTACAAACTTTGCACATCTAGACTGTGGACTATTTGCCCACTCTTCTTTAAAGAACTGTTCAAGCTCAGTCAAATTGGATGGTGACCATTGGTGGACTGCAATCTTCAAGTCATGCCACAGATTTTTAATAGGGTTCAAGTCTGAGCTCTGACTAGGCCACACAAGGACATTCACCTTTTTCTCCTTCAGCCACTGTGGGGTCAACTTTGCTGTGTAATTTGGGTCATTTTCATGTTGGAAGGTGAACATTCTTCCTATTGCCAACTTTCTGGTAGAGCGCAGCAGGTTTTCCTCAAGAATTTGATGGTATTTTGCCCCAACCATTTTTCCTATCTTGAGTGCTTCAGAACCTGCTGCAGAGAAACACCTCCACAACAGGATGCTATCACCTCCATACTTTACTGTAAGTATGGTACATTCTTTGGATAGTAAGCTGTATTGGCTTTCTGCCAGATATACCATTTGGCATTGAGGCCAATTACTTTGATTTTGGTCTCACGTGACCGTAACACCTTTTTCCAACTGGCCTCAGAATCTTCAAGGTGCGTTTTGGAAAAGCTCAATCAAGACTTAATGTGGGCTTTCTTGAGAAGTGTTTTTTTTTCTTGCAGCCTTCCCTTACAATCCACATTTATGGAGCATTTGTGAAATTGTTGTCACATGCACACAATGACCAATCTTTGACAAAAATTCCTGTAACTGCTTCAAAGTTGCCATGGGCCTATTGCTAGCCTCTCTAACCAGTTTTCTACTTGCTCTTTCATCCAGTTTGTAGGGACGGCCAGATCCGGGAAAGGGTCCTATTAGTACCAAACTCTTTCCACTTCATGATTATGGACTTTACTGTGCTCCTAGCGATTGATAAAGCCTTTGAAAATTTTTGTATCCATCTCCTGACTTGTGCCTGTCCATAGCTTTATCCTTGAGATCTTTTGACAGTGCCTTGCCACCCATGGTTGATTGTTTGCTTTCAGATGCACTTCCTGGAATGCTCTAGGAATAGCTGTTTTGATGCTGAACTAATCCGAATGATTACAACTGATGACAAGTGGAAACCAATAAGCTTGGTGTGCGATGGAGAAGGTGTGTAGTTACTATTGTTTAGGAGGAGGGTGATCCTTTAACCATCTCAGTGATTGTGGTTTTCAATTTTTAATTTTATTTTTTCTGAAGTGTTGCTACTGTATTATAACTTTCACTTGGCTGTTATAAGTTGCATTTAGTTATTACAGTTGGAGAAATATTTTTTGTGTGTTTCTTCATTTCAGGCTGCAAAACAATAATATGTGAATATTTTGAAGGAGGGGTGATTCTTTTCTACACACATTTGTGAGGGACAGACAGGACCCTTAACTGGTTGGGACACCTTCTTAAAGGATAAACCAGAGGAGCAGATATGCACAGGGTACTGCCTCCCCAGGATCACTAAGACAGCAGCCCCCCTGGAAGAAGAAAGAATCAATGTTTTAATTGTAGTGGAAAATCAACAGTTCAGCCATATCTTGGTCCAAGAATGTCCATTTTATATCACAGCAGTGTTAGCCATAACATGTTACCGTATATACTTGCGTAAAAGTCGGGTCTTGAAACCCGAAAAATCAATCATAAAATCAGACCCCGGCTTATATGCCTGTTCAGAAATATGACACTTAATGGGTTTTTTTTTACGTCTTTTTGCTTCCTCCAATCTCACACCAGTTTCTCAGACACATCGAATTTTGTTGCAGCAACGTACTTACCAATTTCTTTCGCCACTTCAACGACTTTTAATTTAAAACCAGCTTCATATTTTCTTCTAATCGAACGCTCCATTGTAGATAAGGGATGCTCTTATGATAAAGGTGTATGACGCTGTGATATACAAAAAACACAAAACAGTGCTAAAGTCGCTTCGGAATAGTTTGGGTATTACCGTGTGGTCACGTAGGCACAATACATAGAAAAAAAGGCAGTGTGCTCCTTGGTTACTCTCTTAGGTGGGCGTTAGCATATTATAATCTCTTGGACCAATAGCATTAGTTTTCCACATTTGGCTAGTATGACCAACATTATAAAATACCGGAAATTTTATGGTAAAATCTTATTTGCAGGAGAACTTAAAGGCAAGTATATACGGTACTTCAGGGCCATGCCTATCAAATCAGTATATAATGCTAAGCACTACTATTTTCACGAGGGCAATTATTTTTCCACATACATATTGTTTTGATTCAAGAATGGTTCCAGTCCAAAACTAATGAGAAGTAGGAAGGCTTTGGTCAAGATATAGGGACAAAAAATAAATATAGATGAAACCTTCGTAACCTGTCACAATGATTTTATAAGCAAGATTTTCATACCTGAAAAAAGCACCGCCACTCAACTACACTCTTTGTCAATTAGCAGTCAGGAAAGCCCATAAGAAGCCCACATATGACCCAACCTTATAGCAACTAACTCTTTAAAAATCTGCTGGCTCCTTGAAATAGCATGTTCAAGATTAACTCTTGACTTTTTTTTTACTAAGTCTATCTTTCTCTTTGGCATTTAAATGGGGCTTTCCAGCCAGAAGCACATACAGTACCTTTTTACATGTTATTTTGGCCATACTTTAGACCTCAGTGTTTCTTTTAAATGATCATTCCATCCACAAAGGGACACCAGGAGGGAATGTTAAACCACTGCTCAAAAGTTTGTACCCAACCTCCCTGAGGTCAAAACTCCTCTGTGGCAGCCACCAAAAAATTCAAGAAAGTTCATCTGCCAAAAAAGACCTCAAAAGACCAATGACCTCATTACAAGAAGACACACTGTAGGCTTTCATTTTTTGATTTTGATAAGGTATGCACAATGTGTTTGGATGCCTTAAAATTGGGTTTAAGTGCTGATTTACTGGGGGAGTATGCTACCATTGGGGGCGCATTTAAATTTCTCACAAATGCTGAAAGTTACTACACTCAAAATGAAAGAATACTATGTGTTATTTTATTTGCAGGTAACTGTCCTGACAACTGTTTTTTGAGATATAATGTTGATATGAAGAGTGAGCATGAAGTTCATCTCAAGACCAATATGCCACCGTCAAAATGATGCTCCAGCTATAAAAACATAACGTCACCAGTAATTGAAGTTATTCCGTACTGTAAAACAAGACAACGTGAATATTTTTAAGGGGGGAGGTGATTCTTTTCTATACACATTTGCGATGGATGGCCAGGACCCTTACTTGGCCGGGATGGAAGGAAAAACCAGGGGAGCAGATATGCACAGGGCACTGCCTCCACAGGAGCACTAGACAGCAGCCCCCCTGGGTTGCAGCAGTGCCTCAGATTCCCACGGGAGTTGGAGTTTGGCACATCCCTGTTGGGTTCCGTGGGGGCCACCAGGGGGAGCTGCAGAGCCATACTTTGTTGGCCTTCAAGCACACCTGGGAGTGCCTCCGGACCTCACTAATGAGCCACTTGGAGTACTCCCAGGTGCAGCCTAAATGGAGCCGCCCACCTTTTTTTTTTGGAGAGCCACAGAGAAAAGGGCTACGCTCAGGATTCAAACTCACAAACGTTAGATCTGTGAGGAGCAAGTACTAATCATTGCTCCACTGTGCTGCCTAAAGCAACAAAGAGCAAGGAAAAAAATCAATAAGTAGCAAAGCTAAGATCTGATCAGAGACATTCTGGAAAAAACAATCATCTTCTAAGTGTTATTAAGCTATAGCCAGTAGAATTAAGATATGGAGGAAAATATTAAGAGGTTATTTGGTAATATTTTTGAATGCTGCTGTAAGTGCTAAGTATTGCTGCTCATCAGAAAAATACATGAGCACTACTTAATAAAATCACAATTTAATTTTCCAGACTAGCTTGCTATTGCACAAACTTTTTTTTTTGTCGTTCAAAGTAATTGTTTCATTAAGAGACAACCATTGTTAATATATTACGTCACTTAATTCAAGTAGGTACTGCATTCCTTCCTCCATTCAGCAGCACCTAAAATATTTCATTTTACATGTGTTATTAACTGTTGTTCAACCCAGATGGGTTTTTATCCTTGACTACACTTTGGTACCAAGTTAAATGTTTAGCTGATGGCTATGTTATTATTTGGCAGTCGGCTAAGAACAAAATAAGCAAGTGAATAAAAAAGCAACTCATGCACAGACAGGATCAACCCATGTACACTAAAGGCAGTAACGGCAATAAGCATCTTTCTGCAGTCCATGAAGAAATAAAGCCTCAACTGTTAGTAATTTCCATGACAGCGAGCACAAGGCAGAAACAAGATAATAAACTAAATGACTTGTTCTATTAAAGGTAAAAATTGGCTTCTATTAAAGAAATTGGCCAGACTTGCAGTCTGTCATGTCTCACTTTCAATCACACCCTTCACCACACTTCCATAGCCACAATCATTCAGACATTACCTGAGGCTCATTTGGGTTCATCTCCTCCATTATTTAAACAAACTGCTTGCAGTCAGCCCATACAGAATTAAACAGAGTCAAAAGAAAGGATCAATGTTTTAGTTGAAGTGGAGAATCAACAGTTCAGCCATGTCTTGGTCTAAGAGTGTCCATTTTATATCACAGCAGTGTTAGCCGGAACAAGTTACTTCAGGGCCGTGCCTATCAAATCAGCATATAATGCTAAGCACTACAATTGTTACAAGGGCAATAATTTCTGCACATACATGATATCATTTTGATTCAGGAAAGGTTCCAGACCAAAAACTAATGAGAAGCAGGAAGGCTTTGGTCGAGATACAGGGACAAAAAATAAATGTGGATGAAACTTTCATAACATGTTACAATAATGTTATAAGCAAGATTTTCATACCTGACAAAGCACCACCACTCAAACACACTCCTTGTCCATTAGCAGACAGGAAAGCCCATAAGAACCCCACATATGACCCCAACTTTTTAACACCTAACTCTTCCAAAATGTTCAAGATAACTTTTTTTTTCTAACTATATCTTCTCTTTGGTATTTAAATGGGGCTTTCCAGCCAGAACCACATACCTTTTAACATGCTATTTTAGTCATACTTTAGATCTCACTGTTTCTTTCAAATGATCGTTCCATATGCAAAGGGACAGCAGGTGGGCATGTTAAACCCATTGTTCAAATTCTGTACCCAACATCCCTGCGGTCAAAACTCCTCTGTGGCGGCCACCAAAAAATTCAAGAAAGTTCATCTGCCATGTGAAATAACAACATGGCACCTCAGAAGACCAATGACCTCATTACATGAGGACCACTGTAGGCTGTCGTTTTTTAATTTTGATAAGGTATGAACAATGCATTTGGATGTCTTAAAATTAGGTTTAAGTGCTGATTTACTGGGGGAGTATGGAGCGCATTGAAATTTCTCACAGATGCTGAAAGTAACTACACTCAAAATGAAGGAATGCTATGTGTTATTTTATTTGTAGGTAATTGACCTGACATATTTTTCAAGATAAAATGTTGATATGAAGAGTGACCATGAAGTTCATCTCAAGGCCAATTTGCCAAGAGCACCTTACACTGTCAAAATGATGCTCCAGCTTTAAAAACACAACGTCAACAGTAACTGAAGTGATTCCATACTCACTGGTTGACTGTAATTGTATCACAACAACACAGTGATCTAAGCTTTACCATATTGAAACCTTTTTTTAGCATAGCAGTGAGTGTTGGCACCTCTTCAGAAGTCTTCATGGGAGAAAGCTCTTCGACCAACTGTTACTGTATCACAGCAATCCGTTTCACCATACCAGCACCTTTTCTTAGCATACCAGTTAATCTTCATGGATGAGATAACTATACCGCACGTAATCTGGTTCAACTTCAAGTAATGAACATCATAATTTTTCACAGAGTAAGTGGAGATAAGACAGTTAATCTGTATTTTGTTTGTGTGACTTACTAACTGCATTCCTGATGGTCTCTCTGCCTGTTAGATACTTTTACATTCACTGGGAAGTGCAAGAACCTATTACCTACTGGTCATTACCAAATAAAAGCAACAGAGGACATACCAGTACCATACAGTACTAGTTTTATTTTTTGACAGCATGGTATCCATAGAGTCAGTTGAACGAAGCAAGCTCTTCACAGAGCTGCCTTTTTAAATTGTTTTTGCATTTTAGAGAGAGAGGCTGGGAGCATGCATTGAGAGTGTGATGCTGCACCCACCACATGACGAGAGCAGGGCTAAAATATTTTATACTATGAGAAGTTTTCCTTCTTCATCTACCTGTCATAGTCACTTGGCAGCACAACACAATATTTTCTATATCTAAATAAATGAAACTGTAAGATGCCTGTCTGTTAATTTTGTATGTTTGTTCGGCAAACATGCGAAAATGGCAGAACTGATTTTCACAGAAGTTTGAATGGGTATTGCTGCTGGTCCAACTTTAAAAACAAGCAATGTGGAGTGTCAGAGATGAATAATGCAAAAAAGAGGAGCAAAGAGGTTCAGATCACAGGAACGAGTTGTCTCATAATCCAATGAAGATTCCATAATCACAACAGAATTCTATTTTCAGTGAGAATACTTAGGTGGTGCTGCGTTTAGGCAAACTCATTTCATGAAAGAAAAGAGGAATTTTCTTTTATTAAAAACTGGGATAAAAAAATCTTATTCAAAATAAATAACAGGAGGCAACTAGAAGTGCTAAAGCTTATTGAGCAAACTGCTATTCAGTAAGTGTGAAGTGGGAGCGAGTAAGCCTTTTGTGGAGGCTTAGGCCCCCTGTAGACTTAGATGACTGTGTGGTTTCCAGACAGTTATGTTAGCAGACATCTATCCATCACTCCACCACTCTGTACACAGACAATATTCAATCAATAAATAGTTCATTTTGCTGTATATGGCTGCCCCATGTGTATTATTAGTATGAATGACTTAACAAGCTTTTTATAAGTACCAAGACTTTTCAAAAAATCTGAGTAACAAAGATGTTGCTGGGTACAGGCACGCTTTTGTCATTACCTTCCAAGACATTTAGCTCTAATATTTCAGACTTGTCTTTTAATTTTAGTCAATAACATATCTGAGCAATACAAGAAAACTATACAGCTGGTAATTCATATTTACCACAACCTTTAACAAGAATTTAAACAATAACAACAACAATATTTGTAGAGGTGCCATACTACTTCAGCTGATGTGATATTTTTCTTTTCTACTTGCAATACTGGACAGTTACAAAAATGCCAGAGGAAAACCAGAATGTAAAGACAAAAAATCTAGAAAGACTCAAGGAGAATGTGCCAGCTCCACACAAGTGGTGAAGGATTGTGAAATAAGATGTTGGTGTTGTGAGGCAGCAATGATAGACGTGAAATAATAGGTCTTTAGCCTAAGTTTAGTCAACATGAGCAGGAGTGCAGTGTAAGCTGGGAGAGTTGGAACATGAAGGCATATTTTAGAGGGTCTGCATAGGGACTTTTTGCACATGTCAAATCCCAGGGGACTAACGTTGAGTTAGGTTTCGAATGAGCCCACTTAGTGATAGCGAACATTTTCTGTAATCTATTGTTTTTTTAATATACTTTTAATGTTTTTTAAGAAATTGTAAAATATCAGCATGCTCTTTTAGCAGCGACGAAAACCTGTTGCTAAGTGAGTCTTGTTTTAAATGCTCATTGGGCAAGAATTACCAGAAAGAAATCATTTACTTCATTTTGAAAGAAAAAATTATACGTAACTAAGAAATGGAGTCACGTGGGAATGTTCACCAACATCTTGTTGCTACTGGAACTAGTCTAAAGACTTAACCCTTTCAGGTTTTATGATTCAATTTTACTTGCTGATACTTTAACTCTTTCAGGGCTGATGTCAACTCTTGTCAAAAGGAGGAGTTGGCGATGGTAATCATCTGTAAACTGTGACAAAACCAACCATGATGTTTTAGTTGGACTCTCATTGCTAGAAGAAAAGTTAGCTCCATTGGTTTTGACTGAGATTTCCTGCGCTCGCGTGAGTAGCAAGGCACAAACAATGGCAAAAATGGCACTGACATCTGGCGAGAGATCAAAGCGAATGCGTAAAACAAAATACTCTGTGGACAACATTTTGCCAGTTATCTCTGAATTGGACTATGACTTGTCGGACTCCGATTTTGATACAAGTGATCGAAAACAAATGTGAGGCTCCAGCTTCAGCTGATTGGTCCCTAATCATGGTGCGGAACAGGTTCATGTAGTTGACACGCCTACAGCAATGTTCAGCTGGGAGGACTGCCACTTACAATGATAAGTGGTAGAAACCAGATTGCAATGCATTGCAACCGTGACCGCTGCTGCTGCCACCCCAGCCACGTGAAGACAGGCTGGCAGCAAGCCTGCCACATGTTCTTGGCAAACTGGCAGCCACAGCATGCAGCAACAGATGTTTAATTTTGATTTCTGTGTGAAACCATTGCATTTCAGAAAACTGTGTTTTGGAAAAAACATTCAGCCCTCAAAGAGTTAATTGCTGTAATTTATAAGTGAAAACGTAAAGCTGGTGTCTCTGTTTGACTGCTACTATTAGGCCAAGGTTAGATGGTTCATTCCTTGTCTAGCTGTGGTTCCTTAAGGACACAGAGGGGTGTCTTTGTGAAGCCCTCTACTGCAGGCAGCGTGCCATAGAGGTCCCTCAGGGTGAAACATATGGGGTGCAGCATAGAAGTTTGGAAAGGAAACATCTTACAGAGAGCAGTTACAGGGCTAGTTTTGACATTTCATTCTTTTCCCTATCTAGAAAAAGATCTAAGAGGTTAGTTGGTACCATTTGTGTAGGTGCATGTCAAGTGACCTGATAACATGATAAATAGGCAGCCTTAACCATATGTAATCTCTAAATATATATATATATATATATATATATATACAGTCAAAAGATCTGAAAAAAAACCAATATGGTAAATCTAAAAATGTAAATACCGTATTTTTCGCACCATAAGACGCACTTTTTTTTCCCCAAAAGAAGGTTGGAAATGTCTGTGCGTCTTATGGAGCGAATATTGCGTCACAGACCGTGATGTGTATTACCTAACAAAAGTTGACATCCAGGGGTAGAGGGCGACAAAACTCACTGTTATGTTACAGGCATTCCCTCTGTGTTTGGAGGAATGTTAGACTCATTGACTCGGCATCTAATCCTTGCGTGTTTGTGAGTTGCGAAATGTAAACAAATGTAAACAAAGGCAAGATGGCATTGACATCTCACGAGGAAGCGAAGCAAGTACAGAAAGCAAAATACTCAGCAGACGATGTTTTGTGCATTATCACTGAGTCGGACTTTTGTTGAGAGTGATCAGGAGATTGAACAAGAGAGTGAGGAACTGGCATCAGCTGATCGGGACACCAGCCGATGCCGCCCCAGCTGAGCATATTCGTGCAGCCGATGCACCTATGGCAAGGTTCGTGTGAGAGGAATATCTAGACATTGATCCGTGGGAGCCAAACTGGCTACCGGACTTCACAAGACAGTATGGCTTGCTGTTGGACTCGACAGATTACCAGCCGCTGGAAACCCACAACAAAACACAAGATGAAGGGCTTTGTGGCATTACAAATATAGATGGGACTAGACTGGCGATATAACTTCAGGGAGCATTTGTCCAAACGTGCTTTGTCCCCTGGTGGCTTTGGACAGGTTATGCCGCGTGATGATAGGTACGTGCTCCTGCAAAGTGATTGTGAGCAACTGAGCTTCATAAATTCTGACACTAGCGATGAGGAGTTCTTGGGGTTTCCATAAAAGTAGAAGAGTGCTTGAACCTTAAAGTCTCTCCTTATTTGTTAATGACAGTGATGATATTTCTTAATACCGCTTTTGAATTTACATGGTTGAAATATTATTCTGCTGTATTTTATTAAACATATTAGTACACCATTTGGTTCAGAATATTTTTTTTCTTGTTTTCCTCCTCTAAACCTAGATGCGTCTAATGGTCAGGTGCGTCTTATGGTGCAAAAAATACGATTAATTAAAAATATATGCATAACCTAGTGCCAGCACAAGCTAGCTGTAATGGGGATGAAAAGCCTCAATGCAAGTCATCTGTTCTAGCAAACAACATATTTACTGAACTAAGTGATCCTCTGTTTGCCAACACCTTTTTGTTTGGAACTGTGTGGGTCTTGACTTCTGATAAGTTGATCTTATCTCCTTATAATATACTAGAGTTGAATTAGTCAAGAATGAAAAGCACAAAAATTGTCAATTGTAGAACCATTTTGATCTTATTCGGTTTTAAGGAAAACTCACTGAAATTGCTGAAAATAAAAATTTATGAAAGTATATAAAAATGTCTGATGTTGGAACAAAGAGGCAATGTTGAAAAATGATGCACTTGTGAGTCCTGAAACAGTTTTGTGCTAACATGAAAATATACACTTTATACAAATTTTTGATTATTATGAACATTAAATCAGTATCTGAATGTATACAACAGATTAAAAGAGTTAGGTTGCTAATTTTATTTAACATTGTGTGATGTATAAGGATATAATACCAGAATGGTTAAACTGTTTCTTATACAATATGATGAATTATTAAAAAGCTAGAATAAAAATACACCTTCATAAATTCTAAGAGAAGATCGATTAGTATACTCAGCTAGGCTGCTCTGGCAGGAGAACTCTTACTCAGCAGCTTTGTGTCATTGCCTTTCTTGAATCACACCCTTGCTTCATTTTAAATTTGATTTTGCCAACACTATTGTCCTGTCATTGGTGTAGAATCACACATACCTTTTCAATACAGTGGCCTAAGATAATAAATAACTACAAAAGTTACTTTTTATTATTGTGAAAGTAAAATCCTATTGTTCTGCCACATGTTTTCAGTAAAACTCATCACCATGCCTTTGGTTTGTTGTTGCCTGAGTCCTATTTAAGTGTTGACTGCTGGTACATGACGTCTGTCAACTGTAAATTTCTTTGACTTCCTCAGCATGGTAGAAAATGAACCGCAGTTTGTTATGGGCCATCTGTGCATCACTGCTGGGAAGGATCTGCCAATGAAGAGGGCTAGTCAAGAACCTTCAAATGATAATGCAAACAAATAATCTGTACAGCTAATGCTATGTATTAGTTGCAGATTATATATATATATTGTATATATACTGTACTGTATATATATATATATATATATATATATATATATATATATATATATATATACACACACATATATATATACAAATATATTTGTGTGCAATTTGTTCCCACCCATTTATTAAAGATTTCTCTTCTTTAATTGTTCCTATTACTTGCCTTTCTAAAACATGTTTGACGCAGTATATTTTTTTGTATACAGGTGTCTGTTGCAATGTCTGTGTCACAGGAAGTGACACTATAATTATGGCAGTGATCACAGCACTCACGATCCCTTAATGGATACACAATGTACTCTTCTCAGCTCTTAGCGATAGTTAGGTTCTGAACAGCTAGGCTTTAGGTTTTTGAACACTTTTTGGTCTTCAACTTTGATTATGGTTTTGCTTTTTGGTTATGTTCACATTATCTCATATTTTTTTCTCAGTTACGAACTCTGCCTGTTTCTTGAATGCAATTATTATTTTATGTTTTTCATCTCTTTCTTCTTGCTTCAATCAAAATAATCTCAAGAGATTATATATATATATATATATATATATATATATATATATATATATATATATATAGTGATGGAAAGCAGGGCATCTGTGAGCCCCAAACCCCTACTAAGAGTCCTAGGTTCAAATAACAGTGAGTTAATTTCACACACTCCTCAAGAAAATCAACAAAAATGCAACACAAGAAGAGGTTTCTCTCTTTCTCCCCACAATAATCTTTCCTCCTTCCTCTCACTACCGCACTGCCATCCCCCAGTTGAGTGTTTCCTTTTTCCTCCCAGCTCCAATTTGCCTGGACAAGGTAGTGTGGTCGCTTTTATTGAAGACCCGGGAGTACCTCTGGTGCCAGGGTGACTACCCAATATAAGCACTTCCGGGTCATACGGAAGTCCTATTGTAGGGAGCGCATCTCCCTGTAGCACCCCTTTGTGGCACCCAGGGACCCCAGCAGGGCTGTGTTGCCGGACTGCACTTCCCAGCTTGCCCTACTGATTCCCTACTGGGCACCGATATCCAGGGCCCATTCCATAATGATGACTTCTTCTGGTTGACTGTCAATCCATCTTCTCCAGCCATCACTTCCGGGTCTGGCTTCTTCCTCTCTCCCAGTTGGGATGTCCATCTGTCTGTTTGGAGCCTCCTGTCCAGGTAAGGAACCATTCCCTCCTCTGGTCAGGATGCCAGTCCAACCCCTGTGGCATTTACAATATTGTGGGAGATGGCCGGCTGTTCATCCCGGCCAATACCCCCAGGCCGCTAGATGGAGCCCTCCCTGCAGCATGGAAGTGCCCCGAAGACCAGCAGGGAATTATGGACAATGGAATTTTTATTCCCAACCCTGCTGGACACCGTGGGGCCCACCAGAGGACACTGCAGGGAGGCTCAAGGACTTATACCTGCCCTATAACCCAGAAGTACGTCATGATCACATGACCAGAAGGAACGACGTGCTTCCGGGTTGAAGAAAAGGACCTTTTATCTGACCCAGAAGTGATAAGGAATCATGGACTGTAGGAGGGGAAACACTTCCGGGTCAGGGAATATAAAAGGACTGTGGGAAAGCCCAGACGCTGAGCTGAGCTGGGAGGAAGGGTGGCGAAGTGTCTGGGAGAGGAGGAGTGATTATTGGTGAATTGATTATTGATTATAGTGTATTGTATGTGTAGTGTGGAGTAGAGGCTGCTTTGTGCACATTATTATCATAAAATAAATAATAATTGGAGTTTTACTTGGTGTTTGGAGTGGTATCTGAGGGTTCAAGGGAGCTCTAGCGCCCCCTACTGCTACAATATATATATTCTTGTTATATATATATATAACTTACAAAGTTGAAATTCAAAATGAAAATATTACTCCATTAAATGAAGTTATTTCCGATCAATACTAAATTACATTTGATTTAATCCTGCCCTTGCCAACGCACTCACAGATTAAAACAAAGACAGATCGACATCTAGATTGTAATTCTGCTTCAAAATTTATAGATACTTTGAGTAAGTCGAGTGTAATTGCGGAAAACTATTTAGATCAGTTAGCATCAAATGTAAACATGGAAAACAATTTAGACCAGCTAACATCACATTATAATGTGATCTTGAGAGATGCTCTGGACGCAGTGGCTCCCCTTAAAACAAAAGTGATCAAAGCACATAGAAACTCTCCCTGGTTTAATGAAAACACTCAAGCTCTTAATTTAGAGTGTCGAAAACTGGAGCGCAGATGGAGAATAACAAAGCTACATGTCTTTCAAATTGCATGGACAGGGAGTGCTAAAAAATATAAAAAAGCCCTCTTTATAGCTCGCGCAGAATACTATTCTACAATAATAGATAGCAATAATAAAAATCCTTGGGTACTGTTTAGAACAGTGGCTAAATTAACAAATGGGAATTCAGATCTACAGTGCAAAATACCAACAGATATTAGCAGTACAGACTTTATGAACTTCTTCAATGAGAAAATTAAAAATATAAGATCCCAGATCTTAGCATCACAGTACAAACCAAATACTAGCTTAGCGGAACCTGCCTCACATTGCATTCAGCACTTTAGTAATTTTAATCCTGTAACAGAGCAGGAAGTCTTAACTTACATTTCTAAAATGAAACCCACTACTTGTTCCCTAGATCCAGTGCCAACAAAACTAGTAAAAAGTGCAATGAATGTTCTTTCAGCGCCTACTCTTAACATTATCAATAGTTCATTAATACATAGCACAGTACCTGATGCACTAAAAGTGTCAGTCATTAAACCATTACTTAAAAAGTCAGACCTAGACCCACACATACTAAATAATTATAGGCCTATTTCAAATCTACCGCTCCTCTCTAAAATAACAGAAAAAGTAGTCGCCAGTCAGCTTCAGACACACCTTATGCATTACAGTTTATTTGAGAAATTCCAGCCTGGTTTCCGCACTGGTCATAGTACAAAAATGGCACTAACACAGGTTGTAAATGACATTCTGATATCCTCTGATGAAGGAAACTCCACTGTAATTATGTTGTTAGACTTAAGTGCAGCATTTGACACCATCGACCATTCTATTTTACTGCACAGGCTAGAAAATGATGTTGGGCTTACAGGCACCGTGCTCGCTTGGTTTAGTTCTTATTTATCGAATCGATTCCAACATGTACAGAAATGTGCTGACAGTACTCCATCATTATACACAGAAGTTCAATATGGTGTCCCGCAGAGCTCAGTACTGGGACCTTTACTGTTTTCACTTTACATGCTTCCACTGGGATCTCTCATTAGGAAACATAATGTTAATTTTCACTCGTATGCAGATGACACCCAGTTATACATTTCATTTAGATCAAATGAAGTTTCTCCAATGTTGTCTTTAGTTGTGTTAGCGAATTAAAGGAGTGGATGAATAAGAACTTTTTGTCTTTAAACACCGATAAAACAGAGATGTTAATTGTTTGAGGGAATGACGCTGATCATAACAATATTTTGTCATCATTTAATTGAGTTGGAATCACCGTTAATTTTACTGAATCAGCCCCCAATCTAGGAGTTATCTTTGACTCTAGCATGTCATTTAAAGTGCATATTACAAAGTTCTCCAAATCAAATTTCTTCCATCTTAAAAATGTTGGGAAATTAAGGCGCTTTCTAAATAAATAGGATTCTGAGACATTAATTCATGCATTTATTTCTAGCAATGCAGTGTTCACTGGATGTTCAAACTGTTCTTTATACAGCCTCCAGTTAATCCAAAATGCTGCTGCAAGAATTATTACAAGAACAAGAAAATACGAACACATACTGTAACTCCAGTTCTTAAATCCTTAAACTGGCTCCCAGTTAAGTTTAGGGCAGATTTCAAAATCCTCCTTTTAACATATAAAGCCTTAAATGACAGAGGTCCGGCTTACTTGTCTGAACTTATCATGACTTACAAACAAGAGCACACATTAAGATCTCAAGATGCCGGTCTGCTTATGATTCCAAGGATTAATAAAATAACAATGGGAGGTCGAGCTTTTAGTTACAGGGCCCCTAAACTGTGGAATGGTCTGCCTGCTACTATAAGAGATGCCCCTTCGGTCTCAGCTTTTAAATCCCGGCTGAAGACTCACTACTTCAGTTTAGCACACCCTGACTAGAGCTGCTGAATAACTGTACAGACTGCATCTCCGTTGTTAGTCATTAGCACTAAAACATAAGTAACATGATAGTTAGAATTGGATACTAACCCTCACCCATTCTGTTTCTCTTCTCGGTACTCAAACGTGGCACTTGGTGCCACGGCCCACCTGCCAAGTTGTTTTGCCTGCCTAAGGTAAAGTCCTCCCTAATGGAGGATCGCAGGTATCGTGGGTTAGAGGGGTTCTTTCATCGGATTGGCTGGCCCAGCACTGTTTCAGCTGTGGAATGGCCAAATGGGGGGAGGTAGCTTGATGGCTGAGGTCTCCAGGACTCCAAATCCAAATCATATCATGTTATATCATCTACTGTTAAATTCTGCTCCGTACTTGTAAAATTTTTATTTTTATACTGTATTGAGGATTTGTTTTGTTCTGTGTATTGTATTGTATTGACCCCTTTTTTTGACACCCACTGTACGCTCAACCTACCTGGAAAGGGGTCTCTTTTTAAACTGCCTTTCTTCCATTTTTTCCCTACATGGGTTTTTTTGGGAGTTTTTCCTTGACTTCATAGAGAGTCTGGGGGGCTGTCAAGAGGCAGGGCCTGTTAAAGTCAATTGCAGCACTTCTTGTGTGATTTTGGGCTATACAAAATTAAATTGTATTGTATTGTATTGTAGAGAGAGAGAGAGTATTTTCCGCATTACATAAAATTAAAATGTCCCATTCTTATCAAAATATATCTCATATTATTATACTGCATGTTTTTAAATTTTGCTTTTAGTTTCTTGATCAAATGTTTTTTGTTTTCTGCCTGTTATGGTCTGAGTTTTGCCTATAACTGATCCTGGTGCCCTGTTATTATTCTAGCTATTATCAGAGGTTTTATTTTCGGTGGTGCCTTGCTTTGCAGAATCTTACAATAAACATGACAATTAACAGATCTTGACATGCCTGTGTACACTTTCAAAAGGTTCATAAACAGATATACAGGAGAATGAGACAACTCAACATGGGCAGATGACAGCTGATTGATTGAAACAATACTATCATGGTGACTAACGACACTTATGTTAAATAATAAAAATAGGCAGACAAATCATTGCTGTGGTTGGTATTATCAATCATTTATGCTCTAAAGCAGGACAACTGGACACTTTTACTGTCATTAAAATTTGGATTACTTTATTACTATGCAGTGGGGCTAAGGCACTTTTTGCTCTTTCTGTATAACATATAGAAATAGAAATACAGTGGTGCCTCACACAACGAACTTAATTCGTTCCAGGAGCAAGTTTGTTATGTGAAAAGTTCGTTATGTGAAACGCGTTTTCCCATAACAATACATGTTAAAAAAAATAATTCGTTCTGTAGCATAAAATATGCTAAGATGACATAAAAAAAGATAAATTTTTTGTTATTATTTTTATTTAGATACATCTAAAAACATAATTTTTTTTTAAAAAAACACACATTTTTTTAATTTTAAGACAGACTAAGTAGAGTCTACCGAATCTTGCACATCTTCATCCATTTTCTGCTTTTTGGCCGATGGTTTCATGAAAAACCTGTCCAAAGTCGTTTGTTTTTCTCTTTTCTTCAACATCTGCCGGAAATAACGGACAAGAGTATCGGAGTAAAGATCGTTGATCCTGTTTGCTTCAGCTGAATCCGGATAGTGGGCATTGGTAAACTCCTGAACTGCTTTCCATTTGACCAGGATGTTCTTGATGTCAGCAGTTGGGATTGGTTGATTGTTTGATTGTTGCTCCTCGTTATCAGATGACGCTTCCCTTTGAGCATTGTCCTGTTGCTGGACCAGAAGTGCTTGGAGCTCTTCAGTTGTCAGCTCTTCTTCGTGTTTCTCAATAAGCTCCTCTACATCCTCTTCCTCTACCTCTAATTCCAACCTTTGGGCCACTGTGATGATGTCCTTCACCACTTCTGTGTCATCAACTACTGCTTCTTCCTGGGTCCACGAAGGCACAAGCATCTTCCAAGCAGAAATGAGGGTCCTTTGTGACACTTCTTCCCAGGCCTTCTGTATAAGTCGTATTGCCATAAGGACATCAAATTTCTCCTTCCAAAACTTTCGGACAGTCATATTGTCTCCACCAAACTCGCATTCTTCAAACACCTTATTAAAGAGGGCTCTAGTGTAGAGTTTTTTAAAGTTCGCAATAACTTGCTGATCCATTGGCTGAAGAATGGATGTGGTGTTTGGTGGCAAATACTGCACCTTGATAAAAGGATAATTTTCCTGCAATATTTCCTCTAGGTCTTTTGAGTGAGAAGGGGCATTGTCAAGTATCAGAAGGGCTTTGAGCGGCAGTTCTTTTTCCAGCAAGAATTTCTTCACGGCAGGAGCAAAGGTTTCCAGAATCCATTCGTTGAAGATAACTTGGGTCACCCAGGCTTTTTGATTGGACTTCCAATGGACGGGCAGTTTGGACTTAATAACGTTATTTTTCTTGAAAATTCTGGGATTTTCAGAGTGATAAACCAATAGAGGTTTGATCTTGAGGTCTCCGCTGGCATTAGACGAAAACATAAGGGTAAGTCTGTCCTTCATGGCTTTGTGTCCTGGCAATTTCTTCTCCTCTTTTGTAATGAAGGTTCTGCTCGGCATTCTTTTCCAGAAAAGACCCGTTTCATCGGCATTGAACACTTGTTGTGGGCAGTATCCTTCATCCTTAATACATTTTTGAAAGTTAATAGAGAACTTTTCTGCTTCTTTCTTGTCAGCACTGCCAGCCTCACCATGCATAGTAACGCTGTGGATTCCACACCTTTTCTTAAATCTAAAAAACCACCCCCTGCTGGCTTTGAATTCTTCTTCATTATCTTGATTGCTGCTACTTCCAGGGACGTTTTTCTTTAGATCGTCATAAATTCTCTTGGCTTTGTGACAGATAATATCTTGGGTTGTTACGTCACCTTTCACCTGCCTGTCCTTAATCCAAATCGCTAATAGCCTCTCCATTTCCTCGTGGATTGAAGACCTATGTTTTTCATGAAATAGTTTTGATACTCCTTTGGCTACTTTGGCTGATTTGATTGCATCCTTATTTGTCAAAATGGTGAAAATGGTGGTCTTGCTGAGGCCAAACTCTTTGACGAGGTCACACTGTTTTACCCCACATTCACTCCTTCTAATTATTTCCTGTTTCATTTCAACAGAAATCACCTTCCTGCTTTTTTTAGAAGCCATAATATAAAAAAAATATTGAGTTTAACTTAAAAGGACGATTGCCGTGATACGTGCGTGATTTAATTCGTAATGAAGAAAGATTGCCGCGATACGTGCTTAAGTTAAGCGCAGTGACTAACGACTGCCTGCAGTGCCTGCGCGGAAGGATGCAATACATCGGCAGCGATCGTGGAAGCTCGGGCGAAGCAGTCGTGGAAGCTCGGGCAAAGCGGTCGTGGAAGCTCGGGCGACTTCGTTGTGTGAAACGAAGTTCGTTGTATGAATCATGAAATGAAGTTCGTTGTGTGCAGCGTTCGCTGTGCGAGGCGTTCTTTATGCGAGGCACCACTGTACATGCAAAGATGCAAAAAATATAGTATGCCAACCAATGTAATATACTGAAAATCAATATGCTGCACAAAAATATAACATCTGACAATTCTGATGTTAAAGAAGAACAGCCAAAAAAGCAGGGTACGGTGTCAATGTCAATACGATGTTGCTTAATAAATGATGATATTAATATCAGTGCTGTTTTATTGTCAATAACTCTTATAGAACTCTGAATATCTCTATTGTCATCTCTACAAGAATATGTAATAAGAATTTTGACATTCCTCCAGCATACTCTTTCAAGTTTAAATTAACCATATGACATACAGTAGATATAATCTGAGGCAGTAAAGGGTACAGGATTGAAATTGTATTATAATGTCTGAATGTTCATTATGTGTAATCTCTTGAAAAACCCATGGAAAACATCACAGATTGTTTGCCTCTACAGGCATTTGCGCTGAACTGCTGAGTGGCATCAATTTTAAAGACAAAACATGGCAAACGTCCTTTTTCAAAGCTCCTTTTGTCTTACTTAGAGTTTGTTTTAGGACTCAACCTGACACCTCAGGTGACAGTCAGGCACAAAATCAGCTACTGCATTTGCCATTACAGATCACACCTTATAGGCTCGTGGCACATGTCTGATTAATGTTTCATTGCCAGCCTCTTAGAAAAATATCCTTTTTCACATATAAACAATCCAAGGCTTTAAGACAAAAGCAAATGTATCTGTTTATGTGCAGTAAAAATACAAGAAATACAGATTGCTTTTTCATAGAAAAAACACAAATGTCTCTACATCTGTCATTAGATTCATCTGCTGTAAGTATTTATTGTTTGAAATAAAGTACATAGCTTACAAGCCAAACACCACATATGACATTAATATTCCAATGAATGATGATGAAATGCATGTACTAACCCCTGTAATCCGTATTGATTGGATACGCGCCATTCATGGTATTACTGGAGAAAAGGGCTAATCCTTCTACTCACAACTGCTTGCATTGCATTTTGAAAGGCAGGCTCCTTCACTCTGTACTTTAAAGCTTTTTATACTTCCCAGAAATGTTCTTTAAGTAAAATAGTATGATGTGCATTCAAGATTTTTAATATGGTAGGGTTTATTATCCTTTTCTCCCAAATTTTATTTTGGACACAAATTTTTAACTTGCAACAGTTTGAATATGCTCTAAAATGTGTTATGATAAGTGATAATTACTGAAATTTTAACAGGCCATATTTTGATTACTCAGTGGCATTGATTATTACAATGTGTTTAATTGTTCAAACTAAGTATAGAAAGTTTTATTAATAGGGCGGCCCACCATCCTTAGATGGATTAAGCAAATTTGAAAATGTACACATGTAGGTGGAATTACTGCTTTAACTAGTCCACTTATCATCAGGGTCTTTATATTTGTTTATCAACTCAACTAGCTGTGCTACTCATCTAAGGTGGATTGTTATGTAAGTAATCAACGTAGGCCTCAGCTGTAAAGTTTGCACTGCACCATGCAATGCATATGCCTCTGCTATATGCCATTTGGTATGGGATTTGTAAAAGTAGTGTTATGTTTGTGATGTGCCATCTGTTGTAATGACAAATGCAGTGCATTGTATTACAAAAAATGTTTTGTGATATGCCAGCTTTTGAAATGACAATTATTCTGTGTTACCTGGCTTTGCCCAGGAAATTTCGTAGGACAATGGACTTCCATTATAGTCTCATCATTTACTTGGGTGTGTCAGAAGTACTATGTAACTAACTAAGTGCTTTTCTGCACACGATATTTGTAGTTTTTCTTTCTTTTTTTGCCAATGGGTAATATTACTGTATTGGCAGGCAGTGTGATATAGTGAATAAGGATTAGGACCTGGGACCTCAAGCCCTGAGGTTATGGGTTTAAATCCTGCCATTGGCACTGTGTGACCATGAGCAAATCATGAATGATCTATGAATAAAACATTCCTGCCATAGATCAATTCCTGCTTTTTCTTGCTTTTCCTATTGACTTTGATGTTTTGATGGTCATCGCAAAAACTCAATTTTTCCCTCTTAACTGTACATCTGTGCATCCTTCTTCTGGGGGCTGAGCAGCACTTTTGAACTGCCATGCAGCTGCTATAATGCCGCTCACTTCTCCCCCTGTGCCGGCGTTTGGGAAAGTCATGCAGCTGTTACTGCGTTTTCACCCTTTGCACCCGTGGCTCCTGAAACTCCATAGGTCATTGGAGAGTGGGGTCCACTCACTTGTTGTTCATGTGAGAGAGCTTCAAGGTGCTCGATGCTTCACATCTAGAGGTTGAAAGAGTGGAATGAATAATCATGTTGTGAGCCCCGTACAGCAGGTAGTCAATGGAAAAAAACAACACTTGCTAACTACTGAGCTCTGCATCTTCCTTAAGCATCTCTGAACTTTCACTTTCCATTACACAACATGATCTTGTCTTTTTTTTCCTGTCCAGGACATCACACCAGTCTTCAGTTATCCATTCACTCTACTGGTTAGTGGTATTGTTTGTGGTCCATCAACTCATTCCTTCATTTGCATAAAGCACTTTCTCAGGGCAGAGCACAGCGTGTTAAGTTAGCAATATATTAATACATTTTTGACAAATTGAAAAACACTGGTTGGCTAATTTTCTTTTTTGTATAACATCACCAAATTTCAATCAAATCCATCAAAGCAATTTTGAGATTTTGGAGTATATTTATGGGGGTTACCCCTAAATATTGATATATCGAAATGTCCTTTTTTAAATGGATACCTACTAGCCTAGATGTACCATACCACCAAATTGTAGTCTTTTTAAATAAACAGGAAATAGTGTTGAGTGAGTGAATGCATCGGTCAGCATTGCACTGTATATACAGACTACTGATTATTAGTGATGAGCAAACTTCACGGTGCTCGGTTTGTCTCGAGTTAAAAAAAAATCAGAGAAATGTTCGTGAATATCGTCAAACTCGGCAAAATGCATTGAAGTCAATGAGGAAAGACTAACTGAACTAGATTTGACTGGATTATAATGGTGCAATCATCTTTAAAGTATCCCTGATGTCTAGGTGACCTGCCAACCACTGCACCACCGTGCCTCCATGAGAAAGAAGAAAAAAATGCAGTCAGACACATGCAATCATACAATTCTTCAAAACAAAGCAGAAATGATGAAATAGTAGTCAAAAGTCAGAAAAAATATGAAGGTCTTTTAAAGGCAAAAAATTCAAAGTGGCATGTCATGATTGAAGCCATTGGCCGGTTCTATATTATGAAGTTGTGCTGAAGGCTCTCCAAACTGTCTATGCACTTTTTCTACTATCAAAAAGATAGAAACATCTTTTAAATAGTACTAAATTTTTAATTATTATTTCATAGAGTCTCCTGTGTTTGGGGGGGGGGGGGGGGGGGTAGTGTGTCAGGGTTCTTCAAGATTTCTTTTTTATCTCCATGTAGCTAATTATGCATGCATAGGGGTCGTGCCAAGATCGAACTGTACATTTAGCTGCAAGCAGAGATAAATCACTATTTATGTGGTAAAGGTTTCAGAAAAATAAAATTTTGAGAACCTGCATTATTTACTTATCTGTTCTACAACGAACTAAATCCCATAGTGACTGTAAATCAGATGATCAGCATTATATTACCGGTGGGGGTTGGTCCCATCCAATGTTGGCTATTGCAGCTCTGGTGGATGTCAAGCTGGCCTTGGAAAGCATTATGGATCCCTAGGGAAAAAAGTTTTCTTAAACCTGCCAAATTATCAGTTGATACTGTAATTCAGCAAACAAGGGTGAACATGAACCCAGAAAATTCACTGAGAATAACACTTTGGCAAAATTCACTGATCAACACTACTGATTATATTTTATTAAGTTACTGAGGCTACATTTACCAAAACCCTGATCAAAAAAAGTTTATTTTTTGTAACTCCCCTTAACCATTGTTTTAGTTCTCTGCATAAATCATATGGCAATACTCCATCTTATGAAAAGATTAATGGTCTTATCAAGGGTAAAAGGAACACATTTTCCTCCACTCCTTAAATTATGAATACTAATACTCCGCAGCCATATCATCTCCCCTTTTCTGACTTGTAAAAGTCACCCTTCATTAACCTATCCATCCATCCGTTTTTCTAATTTGCCTTTCCTGACTGCATCAGCATTAAGTCAGCACCCAACCTTGACTTGACTTGAATGAGGAGATGGTCTGCCACCAGGCACACTCATGTATCACACCCACATTAATTCATATAGTGCCAGTTTACAGTCATCAATTACTTTAACCTGGAATGTGGGTGGAGAACTGGAACATCTATAAAAAGCCACAAAGACACTGGGAGACAGACAATGACTGGACCCATATTTGTAGCCAGGACTTTATAATTGTGTGGAGGCAGCACTAGTGTACTGCAGTACTTTTATTAACTGAGAAACATAAAACTTTCCTAAAAAGACACAGCTTTGGTTATAGATAGATAGATGTACTTTGGAAAGTGAGTAATAAACCGTACATTTAGCAAATTGCAAGTTTTAGCAAAGAGATAGATAGATAGATAGATAGATAGATAGATAGATAGATAGATAGATAGATAGATAGATAGATAGATAGATAGATAGATAGATAGATAGATAGATAGATAGATAGATAGATAGATAGATAAAAAGTACTTTATATGTCTCAAGAAGGAATTTTTGCTTTTGTAGAAGCTCAAAGAATATCGAAATATTCTATCAAACAACAACATACTCCCTCAAACACACAAAATTAACAAAATGTCTGACTAATGATAAGAACAGTTCCAGTGAGACATTATAAATACAGTGTAACAGACAACTGGGATTCTTAAAGGAAGGACTGGGGGAAGAAGCTTGCATGGGACAATACCTTCCCCGGGACAACAGAGGGCAGCCCCCATAGATTATATTGGGCCCATGGGTTTGGGGCATGGAAGCCAGGGGGCGCCTCGACAATTGCTGAGCCCTTGGTTGCTGCACTTCCACCAAATTCAGAAGTGCTGCCTGAAGTAGGTCACCAAACACCTTCAGCAGTTCTGGGTGCCACTCCTCCAGAAGCCAGAGTCAGAGGGTGGAGGGCAAAGTTTGTGGGAGGAGAAGTGGAAGCAGACAATTGGCAGATGAGAGAAAGAAAGGACTGTGTATATTTGGTACATTTATTGTTTGTACTTTGCTGTGTTTTAACAGAAAGGCACTTCCCCACTGAAGAATAAAGGTGTGTTGTGTGCTTGACTTGTCCACAACAGTAAAATATTAACATTTTGCCATTTCGGCCACATGCTCACATAACAGTGAATGTGAATAAGAAGACTGAAAATAGATGAATTGGCAGAAGGATGGGTCAATGGATGGATGGAATACATCAATTCATAAGTTATCATTTAAACATTTGCATGGTATACTGTATGAAAATAATTTAAAATCAAATGCCTAGCTTTTAGTACCTCTGTCCAAAGCAAAACCCCTATACCCATTTTCATTAGGCTGTTGAGATGTACTGGTGAAAAGAGCCAACAGCAGCAACAATGAGAAGATTTGAACATAGACTAGGAAATAATAAGGAAACATTCAGAATAGAAAAAGTAAAACAAAAAAATATGCAACGGTACCAAGCCCAATACATGAAGCAAAAATTGTTCTCAAAAACATGCAAAGTTCTTAACTCAGCAATAATATTTAAACTGAGTAAGTGCTCTGCCAATAACTTATTTATTCCAAACCTTGGACATGCTGATATCACACCATCATCTTAATTAATGGTGAGGTGGTGACGTCATGTGTCAAACGTTCACTGGTCTTGTGATAAAAACCAGACATCATTGTTAACAGCAATATTACCACGATAAAGCCAGAATTCATAAAACAGTGGCAGAAATGAAGCAAAAAAAAAAAATAAAAAAATACACTGAACAACAATCCAGAGATTTTACGTGAATTAGGTAGACAACTTCCGGTTGAAAACAAATATAATTAACTGTAACAAGTACGAATTTGAAGAAACATAACCATTAACTTTTATTGAATTTAGTGAGTGTAATCGCTTAATGATGCTGACACACTGCATTAGTTCAATTGAGCTAAAAATGTTTGCTGCTGACTTTCATTTGAACTCGGCATCTAATGCTTTTCGTTTCAGTGTCCAGCATTAGTCAGCCGCAATTGATAGATTCCACTTGCACTTGCAAACACATTCTGTTTTTTCCATCAATGCAATGTCCTGGTGAAACCTGTCACTACGTTCCTTACTGACGACACAAAGATTATCAGGGAAGAAGTCCAAGTTTGAATGCAGCAAATGAATCTGTAGTGACATGTTGCACTTCATGGTTTTGTATACTTGAAGCATGTTGTCAACGAGCTGGACGTGGTTTGTTGTTCTGTGGTTGCCAAGAAAATTCTCAACAACATCATCTTTCATATTATTTCAGCCGGCACCTTTATCAGCTTTTTGGCCATTGACAATGTGTCAGATTTTTGTGCTAACAAAACTGCCTTTCTTAATCTTGGCATCAGTTATTTGAAATCCTTCACCTTCACTGCTCATCAGTTTCACAAAATTTTTCATCACTCCACATTTTATATTAAGAGGAAATATCTTTGGTGGATCAACAACTGGTGTATGTACACACTTTTCTGCCACAGAAGGGAATACTTACGCAACAGTCAGTTCTTATTAACATAATGAGACTCTTTAGCATGGCAGCCACATTTGCAAATGAAACAGGAGTACATTTGTACAAAATATATGAGCTCCATTCCTTGCAAGCAGATCAGCACCGATATTCCAGTTGCAGTTCTTGTACTGTATATGGCATGTAAATTTAAAATATGAAAAGAAATGACAAAAACAGGCAGTTGCAATGAACTGTACATGATACAAAAACTTAATGGTGATTTTTGTAATCAGCAGACCAGAATCCCTAAGATACACAAAACGGGTTCGTGTACCAGAATTTTCGTTGTTTACTGAGAACAAAACAGTTGGAAACAGCATTCTCAAAATAACAATGGAAACATGGAGGAATAAATGGTGTGTACCCTGAACTTGCCACGATAATGAGCTTACAAACCTTTAAACCTATAATGCCTCCTAAGTTCACCAGAGGGTTGTAGCCTGGGATTTACTTGGCTCAGGGTCTTTGGGTGTGTCCCAGTGACAAAAACTACCGTAATTCCGTCTTTATGCATGAAGTGTGATTGCTTCAAATGGTAAAATTTTGCTTGATATCCCTTGACATAACCAAATAAAAGAAATACTTCTTGTACTCCTGGAAAGTGGCTCGCTTCTCTCCGGTGCACTCTATTACATCCACAATTGTGGACACACCACCTTTAAAGTTCATTTGCATTTTGTCAATGACAATTAAGCATTTTCTGCTACATGCAAAAAAAAAAGCACATCCAAGGGCATCACTTTTCAGTAAAATGTATTAACCTAATCCTAGGCTAGAGTGGTCACTTGGAACAGTTTCAGAATCCAATAAGGCACCTCTGAGTGTCTCCATTTTCAGTGGTATAATTAATTTTGCTTCTAACCACATTTACTGATCAGCCCCAGATTGCTCATTACCTTGCCTACATACCTTCTCAAATCAGACCCCTGCTATTAAGAGCCAAGTCAGAAGCATGAGAAAAGTGATATAATTATCTCTTTACAGTGACAATTACAGGAAAAAAAATGGTAGGACTCAAACAAAGCACCTCTTATTGCAGCTTCTATGATATGACGGTAACTAGAAGAGCAGAGCAGTACTTTGTAGCAGAAAGGCTATCTCCGATCTAATTGTGTGAAGCACTAATATACTATTTCCTAAGATGCCTTTTTGGTGGTTAGTTGCCCCGTATCAGCTTTCAAAGCAGATTATAGTTTCCTAGAACACTACAAAACACTACAGTATATTCATTAATCGTAAGACTCAGCTTGATGGCTGTAAAACATGATAACATTTTTTCTGAAAACTATGTACACTTACAGAATGGCTCAAGTGCTCATCCACACTACTACAATGATCACACCATTTTATTTATTAGAATTGTGAAAAAGTAATCCTGAATCATGTCGGCAACAACATGTTAAATGAAGTTCCTAGGAAGGTTTTAAAAAAGACACACCATTTTGTCAATCATGTTTACTACTATCACGGCTAATTTAGTTCTGTACCTCGCTGTATTAAATATTTTTGTATTGTTGAATTAAGATTATGTTTAGACTTGATTTGATTAACAGAATACTCTTTATTATTAAGTTTTCATAATGACCAGAATTTTGAAGATGGTTTTCATTGCCAAATGTAGGTTTTGATCATAACATTATCAAAGCTGTGAGTCTCTTGTGAAATTCTGGTACCAAACATCAAAATGAGGCCAAGCTTCCCATAACCTAAGGCCAGCCTCTGAGGTCTTGTATTCAAAAATTCAAAATGGATTCTCCCTAAAAAGTTAAGCAGGCTTCTGCCTACATAGGAACAACAAATAATTAATGAAGTAATACTCAAAACAGACACAAAATAACACGCAGAATAAGGACATTTAAATAACAAGAAAAAGAACACAATAAATGAAACTAAATTAATGTCAAGGTTCTGGCACTAACATGAAAAAGTCAAAATGAAAAATGAATTCAAAATCCAAAAAATGTACCCAATAAGTATTTAGATTCGTTCATGCACTATTCTCTTGCTGGTCTTATAATAAAGTATTTTAATAAAGGGGTTTAAACTTGAATAATTAAAACTGTGTGGTGTAGTGGTTAAGACTTTGGAGCTCAAACCCTGAGATTGTGGGTTCAAATCCCACTCCTGACACTGTGTGACCATAAGCAAGTCACATGACCTGCTTGTGCTCCAACTGGAAAACCAAAAGAAATGCAACCAATTGTATCACAAATGTTGCTAAGTTGCCTTGAATAAAGGTATCAGCAAAATAAATCACTGTAAATATAAATCTAGTTGATAGAATTGCAGCCATCACTAGCATCAAACACATTAAGTAAGGATGTCCCAAAATAATGGCAACCATCCAAAAAATAGAATTCAAGAATGTGTCACCATTATAAGAATAAAAAAATTCATAAAGCAAAAAAAAAAAGAAATGATTTCAATATGTTCATAAAATGGTACAAAAGTGACTACTAGATATTTTTAAAAAAATCTGATTATAACAGAGGCACATTTGCACTGCTCACCTATAAATACTTGCCATTAATGGCAGACAATTATTCGCTATTGTTTAATATATCTATTTTTAACAGTCTATTTTATATTCAAACACAATGAATTGAAATGCTGCTTATTAATAGGACTGCATTATGCTATTAATGATAACAAAGCTGAACAAATTACAGTAGCTACATGCTCAGGATATTTTTAATTTGCTGTGAAAACTGAAGGGGACACTTCTTTTTTGTTTCTGGACAGAAAAACAGTGGTGGCTCTGTGGCTAAAGGATCTGGGCTGGTAACTGGAAGGTTGCCAGTTCAAATCCCAGCAGTGATAGAAGGAATGCTACTCCATTGGGACCTTGAGCAAAGCCCTTAACCTGTAATTGCTCCAGAGGCGCTGTACAAATAGCTTACCCTGCACTCTGATCCTCAAAAAAAAAACCTCTCTGGAGAGTAAGTTGGGTTATGCGAAAACTGTCAAATTCCTAATACAAAAAATTGTATATGCTGATTAAAAAATCATTAAAAAAAAATAAAAAATCACTATGGTGGCATCAGGCTACTGCATATCCAGTGAGGCATCATGAAGGCATTTTAGTATTTACTTCAGAAAAGTTACAATTAGTGGAAACAATGAACAATCTTATGAAGCCACAAACCCAAAGCTATAATAGGATTAATACACTTCATTTAGGTTGGGTAACTTGTCCTATAGTGTGTGTCCAGAAACAAATACGACTTCACTGTTCACGCAAGCATTCAGAGAAAAAGTGGATTGTGGTAGCAGGCCATTTAAACATTGTTTACTGATCACCAAAGAAAGGAAAAGTAATAGGAAAGAATTAATGGATGTCCAGATGATTGTACTCTGCCTCGGAAGAACAATTGAACGATTTATAGTTCTCTGTTAAAGAAAGGAAAGCTTATTTTGTATGTTCTGAGCATGTTAATGCTTCCATTAAAATAATTAAAGAAGTAAGTGTCAGTGGAATAATGTTCATTTTAAAATAGAATCACTAAACTTAGCAGATTTTTAAGATGGGCGGCATGGTGGTGCAGTGGGTAGCACTGCTGCCTTGCAGTTAGGAGACCTGGGTTCACTTCCCAGGTCCTCCCTGCGTGGAGTTTGCATGTTCTCCCCGTGTCTGTGTGGGTTTCCTCCATGACCCTGTAGTTAGGATATAGCGGGTTGGATAATGGATGGATGGATATTTCTGAGATCTGGTAGGATACACCTGGGGATCATTATGAGATCAAAGTGCCCTTTGGCCATTGCTGGTTTATAAACTGCTTTTATTTTATTTATTGAGATGATTTTTTTTACTTGTTGGAAAAAAAAGGAGCCTTGAAATGCTAACATGGTAGCATCTGCCTCTTACATTATCATTTGAAATTAATCAAATGCACAAACTCAATTTAGATTGGGTGCGTTTTAGTGTCATTTTCTGAGCAGCATGTAAAGTATAAGTCTGTGTCAGTTTGTGTCTGAATTATAAATTAGAAGATAAAACCAAGAATGATTCTGTTGGTTTAAAACCTGCGCCCCAGACACCTACTTATATATTACTAGATACAGCATATTCATGCAATTTAATTATATCCTACTGTTTTCTGCATGTGAATCTGCATATGAATTGCTTTCTACTAGTTTGCTAATACATCACTGGCCGTCTAATAAGACGGGGGTCGAGAAGATGCAGATTACTTCCAAACAAGTGATGTTCACTTCGGTCAGAAGAATCTCACATCCTTGGAATCATTCCAGGACTATGGAAATTAAAGCTCTGTGTTTACCAAGGCCGAGTGAAGCTGATTTATCAAGCAGCGTTGTCGAAAAGGACTTTCAAGAACAGAGCTTTTCTTGGCTCATTCCCCATGCATTTTATGGGAAAAACTATACAACAAATTGGTTTATTGAGTTTCCTGACAGGACAACTCGTTCAATCAGATTCTTACTAAACAAAGAGTTCTGGGAAGAGTGCAGGCAGTTCACATAGCAATCTATTCAAACACTCACTGCCTGCCTGCCCTGTGGATTATTTTATCAGGTTTACATGTGTGACTTGGCAAAAGTGACAGAATGCAATCCGAGTTATAAAAAATTGTGATAATAGGCAACACAGGTACGATAAATCTAACATGGCTCATGAAACAGAGTTAATATTTATATGCAGAGGAGAAATAAATGAATAAAATGAGATGGCAAAAAATAAATCAATGTTTTCCATGTCTTTTCTTATTGTGCTATTTTTAAAGCAGTCCCCTTGAGTCAGATTCGTCAAGTTGGCTACACTTTCATAATTGCTGATTTCTTTTAGGATATAAGAAAGAGGATATCCTGAGACTCATGAAAAGATTAATTTATCCATTTACCGAGTTGGCTTAAACCAGGGAAAAGGAATCTGTCCCAGTAGCAAAGGGTGAGAGAGAAACCAACCTCAAATTGGGTGCTAGTCTATTACAAGGCACATTCAAGCTCACAGCCATACTTGGTTATATCAGAATAATTTAGAGGCAAAAAAATAACCTTAGAGTTTGCAAAGAAACCAGAGTGCCCAGAGAAAAAATACACTCAGGAGTATAATGTGCAAACTCTGTGACTAGGCCTCATTTAAGAGTGATTATGATTTGTGTCACAATGACTCTATAACTGAGACCCTATTCGTCCACATGTATCTCCTTAGTCAAATTTTTAAGGTCACATGGAACCAGAGCTTATCATAATAGCTATGGGTGCAAAACAAAAACCCATCCTTGGAGAAAGTTCCTCGAAAACAAGGTATACTTATACTTACTTCTTCAAAGATCAGATTGTAATTTATTATTGTAATGGAAAAACCAACTCTGCATGTTCAAAGCCTTCCATCTGGAGTTGGATGGTAGAAGAGCCACTAAACCACGGTACATTGTGGCAAAGATTCATCTATAGTGACGGACATAGTGAGGCTTTCATCTCTCAGTCCAGTTACAGAGAATATCTGAAGCTAAGACTTGCTAGGCTTCTTCCTTCATGGCTATGACAACATGTTTAATCTATTTGCCAGTTTAGTTGATCAGATGTGAGGGATAAGCATATATTAGAACAATTTAGAGAAGAACAGGCCATTCAGCCTAAGAAAGCTCACCAGTCATAGCCACTTAATTCTTCTAAATTAACATCAAGTCAAATTTGAAAGTCCTATTACGTACTACCCTACTCGGTAACTTATTCCATGTGCTTGTAGTTCTCTTTGTAAATTAAAACTTTGTTATGTTTGTGTGAAATTTACCATTAACAAATTTCCAACCATGTCCCCATGTTCTTGATGAACTGTTTTTGAAATAACAGTCTCATTCTACTGTAAAAGTTCCCATCATAATTTTAAAAACTGCAATCATGTCACCTCTTAATCTTCTTTTGCTTAAACTGAAAAGGCTCAGCTCTTTTAGTCTTTCCTCATAATTCATCCCCTGTAGTCCTGGTAAATTCTGCACAATCATTAGGAGGTTTTTCTTTAGATAGAGAACCAAGGACACATGGAAAATGTTACCAAGTACTGTAGAAGGCAGTGAGACTTTAGGGACTTTCAAAACTCAACTTGAAGTTTTTAGGAGAATTAAGTGGATAGGCCATACTGCCATGTGCAAAAGTTCGCTGATGACACTGCTATCGTGGGCTGCATCAGGAATGGGCTGGAGGAGGAGTATAGGGACCTAATCAATGACTTTCTTATATGGTGCGACTCAAACCACCTACAACTGAACAGGAGCTGGTGGTGGATTTTAGGAGGTCCAGACACCTCATGGACCCCGTGATCATCAAAGGTGACTGTGTGCAGAGGGTACAGACCTATAAATACCTGGGAGTGCAGCTGGATGATAAATTAGACTGGACTGCCAATACTGATGCTCTATGCAAGAAAGGACAGAGCCGACTATACTTCCTTAGAAGACTGGCGTCCTTCAACATCTGCAATAAGATGCTGCAGATGTTCTATCAGACAGTTGTGGCGAGCACCCTCTTCTACGCGGTGGTGTGCTGGGGAGGCAGCATTAAGAAGAAAGACGCCTCACGCCTGGACAAACTGGTGAGGAAGGCAGGCTCTATTGTTGGCATGGAGCTGGACAGTTTAACATCTGTGGCAGAGCGAAGGGCGCTCAGCAGGCTCCTATCAATTATGGAGAATCCACTGCATCCACTAAATAGTATCATCTCCAGACAGAGGAGCAGCTTCAGCGACAGACTGCTGTCACTGTCCTGCTCCACTGACAGATTGAGGAGATCGTTCCTCCCCCAAACTATGCGACTCTTCAATTCCACCCGGGGGGGTAAACGTTAACATTTAACATTATACAAAGTTATTGTCTGTTTTTTTTTTTCACCTGCATTATTATCAATCTTTAATTTAATATTATTTATTGTATCAGTATGCTGCTGGAGAATGTAAATTTCCCATTTGGATTAATAAAGTATCTATCTATCTATCTATCTATCTATCTATCTATCTATCTATCTATCTATCTATCTATCTATCTATCTATCTATCTATCTATCTATCTATCTATCTATCTATCTATCTATCTAGGATTGGTGAGCTTTGATGGACTGAATGGCCTGTTCTCGTTTAAATTGTTCTAAAGTTCTAATCACATTTTGATCAAAGTACAGCTGCTACAGTCATAGAAGAATGGTTTTGACAAGAGTAGCTTATTCTACCCATTACAATTTGTCAATCCTATTCCCTTAATTTTTCCAAAATAATATGAGAGGTTTTAAATGTCACTAAGATCCTACTGTCCACCACACTACTTGATAACTTATTCCATGTGTCCATTAACAACAGCTTTCTAATGTGCTGTTATTTTTTAATGTTAATGTTACAATTTGTTTCACATAATGTGCTGCCAACAATTTATAGTATTAAAAATGGATTTGCCAGAACAACAACTATTGTTTAACAGAATAAAAATTATCCAACAATCCTCTCTTTGTAACTGAAATTTCAAAACCCATTAGTAAGAATCAATTCTGTCAATGCACGCTAATTAATTTAAAACTAAAACTCATTTTGCTTTGTTAACTTCTTCAATGTGTTTGCAATGAGTCACATATTGTACATTGCCTGCTGAGAATTAAATACTTTAAAGATTTTTTTTTTATACGGCATTCAGGAACCCTGGTTGAGGGACTATTTATTAGAGGTAAGCTAATGTTACATATGCAAGCCATGGGAGCAGCTTCAAGACTTTGAACAGGTAAACACAGGAAACGAAAATGGTGAAACACTGTTGCTAACTGTCTCTGTGTTGTTTCCTTCAGAATGGAGGAGAACTACTTGTCAAAGCATGATGTCACTTCCGCCCTACAGACTGAAGCCCCGCCCCTTCCACCCTGTCCACTATATAAACAGCGAAGTCTCCAGAAGTCTGTGCTCATTCCGGACCCTGAACCCATATAGGACAGTTTTCCATATTTAAAGGCACATTAAAATGGAATACTTAAATACTTCTTTTTCATATTATTTTACAACTTAATTTTGAAAGAACTTTCTGTTTTTTAAATAAGATTTTGCTCCTTGGCATCCCAACACCCTGACACCCTTTCTGGTTTCTAAATTACACAAAGATGAGAAGATATTCTTGTCTTGTTGAAGCAACACCTGAAATTGTGACATTTTTTACAGCATTCTAATGTACTAAACATTTTTTAATGTACTTCAACATAGGTATGAGGTTCAAAGAGTGCTAATATATGTTTTATATAAAGTATATATGTATATGTATTGTGGCTGGGTGTGGGAATGACAATACTTCAGACAGGAAGACCTGGGTCGTCCCTTTTATTGTTGGTGGACAAAGCAAAGCAGGAAATGATGCTCTTCGGTGTGTGTCCTATATGTGAGAATTCAGATAAGTAAAATGTTGGAGGGTTGCAGACACTGCTGGCGGACCTCTGTCCAGTGGGTAGCTTGAGCCAATAATGACAACTCCTTCTGGGATGCCTAGGGTTTTATGGTGGCTAGATCAGAAGTGGCAGGGGCAAATGCGATTATTGGCAATGCGGGTAAAGAAGGAGAAGACAACATTAGCAGCAGCGCTCCCCACCTCTCATCTTGGTGGGTTATTATTATACATTGACTGAGACTGTGTGACATTTAAAAGAGATTTTCCATCCAGGACCCCAACTCTTCTCACATCTCTTTGTTTCTTGTTTTGCAGTTGTTATAACATAATCCTGTCAGACTCTCTTGTAATCCAGTCAAACTCTGTTGTCAGCAACAGACACAATGTAGAAACCAGCCCAGAACCAACATGGTTCCCTAATGATCCTATGGAGGAGGAAAGATGGTGTACCAGGAGAAATGTCCATGCAGCCCACAAGGGCAACGTGCAAATTTTACATATCTCAACCCAAGATGCTGGATCTGTGAGGCAACAGAACCAAAATGTGGGTTTAAAAAAGAAAAAGAAACAATAAATTGGTAAAGTCTCTAATGACATTTTTCTACTTTTATTTCAGTTTACATTTCTCTGAAGGTCTTCCTGTTATACAAATCTGAAAATTGCCAGTCTGTGTTTTTAATAAATAAATTCTCCACAGCTTTAACCCAAACTCACTTTCCAGCATTGCACTCATCCTAAATTCTGTACACACAAATGAAATCAATTGCATTTTCTCTCTGGAGCAAAAGTAATGAGCATAACTAAACAATTAAAAGACATAACAGACAGAACAATGGAGAATGATAGGTGCTTAAGATTAGCTAATGCATTTAGAAGACATCCATTTATGCAAATAAAGAAACGCAATTATTAATTGCTTGAAGCTTACAGTATTTTATATAGCAATGAACAATGCTAGACAGTGTGGATGTTGTAAAAAATGTCAATCCATGAATGGACATGAACAAATAGAAAAAAATTAAAGCTATTCTTTTACAAATGATGTCAGATGTGTCATTTATAAAGGTTTTTTTTTGTTTAGGCATGTATTTTAGGGTCATTAGGGATTTTAAGGTGGATCTAAAGTGCAAAACAAGGCATGTCTAACTGCCAACTATTTCTCTATTAAAAATGGGTACAACTGCTGGCTCCTGAATATCATTAGAAAATGAATAATGATCGACAGAGCATCTCCTGCAGGATATTAGCAGGTTCTGCATCCACATTCTAATGTCCCTGGACCTGCAGGAATACGCTCTTGGCCTATTTAGAGAGCAGAGCTATATTTAGAATTCAAAAGGTGCCACCTAATTTACAGACATGATTTCTTTGGCAAGGAGTTAAGGCTTTTTGTGGCAAGCCACAAACAGATTATAGCCATCAAAAATTACTAATGTCACAGATCAAGAGTATGTCTTTCTTTCTTTATTTCTTTTTCTTAACAAGCACCACCCAGGGAGCAGGAATTTAATGAAGCAGGTGCTGATAAAAAATAAATGAATGAATGAATTTTTACAAGAAGTACAAAAATTAGTAACTCATCATCCCAGTTCAATCCTGGACTAAAAAGATAAGAGTGAGAATACTCTTAACAGTGATACATCGATCACCTGAAAAGCATAATGTGGTGGTGGTTTCAGATTACCAAGGGCAGAAAAGTGATGCCGGAGATATGCAAGCTTGTTACACTCATTTCGAAGAAGACATTGGGATTTAGGAAGGAGAATGGCCTACTGTTTATAGTCAATCAAAATGAAACAATAGTCTGTTTTTTATTACACTGTCCAGCATGAACATATGTAGAATGTGATCACTTGCCTAGGTCATTAGCACTTTCACTTTGTTCCAGGCATTTAGTTTCTCCGTTAATGCTGTCAATTGTTCTTTTTGCATAACCAGAGCCAAGACAAAATCATACGCAGAAAGTACTGTTGTTTAATCGCAGTCTTAATTTGAAACCTGAAACACTTAGAAAATTGGTTACCAAAGTCAATACTTGGATGATTATTGGAATTTTATAAAGTGTCGCACTAATGACGCCCACTCAATGTGACTCTTGAGGATGGACCCCCAGCCATCTTACAATGCATTGAGGCAATGAGAATGCAAAATGGCGGTGAACAACTCCCAAAAACAAAGGAAATATTTTGCACAATGACTCAAATTATTGCTATAACAAAATAAAATAGAAATTTGAATAAATGATGCAGGCAACTGCCCAAAAAGATGTTGAAAAAAACATGTAATTACATAAAAATTTTTACAAAAGAGCCTAATCATTTAAATAATGTGTAGTTCAGTAATTTACAGTAACATCATTGAAATATTCAAAAAGTTAAATGTGTTAGCAAAATTAGTTATATGAATACAAACAATATGCTTGTAGAACAATATTACTTCATACTTAATCATTCATTTATTACCAGGATGGGAAGTTCATCCAATGTAATATTAGTGGTACTCAACATGAGCCATAAAGGAAGAACTCTTATTTCTTGTCGCTCACGCTACAATCTTAAACAAAAGTTAAATGATTACAATGATTATGTGTGTGCTGTGTTAGCGAAACACGGGCATGCTGCAGACTTTGTATTATGAGATACTCAACAGCAAACATCCAACTAATGGTGCATTTTTAATTTGCGGCTTTTGATTGGTAGATTATGCTGGTAATGCTTGAAATATTTTTAGTAAGTCGCATTTTTTTTGTAATGGATTTCAATAATTAATAAAGCCAAGCTAAAGTCCTGCATTTATATATTGCTGAGATTGAACATATTGCACACATTTTTTGTATCTGTTCATAACATGTAAGCAATGTGGAAATTCACAGGCTACCTCACAGTAGCAATGACAACAGGAGAGTATAAAAAATGTGGTGTCTTATCTAGTTTTGTTTATGTAATTGCACAAATTCAGACATTAATAAAACTATGAATTAAAAATTCCATGTCTGGATCCAAATGAATACCTTGCATGCTACCTAATCGGAGTTTGAGAATAAGCAGTACAGCCATTCAAATAACGGCATACTGTGAGAAAGACTAGTTTTACAGCATTAGGGAAAATTGACTAAAATCATCTCCTACTTTGAGAACATGGTAGGCAAAATGAAGGTGACTTTAAAGACCTGCCAGTTGAAAAAAAGAGCAATCATATGCATTGAAGCAATGAAGTGCCTAGAATCTGGAGGAGCTTATTCTTATCCTGACATCATCCCACTCAAATGTGAACTACTTCAGTCTCTGCTGGAAATGACAGTCAGATGAGGCCAAGAGGACAACAACATCTTCAAATAACAAAGATGCAACCCTCAGGTCCCCAGACGGCAAATGTAAGTGACTGGCTGTTTATAGCCTTCATCTGATGGATAAATGGCTTCTGTTAGCACAGAATGTATAAACTCCAGATGGCACAAATTGGTTGGCAAATGCCTCAAGCGGTCATTACCTTGTGTATCATCACACTGATGATAAGGTGCCTCTAAAGTCAAGTGCTGTTTTAAAAATAATTACATTTATTGAACATGCAAAATCTCTTCTGTATCTATATTGCCAAATTTTATTTTATTGACAATTGCTTTCTGAGTTAAATTCCAGAATACAAATAAAGCAAACTGTAGTGCTGTTAATGATCTTGAAATCTTTTTTTCATTTCAGTTTGAACAAAAATTCTGATTTATTATGAAAAAAATGACTTAAGAGGAATAACTGTGCTTGATCAAAAAAATGTTTTTTTATTAGGAAGTGTCAACAATGGCTACAGTAAACTGCAACCACAAAAACTATTACCACAGCGATTAAAGTGACTGGCATGCTAAACAAACGTGAGGAATATATTGTGGCAAAGACCATCCAATTTAAATACCTACAGCAGAATTACAAAAATGTACTCAAATAAACTTCTAAAATCCCTAACTTTCTTGTTCCTTTTAATATTTTCACATTAGCTCTGTTACGGTGTTTGTGAGTAAACGATTTTCATTTCTGAAAATTGTTTCATTCAAATTTCTGATATACAATGTTGGCCTAAAATAGACAAAATTGAGATGTGAAAAAGGTTTGTGGTGCCACGGTCTCCTACGTTTTAATGTCTTCTTTCAGAAAACTCAGGATTGAAAACAGGAATGTGTCTTATTCTCACCATGGTCTTCAAAGCCACTTGTTCGAGTCGACTTGACGCTGATATGGCATTGGTGTCATTTGAGATGCTACATGAAGTGGCCTGAGTTGCCAGAGACAAAGCAGGGTCAAAACATAAACTCAAGACAGAGTCATGTAAAGGTTTGGGGCAGCCACCCGTATAATTTGGTATCCTGGCTGCAAAGTTGCTTTTTCAAAATATACAGCACTGATGTGCATACAACCGAGTCCAAAACATGACTGAGGGAATAGGGAAAAGGTGCAGGCTTTTAAAGGGAGAGACAGGAAGTGAGATCATAAGGATCGGGCTCATGTTCTTCAGCCATTGGTTCGAGCCCGGACGTGACATCACAGGGGCCAGAGCCAGCAAGGTCTCCTTCCATTGGCTCAGTCCCGGAAGTGACGTCAAGAGAGCCAGGTGGAATCTCCCGTGAATGGTCTACAGGGAAGGGAGAAAAAGAGTCAGTGCACTCTGCCACATCCCGGCCTCAAAACTGCCTTTACTCAAGCCCTTTAGCTGCCTCCCATGCACACGTGTGTGACAACTGATATAAAAGAAGACAATGGAATGCCATGGACCACCCTGTTTAATGAAGTCACTCACGATTTGATGCAAAGTAATGTGTTTGGGTATTGATGTCACTAATGATGATTCGACTGATCGACTGCCAATCAATTTTCACCTCAAATGACTTGATCGGTAACCAGAAAGTTAGCAGATCTCAAAATCCAATTTTTTTCCAGAATCAGTATTCTTAAAATTTATAGTAATTTAGTTGTAGTGCCCCTTTATGTGAAATATTAGGGGATTTGCGGAATCACGTGTCATTTTGATGCCGGAACTTCCTGTAAACAGACAGCAGACAGTCAAATGTTAGAAGAAAGTGAAGACAGCAATATTGGCTTTTAAATTAAAGAAAGTGGAGTAATAAACTGGGAAAAGGAAATCTGAGGAGTCGGCTTGTGCAAGGAGAGGATCGGCAGATGTATATATGTTGTTTAGCTGAAGTTGGTGTGGAAGAAAGAGAAGTGCATCTACAGCAGAAATTAAAAGAGAATGAATTCAGATGTTTTAATTTTGTCTTGTAATTAAAATGGATGCTCCTTGTCTTAGTGTGGATAGTGAAGAAACTTTTGTTGAGTACAGCAGCTTACAGTTTTAGTTTGAAAAAGAACAGATAAAGAAGGGTCTGTCATCGCTACTTATTAAAAAACTTTGCTTCTTAGCTTAAGGGTCAAATTTCTTGATTTTAGATATAAACTGGTGTGTTAGCCTTGTATCTTCTGATAAACCTGAACATTTTATTAGAATTGTGGCTTATAATTATGACCATCATGTATAGATAAATATTTTGTGGATATGGTTTGATTGAAAAACTACCATTTTAATATAGAACATAGGCATTCTACACGGCAGTTCATGCAAAAGCTAAACGTAAAAAATAAAAAAATAACAGGATAAAGAAAGCAAATCAGAATCAGTATTAAAATTGGCAACATCCAGTTATATGACATGGGTGGATAGAGCAAAATAGGAAGGCATTGTGGCTGTGGACAGAAGCAAAGGATCAAGGAGCTGCTGAGGTCCCTCCATCTCTTTCTCCTTTGTCCGTTCAAGCCTGGATCCCACAAGAGACAAAGGCTTTCCTTGTGCATGTGAGAACATTCATACATACACACACACAAATATATATTTATTTATTGTGACCTTTCATGCTGGGCCTCATCCCTTGGCACAGGTTCTGCCTCAGGAAATACACTTTCATACAGAGTTCTAATGTGAAAGAAACACACCATCTGATTGTCAAACACTCTTCTATACAGCATCCTAATGCAAACAAACACAGACTCAGATTGCTGAATGCGGGATCAGCTGCCACTGTACCCCATAGAGCACTCATCGCACGTTGGTGTGAGTTTTTACACTTAGTTTACTCATCTGTTGCTCTGCTCTCTCTGTCCTGTGTAGAGTGCATCAGACCTGGTCCTGGCCCCTTATACACTTCTCTCATTGCAGGTGAATCCCTTGAGGAAGACCCCTAAAGGTTTTTTAAACTCAAGAAATGGAGCTGAAAAAATTGAGGCATGCCAAGAGTTATCCTCTTTGCTAAGTGCTTAAACAGAGACTCTGATATTGAAGAAAGCTTGAGTACTGTTCCTTCAAGTACCAAAATAAAAGATTTGTTTGCTCAGTCTTCTCCAGCATGTTTTTTGTGCAACCCAGTAACCCATATACAGTATATATACATATATATATATATATATATATATATATATATATATATATATATATATATATATATATATATATATATATATATATATATATATATATATATATATATAAATATTGTATGTTCAAGTATACCACCAGCATGAAGTCACCAAACAAAGGAAATGCCTACCTTGGGTGATCTAGTATCACCAGTAAATGGAGAGTCCTTCTACATGGCAGTGCACTTAGACAGGGCCCACTGGATATTTCTAATTAGATTTAGATGACTTAAAAAGGAACCAATAAACAATGATTTTTTTATATATAATAACTTCATATTGAAACCTGTTTTCACTGCTTGACTGATTAAGATACAGTAAGTCAAAAAGTTTTTTCATACACTTCAAAATGTAAATATTATGAGTTCCTCAGCATTTAGCAGTTTATCAGCTGAATTAGATGAAAAAGTCATTGATTTAATTGTGTGTGCTCATAATTAACTTGATTTTAGTTAATCAAAAACAATTTGCAGAAGTTAATGTGTTAGAAATTTAATAAAATCATAGCCAAAATAATATCAGAATATAATTAAACAGCATGCCTGCTGAGTGGAATGGTATTTTGCACATTGAACAAATCTAAAACCCATTATTTTCCCTGTTCTCTGGTATAAAAGATAAGGTGAGCCATAATTCAATTTCATATTATAAAGTTGTATCAGGTCACGTATCATTGCTATCATTAGATTATTGACAGACAATGAAAAAAAGAACAAAAAAGAACAAAATAAGTAATTTACAAGAAAATGATGTTGCGTGGTTTGATTAATTATGCTTTTTTAATGTTTTCTTTTTTCATTTTTCTTCAAATAACTAAAGCAAGAAAAACAATGTTATTTAAAAAAAAACTTAGTGGAGTAGACACTTTCAAAAATATAGACTCACTAAGAAAGAATGAAAACAACATGAAGTCTGAAGTATAGAAATGTGTGCCTGTGTTCTTGTTTTTAATTTACTGGATGAATTACAACTCAAACATGAAAACAAAGATCATATTGGTTTCACTCATTTTAGATGCATCAGTGCAATGGACTTGCATCAGTCTGTTATTTTTTAATCTGAAGTCTTTATTTGCCACATTTGCTGTGGATAAATGTAAAATCTTTAATTCTAGCCACAGATTCAAGTTTATCTCTGAGACAACACTTTTGATGATAATGTGAAAACTGTAATTATTACGTTCAGTGCTTAAAAATTAAAAGTGAGTTACAATATTTACAAAGATCCAAAACTCTGGACATAATAGTACTAGGAGAAACTTTAAATTATAGATAAACCAAAATATGGAACAATGGCAAGTCAAGTCAAGTCAAGTTGGGGAGCATGCACTGGTACAGTGCGTTGCCTCACCCACTACACGACAAAACAACTCAGGATCCCAGTTGGCAACCCCCCCGGGCAGACACGCGGTCCAGTCCCACCCTCTGGAAGTTACCCTCTATCTGCCGCAGCCAGGTGTTACGTGGGCAACCCCTTGGCCTGGTCCAGCCACTTGGGTCCCCAACAATGACGATCTTACGAGCTGTATCACCCTCGGGGAAACACGCCACATGACTATAGTACCATAACTGAAGCTCCCTCACAATGCAGGTAATGTGCCTCATTCAGGACTCCATGAGCAACCGCTCATTCGACACAAAGTCAAACCAGCGGTACCCAAGGATTTTCCAGAGAGACACAGTACCAAAGGAGTCCAGTCTTCATCTCAGGTCACTATGTCTCGCAACCATATAGCAAGACAGGAAGCTCCAGAACTCTAAAGACTTGGACCTTCGTCCTTTTGCATAGATATTGGGAGCACCACACACCCCTTTCCAGCGACCTCATGACCCCCCCATGCTCTCCCAGTCCGTCTACTGACTTCATAGGAAGAGTCACCACAGACATGAATGTCACTGTCAAGGTAAGTAAACCTCTCAACAAGGTCGACACTCTCTCTGCAGACAGACACACTGCTGATGGCTGTGCCCAAGAGGTTATTAAAGGCCTGGGTCTTGGTTTTTATCCAGGACACTCGCAAACCCAGACACTCAGACTCCTCTTTCAGTCTCTCGAGCGCCCCAATCAGAGTCTCCATTGACTCCGGGAAGATCACAGCATCAACAGCAAAGTCAAAATCCGTGAATCTTTCTTCACCAACAGATGCCCCACAGCCGCTGGACCCCACAACCTTGCCCAACACCCAATCCATATGCATTGAACAGAGTAGGAGCAAGAACACACCCCTGACAAACCCCAGAATCAACTGGGAAAAACACAGAGGTCCTGCCTCCACTCTGCACAGCACTCACAATACCAGTGTACAGGCCGGCCAGTGTTCCCAGAAGGAGATGTTTCATCTCGCAGGGCACCCTGGATATAATCGAGAGGAGTTGTAGCACACAGAACAATGGCATTCACTTTAAATTTTGAATATAACTCTGAAGTACTGATTACATATGGCGCCTTAGGTAATGCATTACCCTTGTTCTGCCCTCCAAGGAGTTAAGGTTCATTTAAGGAGTGCTCTCCCACCATACACTTCTCCATCACAAAATATGAAATGACTAAATCCCCAGTGGGCTCATAGCATCAATTACTCAAAATCAGGTGTGAACAGTAGGAGGTGCCCTAGAGCCATCCTTCAACCCAAATGAACGATATGGAGGCCAAACTATAAAATATAGGTAATGACAAAAGAGAACACAAACAACAATGAAATATATAGAAATACAATAAAGCACAAAGTCTCACATTCAGTCACAAAAGAAAAGAAAAGCTCTGACTAACCAAACTCAATGATTAGGGACAACTCCATTCCCATGTCAACATAATATACATGATTGGCTAATTGGCAAAAGGTAACTTCAGGTAAAAATACATCGTCCAGGTGGAGAGAAACCAGCAGAGCTAACAAAGAGCATCTTTAAATTTTTCTCATGAAAATGACATCACTGTAGCTGATACAGTATAAGTATTGGTAGACAGTGGCTTCAATTGTGTAAGAGGGTCTGGGTATTTTTATGTTGTTATATCTATAGGTTATCTATATCTAAGTTTTTGTGTACTAAATATTTGCAATGCTTAGCTGTTAGTGATATGCCAGTCCAGGTGACCTGAACACTTTATAAAACTATATAAAACCAACCTGTGTAATTTGACTTTTCTTTATTTTTTTCTTTACTTCCTCACAGTGGTGGTGGGTGGGAGTGCTGATTGGCTTTTATCATAAATATAGTTGTTCTATAGACTATAGACCAGAGGTCACTAACAGGCGGACCGCGGTCCGGGTCTGGACCCAGCAGCTGTCTCATATGGACCCAGACTTACAGCCAAAACAGAAGGTTATGATTTAAAACCTGACGGGGCATGGTATGTTTTGGTAATGTTTTAGTGGATGAGGAAATGCACAGACCAATTGTATGCGCGTTAAGCCATCTCACTTGATACCACTCAGCCAATCAAGTCTGTGGATTCTAGGTGAGAAGAAAATGAGAGATACCGACGACTGTACTGGAAAAAGAAAAGATGGGTGAGACGGAGAAAGGGACAGAAAAATAAGGAACAAATGGTGCTCTCCAAAAAAAGGAAAGTGGACAGCAAAAATAGTTAGACAACATAATCTTCCGGACCATTGCTTCAAGAAATTTTCTGTAATTGGACTTCTTTAGATTTTAGTTGAATACTCCTGCTACAGACCTACCACCAATTCTCTGTGTTTTCTTTACCCAATGATCTGTGGTTGCACTCTGTGCCACCCTCATCTGATGGAAACACGTTGCAGCAACCTTTGATGCTGGGAAGAATGAATGAAGAATGAACAAATCTTCCTAAGGCTATTAATATTGTTTTGGCTGAAAATAATAAACCCAAACAAACCTGAAAATCATTAAGGAAACTTGTATTTGAAAAGGACACACTAGAAAATGGAAACCCAAAAATCGGGCCAAAGGGTTTTTTTTTTTGTTTTTTTTATATCCAAACACAGATAAAGGAATAAACATCATGCCAAAACATAATGTGTTGCACTGATGACGTCACATGTGGCATTGCGCAAACACAATCAACCTGCAGCTGAGAGTAGGGTCTTGACAACCGATTCACAAAATTGTGTATCGAAAAACAAAATAGGAATGTGATACACAGCAGGAAATACGAGGGGTAGTCAAGCTAAAGTTAGAAAATGGGATTTATCAGAAAATGGAAGAAACCTTAACAATACTGATAATGTCATTTATCAATGTCGTCTCCACCCTTCTCAATGCACTTGCGTCACCAGCTTGGAAGTGCCTGGATTTCAGCAGAATAAAAGGTTTTGTCTTGTCCTCACAACCATTCATGAACCCGAGTTATTTGTCGAACACTACATGCCGAGGGGTACTACAGTCACTAGCGCAAGTTACTGTGACTTGCTGGAGACTGATGTGAAGCCTGCTATTCGATCCCAGAGGCAGGGACTGCTGTCTTAAGGAGTCCTTTTTGCTGTAAGACAATGCCCACCCACACACTGCTAAGAATACCAAGGCTTGTCGGGAGAAACTGAGGTTTGAGGTATTGCCACATATTCCTTATTCGCCAGATTTGGCATCGTGTGATTTCTACCTTTTTGGACCACTAAAAAAACATCTGGGTGGTCGTCAATTCAAGACAGATGACGACGTGAATAAAGCAGTGCATGAGTGGTTGCGAGGACAAGTCAAAACCTTTTATTCTGCTGGAATCCAGGCACTTCCAGGCAGGTGGCACAAGTACATTGAGAAGGGTGGAAACTACATTGAGAAATGACGTTATCAGTTTTGTTAAGGTTCGTTCCATTTTCTAATAAATCCCACCTTCTAACTTTAGCTTAACTCCCCCTCGTAAAATGAATGTCTTTTTTAAAGATAGGAAATAATCACAGACCCTCACCCCTAAAGTACTTTACAGAAAAAGTACCATTTCCGAAAGAAGAAATGTGAATTGGAAAATAAGAAGTCCAGAACATAATTTTAATAATAGTAGAATTCACAACAGCTGTAACCAACAATTGTTCTGCCAGTCAGGTGGAATTTGGCAAGCCGCTAGGTGAGGAGTAATGAGACAAGGAGATTTGCTTCTGCTCAGAAAATTGTAATGAGAGTGAATTTCAAAAGTTGGAAAAAATTGTTGTCAAAACCAAAACACAAAACTGGGAAAATTGTCAGAAGAAAAATTGCTACATGTCAATTATAAAAGGACATTTATTACTGGAGGCACAAACACTGCAGTTGTTAGAGGTTTAAATCACGGAGACGCTCTCTGCTGCCTCAGTGGATTTCATGATGGCTCTCTACTTTCTCACCCCAGTAATGGCCAATTCACTAAATGTTTTGTTAAGAGATTGTCCGGTGAAGCCCCTACGGCCCACTTCTAATGGCATGAACTTGGCCTTTGCCTCCAATTGCTGCTGGTCAGTTCTTTGCATTTGCTAACTCCCTCTCATGGGGTCCCTACAGACATTTCTCCCAAAGCATAAACAACTCCAGTGGGCTTATGTGTTTTGTCGAGTTTGTGACCGGGAGGATGTCAGGTCTTATGTATGTGCTGTGGAAATTCTTGTTGTCACTCAATATTGGTCATTAGTTGCCAGTTACTATATGTGCTGATGCTAGAATTCCAGTAATTGGCTTGGCTGTCACTTCTGACCACTCTGCCAATGCTTTGGATGAAGTGTTGTACTCATTTTGTTGCTGCTAATTACTGAACAGACTGCTTCTGTGATGGCCTTCAAAACCTGGTCCTGTTGCCAGTGGTATCAGCCCTCTCCCAAAGCTTTCAGACAGAAGCAGAAGATGGCTTGCAAGGTTGCTCTCTTGGAGCATAAAGGGACAGTCTGGAGCCTTAACTCGTCCTCCAGCTATGCAAGCTGGATGGACTGAGCAGGATGTTGTTTACTGCTTGAACCAGGAATGGTTGGGATCTGACTTACTTTATACATTTTCCTGATCTTGGAATGTTTTTACATCATTTAAGTACGTTTTTTAGGAATATTTGGACCTCAGAGAAGCAACTTCAATGGCTGTTTTGTTTATATTGTGATGCCTAGGGCAAGTACAGTCGCCCTAACCCTGATACAAACAGTCAGGACACCAATTGAAAACATAGCACATGGTTTTGTGTCTTCCACAGCACACAAAACACAGAGCATAACACAGTCCCTTCTTGCCACCAGTCCTTCCGCCTCCACTCCTCCTCAGGCTGTGTCCTCTTCCTCCTGACTCTGTCCGCTGACTTCTGGTGACCGGCCCCCTTTTATAGGGCACCCGGAAGGACTACAGATGGCCAACGAACTTCTTCCGGCAGCACTTCTGCCACACCCACCCTGAAAACTTCCATGTGCCCCCTGGCAGTGACCACAGGCCCCAGCAGGGTAGAGCTCCCATGCTCATGACCTGAGGCCCTGCTAGAAACCAAGGGGGCTGCTCTCTGTAGGTCAGGGGGAGAAACTGTCCTAGAAATACTCTCTTCCCCGGTCCTTTCATAAGCAGCGCGTCCCTGATGGATAAGAGCCCCGGCTGGCCGCCACACTATTTAGTTCTTTTTCAAATCTTACTTCTGGTTGTCATTTAATGTAATGCTCATCATGTTTCGATTTTTTTTTTAGTGAGTGGCAACATTTTGTTGCTGTGCTGCTGTGATACTGTGGTCGGCTGCTAGAGACAGTGTTCCTGGAAGTTGCTAGTGCGGTATGCAGGTACTTCCAAAAAAATCAAACTAGTGTGCTGTGAATTATTAGTCCATCATAATACGACAGGCTTTGTGTTCTTTGAGTTTGGTTGAGTGCTTTGATAATCACAATTTGTCCTTCTGGGTTTGACCCAGACATGTTACTCACTATGCTTATCTCCTGGTCCGCTATTTCTTTTGCCTACCATATTTCATGCTCTGGCAGTATAGGGACTGTACTGTAATGAAAGTCTTTTTATGTAGTCCCAACTATTTATTTTCATTATTCACATATTCAGTTTAAAATTATGGATAGCCAAACAATAAACAAATTATAGTAGAAATAAGTAATTTTCCTCAGCATCATGAAACACATGCACTTTTATCAACTAAACAAATGCATGGTTATGATTGTAAACAGGTTTAAATTCCATTAATGACTTGTTTATTCCTCCATCTATTTATCCTTTCTTTTTTCTTCTTCTTTATGTAACATTTTATTGAATTTATTAAAATCAAACAACATTTCATACAAGCAAGTCAATCCCCACCCAATGAGAAGAGAGCTAGGCCAACATAATGAAACTTTAATAGTAGAAAAAATAAGTAAGTAAATAAATAGAATAAAAAGGGTAAAAGAATCCGCTTCTTCAATTCACATGTTTATTCTAAAATGATATTAATTAGATCCTGCCAGGTTTTTAAAATGTTTTGCAGGGATACTGTAAGTGAGTATTTAATTTTTTCCAATTTCAGATAAAATATAACATCAGTTACCCGGTGACTGAAAAGAGATAAGTTTGGATTCTTCCATTTGAGCAAGATAGGTCTACATGCCAATAGTGTAGTAAAGGCAATCACAGTTTGTTTGTCCTTCTCCACTTTAAGTCCATCTAGGAGTCCACCAAACACAGCTGTTAGTGGATTAGGAGGGATTGTGACACCAAGGCTATCTGAAAGGCATTTAAAGATTTTGGTCCAAAATGATGTTAATTTGGTGCAGGCCCAAAACATGTGACCCAGTGAGCCAGGAGCTCGATTGCAATGTTCGTAGGTTGGATCTTGCCCTGGAAACATTGTGGACAATTTTAGACAGATATGCTCGATAGATGATTTTAAGTTGCATAATTGAATGCTTTGCGCATATGGTGCCAGAGTAAATTCTGTGCATTGCTGCCTTCCATTCCTTTTCTGAAATGTTGAGTGAGAGATCCTTTTCCCAATGTATTCTGGGATCCTTTCATTTTGTTAATCCATCATTTTCCATTTCACCATGTGATGGACGGCCAGCGTTTCAGTCTGACCGGGACGTCCCTCAACAGAGAAAAGGAGGACAAGTAGCCTTTTCAGGGCACTGCATCCCCCAGGACGCTAGATGGCAGCTTCCCTGGACGGAACTGGTTCCCCGGATTACCTCAGGGCATCATGGGACATGGAGTCTGTTTCGTCAGCCCTGTTGGATGCCGTGGGTGCTACCAGGGGGAGCTCACCAAGAACCTGGGACCTATTATTGGTACTTTGGAGTCACGAGATCACGGAAGCCGCAGTACTTCCGGGATACTTGAAGAAGGAGGATATTGCGTTTGACCCAGACAAGGAATACTTCTGGGTCATGGACTATAAAAGGACTGTGGGAATACCAGCAAGCCGAGCCGGAGTTGGGTGGTAGAGGAACGGAGCTGCTGGGAGGGGAGGATTTGTGTTATTGTGATTATTGGTTATTATTGTATTATTGGAAGAATTGTGGAGTGTATGGTGCTTTGTGCACTATAACTGAAGAATATTATTAAAGAAATTATTCTTGGTGTTTTAAACGTGTGTCCTGGACGTCTGTCTGGTGGGTTCAACGGGGAAACAGCGACTCTAGCGTCCACAACCATTATTGGGAGCCAGAGCCTATTCCATGTAGCACTGGGCACAGACAGGAACCGAACATGGACAGGATGTCATAATAACAAGGCACATTCACACACACACATAGTTATTTACACCAGAGTTATTAGGAGTCCCAAATGAGCCAAAATTGACAGATTACTCAGGAAAAAACATACATGGGATGAGAAATTATAAACTGCATACCGACAGAGACAGGCTTGGAAATTACACCCAGGCATTACTGTGCTTACCATATTTTTTATGTTCTTTGTAGCTATTATATATGAAAAATATTGTTTTTAATGCTATAAAAAATATCACACGCTTTCCGAAAACTTAAAATGCAATTTAAAAGTAATTGGCATTACAAATTTTAAAGATTAAGTACATTAGCATGGCTATTTGAAATCTGTCCACAGAAGTTCTCATCAAATATTATTCATGTCATTGTATGTTAGATCCTCATGACAAATGAAACACATTTTTTTATATTAAGCACAATACAAATGGTGCTTTTGTTCTTTATTTAAAGTTTATGCAAATAGGGTAGTATCAAAGAATATACAAGCTTTTAAATGTCTAATTATTGTAAGCTTCTTTTGAACAGGAGCGTGATTTGCTCTCAGTTTTACATTATTTATGATGGAAGTGCAAAGTGCAATTTAAATTTAATAGGAAATTTACAAGTAAAAAAAAAAGAGAACTGGTAAATACATAAATTATATAAATGAAAGGTTAATCTTCTGTAGCCACAGATGAATTTGTGTTTCCTAATAACATTATGTGCACTGAGGCTTATAACAAGAGCAATGTCTGGAAGTAATGAACCTAAAAATAAATGACTACTGAGTAACTAAAATCATTTATTCAGAATGAAATAAATTATTTAGTTAGCATTCCAGGGAATTTATATTATTAAATAAAAATGAAAGTTAAGTACACTGAATATTTAATAATCAGCTGAATATAAGGTTGGCATAAAATTAACACACCCTTAGCCACTCCTCTTATTGTCATTCATGATTGCTGCTGTCAGACAACACCAATATTGCCGCCTTCACACACGATTGATTCGTTGTAATTGTTTAAATTTATAAGCAGTCTCATCATATTCCCACTTACTCCAATTACTTCTGACTTGTTGTGCTTTGTTATTTATTGCCTTGCATTGGTATCTCTCATGTCTGAAATCTTTGCTTTGCTTTTTGATAACCACATCATTTGTCAGAAGTTGACTTGTCTTCATTTGTATTTATGCCTTGAACGTGTCTATATTATTTTGATTTTTCACTACTAATCAGTCACCCATGTGTCTGTATCTTCCACTGACTGAGCTCACATTATTGCATCCAAAACAGACAGTAATACTAATGACTCTCATCTCTAGTGTAGGCCCACCATACTGTTATTATTTGCTCATATCCTTGAGCTCTATTAATGACATAAAATATCTGAAGATAGTTTGTTTGTGGCCGGAGAACCCATTTTTGGCATTATTTCTTAGATTAGAAATCATCGGGTTAGTAAGTTTTTTTTTTCATCTTTGCCCAACACCATCTTGGTTTTTCTGCAAGCCATCAGTTTAAAAGTTGGTTACTACAACAGCGCTATTGAACATCCCAGGGAGGGATGCAGTTCCGGTATCATCATTGTGATGGGATTAAAGATGGCCACCTTGCACTTCCTGATTGTCCGAGTTTGCCAATATATCTAAAGAAGTCTCTGTGTGGTTGTTATTAGCATGCATTTTTAGTACTAAAGACCCTGTTTCTGGCTTCAACCTTGATTTTTCTTTGTTTAGCAATTAGGTTTGACAAAAGATTCCCAGCAATTACGTTTTTGTCTTGCTTTTCTAACATTTTTTCTCCTAGTCACCTCTGTTATTCAAAAGGTTTGCTGTTTTCCTTGGCAAACATGTCACATACACACTTAAGCCATGAAAATCAATTAAAAGAACAGAGTACCAAGAAGGAGTGAAGACTCACCATACAGAGAGTTGAACATTTAAGCTGTGCTTTATAAAAGCCTGTCCAGCTTTTTGTGTTACCTCCTAACTGTAATACCTGAGGCACGTCATATTTACTTTCCTCAAACAGAGAAAAAGACACAAAATTAAAATTGTATAGAGGCCTGGGTTCACTGTTAGTGCCACTCAAGTAACCCAAAAAGTTAACTGAAAGAGGGTTTTCTTTAAATATAGGCAATGCAATAAGCTTGCACACTGTCTCACATGTGTGACTGGGAGGCAGCTAAAGGGCCTGAATAATAGTAGTACCATGCCAGACCAGGGGGTGGCGAGCTGCACTGACTTTCTCTCTCAATCCTCTGCAGACCATCCACGGGAAATCCCGCTAGGTCCCAGCGCCATTGAGGACATCACTTCCGGCACTGACGTTATTGATGATGTCACTTCACACAAGCAGTCCCTTACGACTAAAGACAAAATCAAACCTGTCTGATTTTGTCAGGACGAGTTGCAGACCATATGATAGCCTTCACTTGAGCGTGCAGATGACTGCCTCTGACTCGCTAAGATAACTAAATGAAGGCTATGCATGAAAATCATTTGAAAAGTCGGCTTTTGATCACTGTTTCAAAATTGAATTGGGCATTTTCCACTTGCCCCAATCCTTTTGTAGTTCCTTCTTTGTTTTTTTATAATGCTTATATCAAAGAACAAATAATATTTTATAATTAAAAATAAAAGTTCAGTGATAACTGTTTATATATGTAAGTGTTGCTCTGTTGTAATATTTGTTGTGTACCTTTCTATATTTTAGAAATTAAAAAGTAAACAGAAGAAGAACATTTTTTTTAGTTGGATAATATAATAACAATAGGATCAAATCAGTTGATTTGCAGGAATATTTTTGTATTTACAGCAAATATAGTAGTGCAGTAGATATCATTTTTTAAAGTCTGATATCCTGTCTCAAGATCTCTGAAACAGAGCTGTTCATACAATTTCCTGAATGCTCTGCCACCAGCCTCATGCATTTTTAATATTATTCCAGGGAAAAGAGGAAAATATATGAGGTCCATGCTGAGTCGAGTTCCCAAGTTAATTCTCTCCATCTGAATGATTTTGTGTACAAATTACACTTCCTAATTGCAAATGCGATTACCTGGAGTTATTTTTTTTCCCTGAGAATGAAAATGTGTGATGACATAGCAGATCGCTGTGAAGTGGGAGCTGCATTCAAGTAATACCGGGTAAGGGTAAATATAATCAAAAAGATTAGTTCAGCTTGACAAAATTCATGAAATGACCTATAGAAGTATGGCTGTAAACATCAATATATACCTTGAGGAGCAAGACTTAAAGGAATATTTCTTGTGAGCTATTGCTTTAAATTAAATTGGAGTGTGCATGAAATGGTAGTGTGAGAAACAGCCTTTTTTCAGTTTTTTAACCTGGTTTTGATCAGTATTTTTTAGTCTCTTTCCTTTTGGTATGTGTATTTTCTTTGAATATTTTAAAAGACTCCTATTTTGGCTAGTCTTAAGCAACATAAAGATATTGTTGAGGTCAAATTATGCTAATTAACAAGTAGATTTTTGGTTTTTAATTTTCAATGTAAAATTCTGAAAAATAGAAAATGATGATTTTTAAAAAATATTATAAAGCAGTTTGACATATGACCCAGGAAAATGATGAGACTCCATCCACAAATAACAGCGACAGCAGTTACCCTGGTTTGGTGTTATTGCTGTTATGTAGAATCTCTAGTTGCATTTGGATCTAAATGACTATGGGCACTGGACTTGAACCCAGTGCGTGACTTGTAATGTGAGCGTAGAAGCAGGAGTGAGGCGTACATAAGCTACGATGATCTGTGTTTACCATTACTTACAGTGAAGTTTAATACATTCTTATTTTTCATTGTGCCGGAGAATGGTGGCATGTTGCATGTTGCATGTTGGGCAGCTAAGAATTTCACTGTATTCTATACACGTAACAATGTTTCTACTACTACCACTATGACAACATAATTTATTGCCAAAAGGTTTTTCTTTTCTTCACTTTTTCCAAAATCAATAGTAACTATTTCTTTCTTGCTTGCAATGTTTTTAATTTTTGGATTTTGTTTTTTGTTTTGAGTTAGGAGTTAGGGTTAGTGTTATTAGCTGTAATGTCACAGATAGAATTAAATAATCAAAAGCACACTGTACAACATTACTGCCCATTATTAAAGGAAAAATATAAGCAAATATTTGCTTATACTCACCCTTTCGGTTCAAGTTACAGTTTTTAACATACTGTAATTAACTCCACAGCCTATAAGCTATTTATCTGCCTTTACTACTTAGGTTACACATCCTGCACTGGTACAAGCTGGAGATTCTCCCCTGATGGGAGACTCTACAAACTGCAGAAATATCTTTTTTGACAAGGCTCACGACTAAAATAATTGAGAAGACCTAAAGAAGTCCTTTCACGGATCAAGTGGCTGCAGTTTATTACAGTTGTAATCCCATTATTGTGTCGTACAAAGTAACTTAAAACCTGTCACAATACCAATGCATAACATCCATTAGAACTTCACTATTTTAAAGTTAAAACGTGTAATATATGTAACCCTAATTTTGTTTTGCATAATCCACCTATCCATTATCTATGTATATACTCATAATATTCAAAATGCATGTGTTTTTTGATAAAATATTGTTAAATAAATACTTCTAGACAATAAGATTAGTGTAATAAGGGAATCTCAAGCTTTTGAATTGAAGACAGGGCTCTTGACCAAGGAGTTGGAAACAGATAAAAAAAAATGAAACATATTTGTGTGGAGTATTCCTTTAAGTGGAAATTAACAGACAGTGCAACTACAGGGCTGTCTTAAAAGCATTATAAGCCCCTGGGCAAAACATTGCACTGGGGCCCCTACCTACACAACCACTCACCGAAATAAAAATGTAAATGGTCGATATGCCTCTTTCCTCTCCCAGACCTCGTCCTCTTCCACCCAACTCCAGCCCTGAATGAAGGGAGGCGGCCCCTTTTATTATCCCCCGGATGTGCTCCAGGTGTGCTCTGGCAATCCTCCACCGACATGCCCCAGTGTGGCGGAAGTGCCACCTGAATCCCCAGAAGCACTCCGGGTGTTCCTGCTCCTCTTCCCCCCAGCACTTCCTGGTGTGGAGGAAGTGCTGAGGTCCAGGGCTCTCCAGGCATTGGGGTGCCCCCTGGTGGTGACCATGGGCCCCTACAGGGTTGAGCTTCAAAGCTCTGTACCCGTGGCCCCCACAGCAACCAGGGCGGTCGCCCCCTTGTGGTCTGGAGGAGGCGTGAGCCCTCCTCCGGTCCTCCTGGGCGTCCCGGCTGGGTACCACCCCCAGCCGTGTGCCACAATTGGCTCTGCTCAAAAGTTGTTTAGTGAGGTGGAAAAAAGTTGGTGTGATGCATTCGGGTGAAGTGAAAAATATTAACTTTAGAGCAATGAGCCACATCGTATTTTGACAGCTTCTCATGAAATTGGTAATTGAAACACAACAGATGTTACAGCAGACGCACGGTGACAAAGCAGTTAGCTGCAGAGTGGTGCTCACCTGGCACCAGACGTTACTACACACCAAAGATCTCACACACTACTCTGTCCTTGTCCAGCAAAACATGGAGGAAATTGTACAGCCACATTCAGCATAATCTCCAAACATTTTGCCCTGTGACATTTTTTGTTTCCTTACCTCAAATATGCCCTTAGCAATTGTCACTTTGGCAATGCTGAAAATGCCACTGTGACTTCAACTTGTATTGCTTATGTAAGGTAACTACAATTCTGAGAGAAAATGGAATGAGAAGATGGCATGGTGAAGTCAGAATTTATGCAGGGACCATTATTTGGATGATTTTAACCCAATAAACAAAGCTAAGGACGTGTAGCTAGAATTATAATCAAAGAACAGAGCGATTAGTCATGTCAAGTCATTTTCTAACTCACTTTATCTAGACAAGAGTTGTGGGGGACCCCAAAGCCTATCCCAGCTAGCATGGGGCACAAGACAGGAACAAACTCTGAAAAGCTAAAAAGAGTACACATAACCAGTGCCAAGCAACACATGATGTAAGTTGTAATTAACCAATAAACAAAAATAGTCGTAACCAATAAACTGAAATGTCACACTATGAAATGATGCAAATGTGTTATTTTCTTTTGTGAACCTAATCTGGGATGATCAGGAACATGTGGTGGCAGATTTAAAAAAAGCTGCACTAGTGATGTCATGATGTGCGACCTCTGGGATTTGCATCACAGCAATAGGGTGTCACATCCTAGCAATCAGTCTTCAACGTGGTGGCTGGCATCCATAAGGAAAACAAGACAGCATTTAGAGAAAATGTGTATCATATTTCACAATATTAAAAGTACAAGGCAATACAGTAAACAATGAATATAACCAATCAATTCCTGAAACTCTGAAAGCTATGCTGAAATCATTGTTAGAGGCCAAGGAACAATAGAAAAAAGTTAAAATAATAGACCAGATCATGACATTAATTCCAAAATTCTTCCAGCACTTGTCAAAGAAGTGTTAAAAGTCTGTAATAACTGAGAGAACTTCTTTGTAGCAGACTTATGATTATTCCATGTCCTGTCACCGGTGACCCCACTAACTGAGTTTATTGACCATACCTCTAGGTTTTCAGGCTGCTACCTGTGTATGCCATTGTTTTTCTTTACATTTAATGGTGCAAAAAGATACAAGAGAAGCATTTTTATGAAAACCTTAAATATGTAAGTGGTCAAACTAATAGATATATACTAAATTAAAAAATATATACTGAAATCATAATGTCTGAGATTTTTTTTACATTTATTCTTTCATTTTTCTATCCTCCACTCCACTCTGGTTTCCCAGCTAGCCATAAAGGCTACATAAAGCAGGAACTAACTATTATTGAGCTGTTGGCTTATCTACAAGGCACAGAGACAACACTCTGGTATTGATCAGTCAACATAAAGAAATGGCTGTTGGAGGAAACCAGAGACCCATATGAATGGAAGGAGAAAGTGCAAAGTGGTGTGTGTGAAATCGAAACTCTAAATGCACACACCATGCTAGTAGTGTGTCCTGTATGTCATTGAGGACCATGGCCATACACTGGTTTACCCTTCTTCCTTACAGCTCTAGTGACTTGAACTTGACTCCAAGCACTGAGTTCTCCCCTTCTTCATGTTAGCCAAGTATAAGTGAGTGTGGGAGTGTAAATGAGTTATCCATGTGATGGACTAATACCCCACCATTGTTAATTCCTGCATTGCAGACTGCATTAATTAGATGCAGTTTCACAGCCTGTTTTGAATAAAGCAGATTGAGAATGTAGATGAACTGGTGACTGAAGATGGATGTGTGTGAATATACCTAATAGTGACGGGCCAAAATTGAATTGAGATTGTCTCACAAAAATATTATGAAGCTCTGCTGTTATCAATAGTGTTATTAGCTGTAATAGCTATGCTATTGACAAAGGAAGAAAGGTGTTTAGTTTTATATATAAATATCCCCTACTCCCATATTGTCATCCGCAAACCTTTTCTCCATTTGCAAAACCATGGGGAAATTGTTTCTAGTGTGTGTACAATTGGACAAGTGAAGCCATACCAGAAATACTCAATATTTTTATTTTATCCATATTCAACCATTTGTGACCACCATGTGTTACTTTTTTTCTGTGTCACTTTGGATAATCCAGACCCAACCCATCCATTAACAATCCCCAAAACCATGAAATTGGCTTCAAAACCTATTAGCCATATTAAACTTTCAAAAGACACTCAGAAACACCAGCCCCCTCTATTTTCATTTGGACCCTATTTCTGAGAAATTTTTTGATCTGAAAGGAGTGCAAGGTACGTGATGCCCCGTGCAAAAACAAAAAAACTTTGCACCAACCTAATCACTGGGCATCGTGTAGTTTATGACCGAGGATAAACCAGGGTGTTGGCCAGGACACAGATAAAAATAATAGATGGAAAAAAAATTCAGATGTGAGTGTCAGTAGGCTTTTCATCCTAGGAACCAAGTTACCCAAACTATTCTATAATATTTCAGTAATTATTCACCACTCTGATGCTGATCCTTCTGATCATAATAGGTAATTACGATAGCAATTGATGAGAAGAATTAATAATTACGAAACTACAGTATTTGAGGGTCCCTCTAGAGTACTCTTACACGATTTGATTTGGCTCAAAAACTAATCAGTACATCATCATCTCATAACAGAAACTGTGCAACACAGACACACAAACACCCATCATCAAGACATCGATGTTTTCGGTATTAGGGGACCTTAAAATGTCGAGATCCATCGAAAACTGGAGATCAAAATTTTTGACAAATATAAAGGCGATAATAATAATAATAGGTGATAGGTTATGGTTTGGGAGGAAGCAAAGCAAAAATAAAAATTCTTTATTAAAAAAGCGATATCAATATTGAGGTTCAGCGCAATCCATCAACAAAGTCTATCCAACTTTATTCCGATAGTGAATGACCAACAAATTCTAAAATAAGATGCAAAAATGATAAGAAAAAAGAACAACAACTTCAATACTGTTCTTTCTTCCTTCGTTTCAAGAAAACGAAAAGATTATAAAAATAAAAACTACACACACAAAAATAAACCAACATCCAGCTCACCAGATTTACCCCACTATAACCATTTGGGGATAATAATGAATACCGTGTACTCCCTTCTCTTATTTCTTTACCATCAGTGACACCTTTCAATAACATATCGTGCTTTCACGCAAATTCTGCTATAATTTTTCAACCAGGAACTCATGCTCGGATGTGACTACATGTCCATAGACATACAAGATTTTCCTTTCTTCAGTAAGCTCACTTGTACTTCACTCATGATGCCTCCAATCCAAACTCTGATGGCCTCACAACCTGCCTCTTTCATCTGTCAGCAACGGAACACCTCCTGCAACCCCCACAACATTAAAGGTAAATGCTATATCACTACATCACTATTTACAGAAAAAAAGTTATTCTATAAATAGTTATGTTTAAAATCTAAACCCCGTTACACAGCACATCACAAGGTGTTGAGTTGCCAACCTCTTCCTGACCAATTTTCCTTACTTTGCACTAGGGATTCCCGGGAAAACGGGAACAGCCAAGCTCTCATATATAGTGTGTAAAAGTGTAAAAATCGATCAAGAAATAACAGAGTTATTGTTGAAAATAATTAAGTGGCACGGTTTTTTGGCCCATGGTGTAGTGTGTTGCCGATTAATTCAGTCAACAACAGACCAGCAGCAGTCAATCTCCCAGCTGACTGAGCACAGTGGACTGGGAGGTGTCTGCACTCTGCAGCGCACGAATGCCGGGATGGGGCAGAGTTCATTGACGTCTGTGCTGTTGACAGTTTTGAACAGCAACTTGAAATTGCAATGTGTCAGTCTGTTGCATCCGCTTTATCTGTGCTAAGAAACTTGCCATCACAGAATGATGACAAGAAACTGGATGCATCAGTAAAAGCTGAAACGGCAGTGTTTCAGAGCAACGGCAAGAGCGGGCGTTGTTTAGAACAAGTGTATCAGTATCTGATGACTGTGCCTCCTACTTCAGTGGAGGCAGAGCGTGCTTTCTCAGTGGCTGGCGTTCTCTGCACGAAGGTGCGCTCTCGCCTGGACGACCACATGCTGGACACGTTGTGCTTTCTACGTTCTTATTACCGCAACTAACTAGATACATGTACTGATATGATAGCATGAACTGCTTGTAGATAAGCTTAGTCTTTTATTGGTGTCAACATATTGCAGTAGTTTTATTAAAAATAAGTGTTGCTCGTTCTAAAACCATTCACATGTGAGATGCCCGTGCACTGTGTCATTTCCAGGAGCCCAGGATTCCCGGGAACGACATGCGGGATTCCCAAATTCCCAGGAATGGATAAACCCGTCTGGGAATGGATTCCCTACTTTGCACCCCGAAAAAAACACTAAAACCCCTGAAAAAAACTGTTTAGCAAATTTTGTGTTTCAAATGAATTTCAGCATCAATTTTGAGAAACTGCACTATATATGAATCAAAACTCAGTTATTTCGCGCATCGTTAATGCCCAACAGTGGATTGGTGCCCCATTAATGACTCTTTACTGGTTTGTCTGGGCAGGATCCATTTCTGTGCAACACTATAATATAAACTGTGGCCTTAAGAAAATAAATTTTTGTGTTTGATCCTTTCATTTTCTGTTCCACTTAATTCTGTTCACAGTACTCTACAAAAGAACCTGCTTTAAACAAGACTGGAGATGTCATTTGTCCACAGATAGAAAATGAGAACAATTACACTTCGAGATGGTGGAAACCTCAAGCAGAAGGCATTCTAGACATAAAGTCTAAGTGACATGAGGTATACTGCACCAGAATTGTGATGCCCTTTGCCGAAGGTTAGAAAACTACAGAACAATTATGCCTACAGAAAATGGAAACTACAAGCAGAAGGCAAAACTAGACAAAGAATCTAAGTGACATGAGGTACACTGGGCCAGATACGAGATCTCATTTGCCCAAGGACAGAAAACAGCAGAACAATCACACACACAGAAAATTGAAACTTCAAGGAGAAGGCACTCTAGACAGAGATTCTAAGTGACATGAGGTGGCATTGGTGTTCACCATTGAGCTATGTCGCTCATATTATTTATACATTATCTGTTTATTTTCAACTTACTCTTCTTTATTCAAGTATTTATATCCATATGCATTTACTTTTGTATTTTTCTGCTACAGGATGTCCTCCATACTTCTTGTATCCAATATCTTTCAATGCTACTGTATGTTATTCGCTGATAATACACTTGTTTCTTTATTTCACCTTTCTGTAGATTTTCTAAAATGATCACATCTACAAGTTGTCCTCTAAATGCGTTTTTAAATAATCTATCTTTGTATCCAACAATTTTTTTTTATTTTAAAACAGAATTCTCTCTTTTTGGAGCGAATAGAATAAAGAAGAATAAAGAATAAAGCCCAGACTTCAAAAAATGAATGAAAAATGTCTTAAAATGACATATAAATAAAAAGCTGGTTGCATGTTTGACGTTTTCGCAGGTAACAAAGGATAAGGCAGGCACCTGATGAGTGAATCAAAGCTGTAGATTGAGCCTCTAATTACATTTTCCGATGCACTGCTGAGAAGCTGCTGCCGCTTGTTTATTGTCAATGAGTAATAGGCTGCATGTCACATATTTTTCATGTCTCAGAGGCTCAATTAAAACTAACAGCCCCTGATCTGTGGCCACCTGAGCACATGGTGATAGCCTATTAGAGCCTCGGCTCTGCCGTGCGCACAGGTTAAAAATGAGACATGCAGCTGCTTTACGCAGGTTTGTCGAAGTGAGATCATTGAGCGTAAAGCTTTTCCCAACAACTAAGGTGCATGGTGAGGTGAATCAAAACTGATAAGACCTTTTCTGTATCATATCTGACGGCTGGGAGCAAAAAGGAAATCAGACACTTAGTGAATGACAGTCCACAGTTACTGGCTTTGACAGATCACAACAAAGACCTGTACGTATCTCCTGATAGTTTAAGAATGAATTCTCATTTCCTCCAACTGGAAATCTTTCCCGTCAGATCTGACTCTATCTCCAGTGGACTCATTAACTATGGATCTGTTTTGTTTCAACGTCCTTTGTATTTGTCCTCTGGATGTCTCATTCCATTATGTCTTCAAAAATCATCGGAGAACAGATGTCTCCCCTGCAGCCAACAAAGCTTCCTGCTCCTTTTTGAGAACACCGTGTTATTTCCTGGTTAACATCTAGGAAAATGCTTTTCAAGATTCTATGTGAATAATATAGTAGATTGGCACCGCATTCGGGACTGATTCCTGCTAGAGTCCAATGCTACCATGAAAGGCATCAGCTACTCACAACCCAATACCAGGACTAAAGGAATACATCACAAAAAAAATATTTTTTGTTGCTTACCTTATGTTGTTTAGCCAAAAAAATTTGATTCCAAGTTTTCATGAAAAATGGAGAGGACTCCATTATCAGATGCCATTAAGAAGACTAACAGAATGTTAGGTTATATAGGACAATGTGTAGAGTACAAGTCCAAGGAGGTTATAATCGAGCTTTATAACACACTGGTGAGGCCTCATCTGGAGTGCTGTGTGCAGTTTTGGTCTCCAGGCTACCAAAATAACACAGCAGCACTTGAAAATGTCCAGAGAAGAGCAACTGGGCTTATTCCAGGGCTACAGGAGATGAATTATGAGAAAAGATTAAAAGAAATTAACCATTTCAGTTTAAGCTAAAGAAGATTAAGAGGAGACATTACTTAAGTGTTTAAAATTATGAAGGGAATTAGTGACTGGATTAAGGCTGTTACTTGAAAATGAGTTCATTAAGAACACATGGACTCATTTGGAAACTTGTTAAATGTAAATTTCGTACACAAATTAGGAAGGTTTTCTTAACACAGAGAACCATAGACACTCAGAATAAGCTACCAAGTAGAGTAGTCGACAGCAGGACTTCAGGGGCTTTCAAAACTAGACTTGATGTTTTTTTAGAAGAATTAAGTGAATAGGACTGGAGAGCTATTTTAGGCTGAATGGCATGCTCATGTCTAGATTGTTCTAATGTTCAAATAAAATGGGTTTCAGTGGAGATCCAGTTTGAACAACAGCAAGCAATATCAAAACATCCTTGTAAAAAATCTCAAACTATTCGTATTGCATAATCCAAATGTCTGGTATGCTCAGAGCATTTGAAACACATTTCTTTTGGTTGAAGTAAATTTAAATAAAGCATTTCCAAACATTCTCTTGTACAGAAGAGAGAAACACGATCAGATAGGATCAAGGCTTTAAATTGAAGACCTTCCTCTCCCATCATTTGTTGGTAGTCCAGCCACAATTATAATAATTCTGGGTTTTTGTAAAACTGTGCCAGTGATTTCACCTTCTGTTGCTTGAAGTGTCTTGGATATACACAGTTTTGAGGCATACTTCCCACCTGTAATACAGTGATCCCCCGCTATATCGCGCTTCGCCTTTCGCGGCTTCACTCCATCGCGGATTTTATATGTAAGCATATTTAAATATATATCGCGGATTTTTTGCTGGTTCGCGGATTTCTGCGGACAATGGGTCTTTTAATTTCTGGTACATGCTTCCTCAGTTGGTTTGCCCAGTTGATTTCATACAAGGGACGCTATTGGCAGATGGCTGAGAAGCTAGATTGCTTACTTTTCTCTCTCTCTTGCACTGACTATCTGTGATCCTGACGTATGGGGATTGAGCAGGGGGGCTGTTCGCACACCTAGACGATACGGATGCTCGTCTAAAAATGCTGAAAGATTATCTTCACGTTGCTATCTTTTGTGCAGCTGCTTCCTGAAACGACATGCTGCACAGTGCTTCGCATACTTAAAAGCTCGAAGGGCACGTATTGATTTTTGACTGAAAAACAAACTCTGTCTCTCTCTCTCTCTCTCTCTCTCCCTGCTCCTGACGGAGGGGGTGTGAGCTGCCGCCTTCAACAGCTTTGTGCCGCGGTGCTTCGCATACTTAAAAGCCAAACAGCCCTATTGATTTGTTTGCTTTCTCTGTCTTTATGACAGTCACTGCTCCTGACGCACACTCCTTTGAAGAGGAAGATATGTTTGCATTCTTTTAATTGTGAGACAGAACTGTCATCTCTGTCTTGTCATGGAGCACAGTTTAAACTTTTGAAAAAGAGACAAATGTTTGTTTGCAGTGTTTGAATAACGTTCCTGTCTCTCTACAACCTCCTGTGTTTCTGCGCAAATCTGTGACCCAAGCATGACAATATAAAAATAACCATATAAACATATGGTTTCTACTTCACGGATTTTCTTATTTCGCGGGTGGCTCTGGAACGCAACCCCCGCGATGGAGGAGGGATTACTGTATTTATACTCGCTTTTCTTTAACTTTTAAACTCCTAAGTGTTCGCATCTCTCAGACCACACCCTGTAATGGTGATGTCACATGAAGCAGCAGAATAGCCAGTGAATGAACAGATATTGAACATGACTTGTGACCAATAAAAGAAGGGGTAGGTTCATTTCATTTTACTTCATTTTAAAAGCTCAATTCCATATGAATGCACTTCTGTTTTGTATACATTTTCCAGAAGTGGATTAATTTGAGAGCTAATTGATTTGTTATACATCCGACAACTGAAAAATAAAATCCACATCATAATAAAGAGACTTTAGCAGAATCATAGTGTAACCAAATGAGGCATTATAAAAAAAATACATGTAAAATGATTAGAATGTGGACTGAGGTTTTAGAAAATTGAATTTGCTGAGCTAAAAAAACATCACCGCTGGAAACAGCGAGGCAAACAATTCACACATGGCCATCATTTTTTAACATTTCAGAAAGATCGATTTTTTGCCAAATGTAAAATTTGGACATGGCCTTGATTCCAGACTACAGAGGACATTCCTCTGAATATATTTCACTTCTACCATATCCTGCTCTATTTCACACTAAAATCATCCAAGTCTGTCGAGAGACATTCTGTCCTTTCCACTTGAAAGTGAAGGCATGTTATTACTTTATTAGCTATAAGCATGCAGTAAATTGGCGACTGCATATGATTGGTAAATGGTAAGAGTACAGCTGACAGTTTATGTAAAATAAACCTCTGTGTAGCTCTCTCTAAGGAGCATTTATTCAACAACATGAGTGCCAGCTTCAATGAGAGCATGTTCTGTTACACAACACCAGAGAACCAAGTGGTGCATTTAGGGAAGAGCTGATGGTATCCATACACTGAAAGATGAACTCATCTGTAGTTTGTTCACACAGCGAAAACAAAAGAGTCTGACAGCTCCTCTGCAACAGTGTCTATCACACTCGAAAGGCACACTGATAGGGTAACAGATGCAGTCAAATTACAAGCTAGACACACACAAAACATTTTCATTTTCCAGTCACATGCACTTATTTCACCACAAAACAATTCAGAAGATTGTTTAAAATTAGTGACTATAATGATCCACTGGTCTACAAAAAAATATTTTTTGTTTGCTTCTGGGAACTTCAGAGCAGCTCCTTATTAAGTTTTTTACACTGATTTCATATATGAAATCGGAATTAAGCTAGCACGTCAGGTATTTGAAATACACATCATTGACGTTTTGACACTTTTGAATATCAAAATAATATATCAATACAATATCTGGAGTTTGGACTATGTCCCACCAAAATTGTTTTGATGTGTTTATTCTGAAAACAAACCAGAAGACGATACCAGAGACACGTTAAAGCATATTTATGTCAATTTACCTCAATATAAAAGTGAGGTCAGCGCGCCCAAAAATGTTGGAGGCACTCGCTTTTATGCTTGTACTGCACATCTGTCTCTCTTTGCCAGAACCAACAGTAGTCACCCATTTTGCTCAGAGTGAATTTTCCCCGATATCAGTTTCCCATCACCTTTATATGTTGATGAAATCTTTCCCCATGCTCATCTCTGACATCGCTTAGATTTGGTGGAAAAAAGTCGAGACGAGAATGTAAAAAATGCGTTTTCAGTGACATTCTGGCTCCCGTAAGCTAATATACTTTCAGCATATTCTCCACAAGCTCAGTATAATTCTTTGCTCTGTGCTTGTCAAGAAAATTCTGGACAACCTGCACGAATGAGGGTGCTGATTCAGTTAGCTTCAGCTTCTTTTTGAACTCATCGTTAAGCATCAGTTTACGGATTTCAGGGCCAACAAAAACACCTTCCTTAATTTTGGCTTCACTTTCTTGAGACCAAACTTATTTCTTAAATGCTGAAACACATCGCCTTTACTGTCCAGTCACCCTAGTTGTCCAAGACCTGGAACATCATAACTAAAAAACAGGACGTGCTGGACGAAAACGGTTTTCAGATTTGGAGTCAACAAGTGAAATTTGTTAAAGTACAGGTGAAAGAATCCCAGTAGCAAAATGCTTGTTGACCAGTGTGATTAATTCTTCATTGTGAAAAAATCTGTTACAAATAAATAAGATGTTACATTCACTGCATGTGTATGATGTTCAGCTGTCTATATTACACAGTATACATTTATTATCACATTCTAGTTTATGCAGTACTCAAACATTTTGCAGAGACATTAGAGTGGATGCTATATACACAGTAGCAGTTAAACAGAAATCTGAATCACGACTAAATTCTGAGCTTAATCAAAGAAACATATCTGGAGGTGTATATGAGTCTTTCCCTCTTTCAATTGCTTTATGAGAGTCAACTGTGGAAGATTTTTTATAATGAAAGGGAAAATCTTGAACCTGGACTTATAGCATAACATGGTCAAATAGACATCACACTGTCCAAGCAGGAGTGGATCCACTTGTAATGTTATTCGGCTCTCCATTTCCCAATCAAAATTGTTAGAATGTTAGAAAGAACTGTGCAAAATTAAAGAAAGGACAAATAACAAAAAAAATATATTCTACAAGCCCAGAAGAAGAAAAGAATGTCAGAGAGTGAGAGTTTTTAGAAACCAGACTCCATAAATGTTGAGAGGATTGGTGTCAGTCTTAGTGGAAGGGCTAAGATGTCACTTTAAACACTGACCTAGTCTAAAGTGGTAAGTGTTATGATTAATATCTGTGGTTGGGTGCAGAAATTACAGGTTGGGATACCAACAGGGTCGTCTGGTTTAATTAATGTGGCCCAACAAAAAAACTGGCCTCAGTACAAATAGCCTCAGGGGCAAAACAACAAAAGTGTTTGTCTCTTGTTGATTACTGGAGCTCCGTCTGGCGGGTCACTCAGATTGCAAAAGACACATACTTTCATGCAGCTACTAATATCGCACAAACCAGAAGGGACGGAGCTAAGTGTCCTCACTGGGTGGTCTCTCAGTGCTGCGGGGACATTAGGAGAAGAGAATGTTAGCAGCAGTGCCCTCTCTCACCCCGGGTTATCACATACCGTGACTGAGCCCATGAGGAGATCTTCTGATGCACATGTATGCCATATCATAATTCAGTTTTTTTTATGTATGTATTTTTTATGCTTGTACACATTTTTGGGTCTCAGAATAAAATTTTGTTCTTGATTTTATGCTAAGATGTATTTTTCAGGTAATTATAAAATATTTATCACTTTTTCCACTGCCATCTTGAATTTATTGCATTCCACAATTTTGTGTGTCACACAGCATCTGACTGGCCTGTGATGACCTTTCCTCATCCAAATCAGTTGATAAATCAAAATAAATATCTGTGTGGTTGTTGTTTAGGGCCCCTTTTTTGGTTTTGACTTTAATTTTTTATTTTTTTTAGGTTTAGACAAGAGATAGAATGACCCCTCTGTAACAATCTTTTCTAATAGTTTTCATGATGTTTCTCCCAGTCAGATCTCCAATATTCTAAGTTTGCTCCTTTTTGGCAAACTAAAATATTAAGTGTTTGCATGAATGTTCTTATTGATGGCCTTGTGTTACATCCAGGTTTGGTTCTTGAATTATGGGATAGTTTCTGGCTCCACACAGCACCAGATGGAACAGTCATTCCATTCAATGATGGTTCCTAGTGCCTGATGTTGCCTGGACAGCTCCTGTGTTTATGAGCTTTGAATGTTTGCGAAGACTGTAAATTCACACTACCTGGAAATGAAAATGTACATTTTGGGCAGACAAGATTCTAATTATAATGGGTTATGTTATGTCTTCTGAGTGATGGAGAACAGTTTTTATCTCATTTATGGAATCCACCTTGATCAACAAAAACCAAATATACTATTTAAAGAGGCAAGCTGCCAAAAACAGTTTTGCACCATGTGTGTCGCACTCGTTGTCCAGTTTTCTTGGATATAGTTTTGATCAGTGAATGTAGATTTGACTCCTTCAGGATTTAGTAGCTCTACAGGCATTATTTCCTCCTCATTCATTTTTATCTCCAAACATCAAACTACATTGTGTGCAGTGACCATTCACCTCAAATCAGGAACCACCATACATTGGCTTGAGACGTGATTTATTTTAAGCATAATCATCAAATACTTAATTAAATTTAGATTTTTTAGCTTTTATTGTCTAGTAATCCATGATAGCGTCTTGGCAGCCATTCAAGAACAAGCCCATAATCTAGCACTCAAACTTATATAGAGCTAATTTTGCATTACTAATTAACAGGGGCATAATTAGCTCTTTTGAGGTGATTTTATTTTGGGCTAAAATTCTGCCTGAATTTACTAAAGCAAAATATTCATTGGAGTCAAAAACTCTACACATGGACATGGGCATCACCTCGGTGTTGATAGGATGGGGCTGGTTGGGGGGCAAACAGTAAATAGTAATCATGAATCAATGTTTAAATGTAATATTTTGTGAGTATATTAGGACAATCAGTTTATTTCAGAAACCTTAATCCAATTTATATCTTTATGATTGATGCGATTGCATGATGAAAGTGTGGTTATGCTGTCACCATCAGTGTAGGATGCTTTTAATACTTAAGGGTTTAATAGAAAGCCACCCAACCTAAATTCTGGTAAGATAGCTGCTAAAAGGTAGCTTTTTCTTTTCACTCACGTAGCACCGATTCAATCTTTTTAAAGAAATGTGATATGCAAAAAAAAAAAAAAAAGAAAGCCTATATAGCTCAATTGCTACATGATTTCTGAAATGTTGCACCTTAAGCATGTATCTTTCTGAGTGAGTCTTCATCATTTCAGATATTGTCACCCTGCTATTTTACATTATACCTTTCCATATCTTGTTCCCACCAGTAACGGCTGCTCTCTCCTGCTGTTAGGCTTCAATGTACACATTTTACGGTGATGATTTCACTTAAAGCATCTCTAAGCACTTGTGAAATGCTGAAATCATGGACGTCTGGTGCTGTAAATGATTTGAAGTCAGCACATCAGCGTGTCACTGGTATTCTTGATTGTCTTTTAGGTCACTTCTGTCTGATGAATTGCTTTTTATTAATTTTTTAGAATGGGGCCTCTTAGTGGTTGGGGGTCCCTAGGCAGCATATGCTCTGTATAAACCCTATTTGCACCTCTGCTAGATAATCTAATACTTCTGTTATAAAAACAGGGGTGGACAAACAAAGTGTGGATACATGGAGAATATACAAACTCCACACACTGAGATTGACCAGATCAAAAACTGACTGCATATCTCTGATACTATGAGGCAGAAGCACCATATGATCCTATCAAAAATGGGCAAATATAACTTAACTTCATTTTATTTGTATCTGCTGCATTGTATGTATTTCAGGAATTGTATGTTATCTTAATGCTTGTTTTGGACCACTGCCTTTCCAACCAGAATCAGACCTGAACAAAACATGCAGATGTACAACACTGGGAGGATGCAGAGTTACCAGTTACTTTAACAAGGGGTTTTTGAAATGGAATGGCAAGTCACAGAAGCTGAAGGAACTCCACTTGAGCACCATCATTATTTAATTTCCATTGTCCATCTCAGCTGCAAAAGTACTTCCCTGTGTCTTCTTTACTGCTGACCTTATTAAGCAGAAAGATGTGCAGAAAAGAGGCAAGTAGAGCTATTTTCACAAATGGCTCTCAAGTGAATTTTTATTTCAACCTACAGAAGCCGTTTTATGTGTGTGAGAGAATCATTAGCTTCTCCTCTGGTAACATGAGATGGACTGCATATTTTTTGCTTTCTTCTTTTCTTTTTCCCCACACCAAAAAAGTAAAAAAAAGTCAAAGAAAATTGTTCATACTGCAGAGTCTATTGAATCTGTTGTTCAAAGCTTTTTACACCACTAATAAAAGCATTTTGATGATGTGCTGGAAATTATTATTATTATTCTTATTGATTTTCTTGTTGGCCTCTCTGTGATTTAACCAACTAAAAAAATGATTCCAATGTACAGTAGATGCAGAATTATTTAGAACTAACTTTTTAAAAGTCCACCTAGCCCTCCATATTCATGGCCACTTATCCAATTCAGAGTCAGAAAGAATTCCATAAATCGACATTATAATAATTATATGAGTAAATGATGTAATGCTGCACATAAATTATGATTTTTTTTGTCTTTAAATTAAGCATCTGGAGAAGTATTGTTTGTAAGGAAATGGTTTCTCAATACTAAATTAAGGATTTCCTATAAAAAAGGTTGCTGTTGAAATTGCTGTAATATTTTTAATCGTTTCATTATTGGATGGTGCAGTGGTCCAGAAGTTAGCACTGACCTCTTTATGAATTCCATCAGGGTGTCATGAGAGTAACAAAGAGTGCTCTCTTTGTTAGTGTGCTTTTTCCCTTTGGGTACTCGGGGGCACTTGACACATTTCAAAGACATGCTGCTGTTTTCACTAACAACACTAAATATCCCCAGTGTGTGAAAGTGTGGCATTCAATAGATTGGCATCCAATTCAACACAAGCTGTCAGTTTATTTTTACATTCCCTTCATTAAATGCACAGATGGTTATTATATAGTAATAGGAAATCAATTTAACAGCGTAAGAGTTTTTAATTTACATTTTAAATCACAACTGACTTAGCATTTTGACAAAAACAAGCAAGTCATCCCAACATATCCTGTCACTCCCCAACCAGCTACTTTTACTAACATATATCAGTTCAAGATCTGGAGGTTCCCAATCTACTACTTCCCCTTATCCTATATATATATATGGGTTTCCATATGAAGAAGAGCTTAAGCATCTTAAGCACTGTGTTCTTGTTCATTTTTAAGCAACAGAATATCCACTCTACTAGTATCCAGTCTTTTAAAAAATATGCAATCTTGTCTTCTCCTAATCTTCCTTTGGTTAAACTGAAAAGGTTCAGCTCCTTTAATCTTTCCTCATATTAATCCTGTGTATTGACGGTCCTTAGCAATAACAGCTAACTAGTAATGTCTCTTTCTCAGCAATACTTAGCAGGATTAATCCATATCTGACAAAAGGCCACAATGGCGTACCGTAAGCACTGGAAGCAAGACCAAATTGAGATGTGGATATTTATGACACACATCAGATCAGCCAGGCTTTCTCTATGTAGACTTGGTATATTCACTCCATGTAGATTTTCCCTGGGTACTCTAATATGCCAAATATGGGGGCTATGAATTGGCCCAGTGTAAGTGAGTGTGGGTGTATAGATGAAAGTAACAATTGGTGTCCAATCTGTACTTTTAAAAATAACTAAATATCTGTCCTTCTATTTTCCAACACTAAATCAATATGAGATGTGGCAATTTCATGGCAGTATCGAGTTTAAAGATATGGCGCTACTCCAGTTCAAGCCATACTTACAAACAATTCTCCAATTACACACAACTGGCCAATCATTTTAATCTGCACCAGCACAGAAGACAAGGTAATTTCAGTGAGGACACAGCAAGAAGATGCACATTCCATATAGATGGTACTAGAAAAGGTTTGGCTAATCATTCTCCCATTTGTCGAGGTAAAGGTGATAGGGAGCCAGTGTATGGGATTGTAGTCTACTGTAGGGCAAGGTAATCATGTATTTTTGCATTTCTGGATCCTGACCTAGGGGTGGCCTGAAAAAATGATGGAAGGACCACTTGAACAATTCTCTCAAGGCCTACTCCATTCCACATGGGCAGCCTGAGATGTTTGTTAGTGATCGCACGCTTTGAAGATGGACCGTCATCGAAGGAGTCCATTACTTTGAACAACAATGGACCCATCAACGAGAGGAAAAGAGCAGCAAAACATCTCTTTCAACAATTCTGCTCTTTGTGACCTGCCTCCACTTTTTCAAAATCAAGCTGCTCTCCCACCAGCTTACACATAGAAAGGGGAGTGACAGAGTGAACAAATGGAGGGTCAGCCATGATAAAGAAAGATTTATCTTATATATGATGGTTGTATTTTTTGTTTATTAGTTCTTTCTAAATTAAATGTTTGTCAATTCACAAGGGGGTGATCTTATCAGAATATAACTAACCACTTTACAGTTGAAATTTGGATGTATAACTACTCTGTATATGAATGTTGTATGTGTACATGTTTGCAAATATTGTATGGTGTTTTGTGTTTTTCATTATTTATACTATGTATGTTTCTATTTTGCGGTGGGCTGGCGCCCTGCCCGGGGTTTGTTTCCTGCCTTGCTCCCTGTGTTGGCTGGGATTGGCTTCAGCAGACCCCTGTGACCCTGTAGTTAGGATATAGCGGGTTGGATAATGGATGGATGGATGGATGTTCTTATTTTGTAGTGCACTGAGGTGATAGGTGGAAGTGCACCAAATAACACTAATTGATGCCCCTCTTCAGACAGTAATAGATTTAAAATGTCTTCCATCATTTAACAGGTACAGTTTTAAAATGTACATGATACATTGTTGGGTCCTGCCATGTACCAAGTGATACTGGGATGAGATCTAGCTACTGGGACCCTGAACTGGATTAAACAAATTTCAGAACAGTAGAACAATTGGAGAGGAGAACAGGCTATTCAGCCCAACAAGTTTGTCCTTTCTATTCTCTTAGGTCATCCAAAATAATATCAAGTTGAGATCTGAAGGTCCTTAAAGTCAAGTCTGACTCTCCACCACACTGCTTGGTAGTTTATTCCATCTGTCTGTTATACATTGTGTGGAGAAAAACTTTCTAATATTTGTGCGAAATCCATACGATGTTAATGTCGCAGACCTCATTTTAAAGTAACAGTTGGCATCCACTGTACTAATTCCTTTCACAATTTTAAAAAATTCAATTATGTCTCTTCTTAATTTTAGTTTGCTTAAACTGAAAAGGTTCAATTCTTTAAATCTCTCCTCATAGGTCCTACCTCTATTTGATGTTGATCGGATGGATGGATGGCACATTGAAATTTTACTGTTTTTGAAGTATTTTTAGTGTAATAAAGACTTGTGATGGAGCCAGAATCTTTACCAGTCATATCAAGATGAATCAGATCTTACTAGGGATGCGATATTAGTTTGTTACAGAGTAAATTCCCAATCTAACCCATACAGGAAATTTTAAAGGTATTTTCATACCTAGTTCAATTGGACCAGTTTTTTTGATCTATGGCATAAGTTCCATGAAAATCTAAATTGTTTAGGGAAATGTGAACATGCCAGTCGCACTCTGGTGCAGACTTAAACAACCCTAACAAGAACCTTTCTAAAGGGTGGTCTTGATGTAGCACCAAGCACACTCTGTAACGGTCTGTATCAGATCTGAATGTGATTTGGTGCAGGACTACATGAAACAGTGTGCACTATGTGTGACATTTTGTGTGCTGTGGTAGTCACGCTGAGCATCTGCTATCTGTAATTGGGGAATCTCATTCATAGAATAATGAGTACAAAATTAACATGGAGCATTACAAACAATAAAAAAGTCATAAAAAATAATTCAAACACAGGTACAAATACTGTATAACACAATTCATATAAAAAGACTCGCTGAATTAGTTGCTCTATCAGAGCAGCATATGATTCGGTCTCAGAGCCTCTTTTATGTGTTGATCATTACACCAAGACAGGTGCAAATTTACTTGTGATCGGGTTGATCAGAACGCATTCAGAGGTGGCAAGAAACAAAAAGAAGTGTCCTGTGAGGCCACTGATCAAACGTCCTAATCTTCCACTATAAGTACACCATGAGTACAGGTGGGGCATTCTCTCATTGCGCACATTAACATGTCAGTCAATGTTAAGCAAGCATTCCAAAATAAACATTATTAAAAACTATGTAGCTACAAAAGTTAAGCCAGTTAACATGAAATCTGAGACTAAAATGAGGTTATGTTCATATTCTGGCTACTGTTAAATGAAAATCGTGTGATAAGTCTACTATCATAAAACTATGATTTTTATGATAGCAGTGCTTGTCTTCTGTTGTACATTTGGTTATTTAAAATGCGTCCATCACTGCATAATTTTCAACTAGTCTTCTCATTAATAATTATGGAAAACGCAGAGGTGTGCAAATACCCGCCATTAATTTTTTTCCTGGGACAAAAATATTTCTGCCCAATGAAAGAAGTCCATGAAAACTCCTTCTGGATGTTTAGTCTGTTTAAAACTTTGCAGTATGACATGCAACCAAACTATCTGGAATTTGAAACAAAGTAACTTAATGTCCCCTGACTTGGAATGAAGCATACAGGTTATGTGTGTAAATAGGCTTTAAGATAACAAATAGATGCAACACATCTTATGGATGCAGAAGGAAATAAGAACAACTGGGACATTGGGTAAACATACAAAGTCCTCACAGATACTGAAGCAGGCTGGGATTCCAACCAAGATGTCTGAAGCACCACTAGTTACTACTCCACCATGGTACTTCATTTACACAGTATGTTGAATTTATTGAATTTTACGTTAATTGCTATTGTTAGGGTCTTTTTGAATAAAATGAAATGAAAAAGTGCTGCAATTCTAGGCAACAAAGAAATTAAATGGCACTTCTTGTTCTTTATTAAGCCAATTTGTGTATTAATATTAATTACTGGTGTAAGTTAAATGAAAGCCGTACTTCTTTTCCACAAATGGATAGCAGACTCTCTCCTTTCCTTTCCTTTCCTCTCCTCTGGCTTACTGTGCACCCTGTCTAATTGTATTTAACAGACAAAGGCACCTCCAAGTTATTCAGCTTATACAAAACAGCAAGGTGCTTTGAAATGAAATCTATATTGAGGCAATCCATTTCTGTCTTCCCAACAAAGCAGAGACAACAAATAATAAATATGAGACTTTTAAGAAATGCCTCGAAGGCCTGCTGATAAAAAGTGCCACTTCCTTCTTTCATGCAACACAGACAAACACAGCCTTTCAAACTGATTAGCGCTTTTCATCAATATTTGGATTTTACCTGTAGGGGTAGGAAGTTTATTTTTATGCTGGTTTCATTAAATATCGCCATGCCTCTGTGACCCTTCATTGACTTGTGTGGTAAGCAATCCAAAAGCTAATAAATCCAGCACACACAATAATGTCATCTACTATCCCGCCCTCTCATTTTAGCTAAGGGAAAAAGGAAAAAAAATGCAATTGCTTTTTCATGGCAGAATTTTGACCTGCCCCTGGTATGCAAAGGTTATTACTGAAAATAGTAATATTTCAAACTTGACTGCCTCTGCCAGGATTTGACGTTTAGCCGATTTTGCCTGAAATTGGAAGTTATATATTACCCCTAATCTTTAGGCAAATGTCAACCATTGAACTGTGTACTTTTTTTTGGGGGGGGGGGGGGGGGGGGGGGGGGCATCTTATTGCAAATATCTTGTGATTCCAGAATTAGATAAAATAACAAAATCTCTAATGATTATGCCTTATCCCTTCATTCCTGTTTTATGACTGTTTATATCTAGATGTGAAATTTGTGATGCTGCCTCATGCACTGGAGGCCCTGAGTTTGAATCCTACACCTGGTTGTTTTCTTTTCGGTACTCCATCTTACCATACATCTGTCATGCATGCATGTCTGTGGACCACTCTTTGGGCTCATCTGAGGAATGTATTACTGTCCCGGGTTGATGGGGGCACCGGCTTCTTCTGTGGTTCACTCCACAGCACTGGGAAAACAACCAATGAGGGCAACTGACTCAGAGCAACTGGTCCCCAACCTATAAATCCTGCTGCTGCCAGAAGGAAGTGTTCAGTCTTCAACCAAACCTACTGCAGGATGGACTTCCTTCCTTGCAGTACTTCTATTAAGTTACCTGATGGCAGTCTGATTATAGAAAGCTTCCTAATATTCATTGCCTTTACTTATAATTTTGTTAACAGGGACGGATGGTTTGGTACTCCAACATTTTCCAGTGGCAATGTGCAGTTCTTTTCTCGACCACACATCCCAAATATGTGTCTATAATGCATTGTTTTCTCATATTAGTAGGGGTATTTGCCCCCTGCTCGCTTTGCTTGACAACCCCACACTCCCTGCCCCGCCTGCACTTTGCGCCAGCAAATTTACATCTCTGTCGCTCACGTATGTGGATTTCACTTTCACCAAACACTCGCGGATAGGCCTCTCCATTGGGAAGAAACTCTACTTTTCCCTGATGGCAACACAAATTTGACGATCTACAAGTCTCTGACTTAAAGTTTAAAGCCAAACAATATCTACATTCTCCTTTCATATCACCTATGTCCATATATTCGATCTCTTTTTGCTTTTATCTTTTCATAAAAATCGCATTAAATTTTGATTCCGTGTTTGGAATTACATCGTGACAACACAATATATAACTACCCGTGAATGAATATCGTTTCTTTCTCTCTACAAGAAATGTGTCTGACAATAGCATTCACACAAATGAGAAATGATTGAACCGTGTGCATGGTTATGTGGGAAGGACTTTTTCAAATCTCTTTGTAGAAGCTCTTGTCTCTGTCGCGGGATTTCACTTTCACCAAACAACAAATCTTTTAATTCTCGCGGATATGCCTTTTCATTGGGAAGAAACACTACTTTTTTTTTCCCTGATGGCAACACGAATTAGAAGATCTACAAGTCTCCAACTTAAAGTTTGAATCCAAGCAATATATTCGATCTCTGTTCGCTGTTGCGTTACTTCACCGAGTAATAATTTCCATTTGTTTGCGCTAATGTGATCTTTACTATCCTTTTTTTTTGAGACTTTCGAATGTTCGTACTTCCATTATCTCTAAACTGCTCTGCATATGTACCACACCAACATTTTTGAGTTCTTTGCAACATTCTACTTTGTCATCTGCTTTGTCTTTGGCCCCGGGCGTGGTTAAATCTCTTAGAACAAAGACTTGTCTCACGGTACGTGAAAGTGTCTCTCTGAGAAAATCATGTCTCGTCTCCTTCCAAGATTTATTTTTATAATAAAGAGATATTTATTCTTATTTTTTACTGCATTGAGCTAACAAGTGTAAGTGAAGTAAATTGAGACCTGAATTGCATTTTTGTTTCAAACAGCAATAGTCTTATAATGTCTTCCATCATTTACAAGTCCCTTTTCAAAATTTACCTTCATACAAGGTTTGTTCCTGCAATGTGCCACATGCTCCTGAGGTGGTCTACAGCTTAAGTTAGGTTAATTGCTGATTCTACAGTTTGGTAAGCTGCTGATTCTAACTTGGTCCTATTATGGACTGACACAGGGTTCAAGACTGGTATCTGCCTCATACTACTGGGAGAGCCTCTAGTCTCTTGTGGGATTAAATTCCTTTAAGATTGTTATGCTATTTTTATATCTTGCCTGGGTTATATGGAATTGTGCTTACATATTTTCAGTAGCACGTATGACAATGAACATGAGATTATTTTTTTAAATAGGTTGTATTTATTTCCACAAATACACATTTCAAAAGAAGTGGTATACTATGCCAGTCAAACTGAAATTTCAATAAAGCATAAAAAAGATAAAACATCAGTCTAATCAGAAATACAAGCAATCCCATATATCACGGAGAGAGCTAAGATTAGTAATGTTAAACTCTTGTGTGGTATAAGATTCTAGTATTTATTTTCATGCCCACATCCATAACTCTTAAACCCACTTTATCTACTTTAGTGTCATGCAGAGCCAAAGCCTGTCATGGGCGGAAAGCAGGAAACAACCATGAATGGGGCACCAGTCCATCACAGAGCATTCTGATATTTATTTAATTGCACAATTTTACTTATTTTACTTCAAAATGTAAAAATAAATAATATTAAATATATACACAGTATATATATATATATATATATATATATATATATATACTGTATATATATATATACAGTATATATATATATATACAGTATATATATATATATATATATATACTGTATATATATATATATATATATATATATATATATATATATATATATATATATATATATATATATATATACAGTATATATATATACTGCAGGACAAGATGAGACAGCCTTACAGGGCCAATTGCTCCCTTAATACACCGGGTGGAAGTATTCTTCTGTTGGGACGCCTGTGTGAAAACCAGCAGGGCTGCCCACCAGGACTACAACTTCCAGGCTGTTGGTTTCTTTGAATGCTGTCAGGTGGAGCTGCTGAGTAAGGACTTCTTCACTATAAGGAGGATCTGCCTGGACTGGAAGTAGAACTACACAATTAGTCACATATTATTTGTGATTACAATTACGATCGACTCGATATACAAATCATATAAAGTAGCAATTGCCGCTTTCCATTAATACCCCCACTATGTCAGAGATTCAGCTTTCTCGTTTCAAGCTGCTCTAAACAGCACATGAGTGTTGTAGTCAAGCACAGACACTTTCACTAAGCGCAATTACACGGGCGAATCACAGGCACTCCCATGTGCTAAATGCATTTTTAGGCGTTGATTTGATTTAAACAACAACTTTTAAAAAGTGTGAATGCATTTATTTTCTGTTTGAAGGATCTTCCAGAAAAATTTGAATAATATAATTTATGTTGAACCTATATCAACTGTGCCAAAATGAAGAGAATCATCGTTTGCACATATTTTATTTTCAAAAGTGTACTGTGCAAATTCTTAAACTACTGCACACAAACATTTAGTCTTTTATGATCATACAACATAGTCCAATATGAAGAGTTCTTGAAAGCCAAACTTTCAGCTCTAAGGCTGCAACAGTTTCTGATCTCAGACCAGCCCATCTGGCACCAACAATCAAGCCACGTTCAAAGTCACTTAAATCACCTTTTTCCATAATCTGATGTCCGGTTTGAACTTCAGCAGGTCACCTTAACAAGGTCTACATGCCGAAATGCATTCAGTTGTTGCAATATTCACATTGTTAAATGTAATGTTTTTACATACATGTACAACAGACCCCTCAGGTTGTGTTTACATTAACTTTTTCTATCTTACATTATTGTTATTTAAAATTTTATTTTGTGCTTTGTGCATGCAACATTTGTTTTCTTAAAGTGGAACCCTAATTTATCATTTTCATGTTTAGAATTTTCTCACATTTTATATTTGAGAGTGGTAACTGATGGTGACGGCTGCTTTTTCAGAGGATTGTTTCTATTATGCAATATTTTTAAATATTTGAATATCAGTAATTAACTTTGTTACTATATTAAAAACTGTAACGCGAATTGTATAAGTGTGCACTATCTTTATTGTAAAAAAGAAAAATTATTAAAAACTATTTTTTAACTTTTCAACTAATCCAGCATTCAACAATTTCATATTAACAAATTATTAAGTATTTCCATGAAAAAATGGAGGTGTTACTGTATAGTGTGTAAACAGAATATAGTAAATACAGTTGGCAAGACAAGGTGATCATTTAATTGTATTGTTAATAGAAATAATCACAATTAGAAAATCAAAGACAGTAATCATTAATTATTAATTTTGTCATAATCCTTTGATAAACTTTATAAATCCCAAGGGGAAATTTGGATGCATACAGCAGCAGAAACATTAGAAACAAGGAATCAGACTCACAGGGCAAAAATACAGCCAATCAATCAATAAATGAATAATTAAAAATAAATAAATGTATGTCATGCACATATTTCAAAATGAACTTAACAAATACATTGGAAGGAAGTATTGAATTGCCTGATCCCAGGGGCCAGAAAAGACCCCCAGAGACACGTTCCAGCACAGGGTTCAATTTCTAGTTGTGCTGAAACTCTCCTACTGCCCTTCAGTATCTATGTGTGTTTTTCTTTGGTATTTTTCTCCATTTTTCCAAGTCCATAAACTGTACATCTTAAATTAACAGGAGACTCTAATCTGTCCAGGTATAAGCCTATGATGGCCTGGCCTATCCAGAGTTGTCCCTGGCTTGGGCTCAGTGTTGATCGTATTGTTTCTGGCTTCCTTTGATGCTTTATTGTTATAAACATGTTCAGAAAATGAGTAAATGTATATGTTCACAATGTTAGCTATACTCTCAGGACACATTCTATCTATAATAATAAAAGGCAAAGCCCTCACTGACTGACTCACTCACTGACTGACTGACTGACTGACTCATCACTAATTCTCCAACTTCCCGTGTAGGTGGAAGGCTGAAATTTGGCAGGCTCATTCCTTACAGCTTACTTACAAAAGTTAGGCAGGTTTCATTTCGAAATTCAAAGCGTAATGGTCATAACTGGAACATATTTTTTGTCCATACACTGTAATGGAGGAGGCGGAGTCACGTATCGCGTCATCACGCCTCCTACGTAATCACGTGAACTAAAAACAAGGAAGACATTTACAGCACGAGTCACACGCGGGAACGAAGGTAAATTCCGTTAATTTTTGACTGTCTTTTAATACTGTGTAAGCATACATATTAACACATGTGCAATTAAACGTGTGCATTTACGGGGTGATTTCTCAGGCTTAAAAGCTCACCTTTTATCAAACGCGGGAACAAAGGTAACTGACGTTGTTCACTGTCTTTTAATACTGTGTAACCATACATATTAACACATGTCCAATTAAACGTGTGCATTTACGGGGTGATTTCTCAGGCTTAAAAGCTCGCCTTTTACTAAAAAGGTAAATGCAAAACTATTTTCAATCATTCTATGATCTGCTTCTCACAACTGAAGGCACCGTGGCTGATGGTAAATGACGTTAATTTTTGAGTGTCTTTTAATACTGTGTAAGCATACATATTAACACGTGCAATTAAACGTGTGCATTTACGGGGTGATTTCTCAGGCTTAAAAGCTCGCCTTTTATGAAACGCGGGAACAAAGGTAAATCACGTTCTTCACTGTCTTTTAATACTGTGTAACCATACATATTAACACATGTGCAATTAAACGTGTGCATTTACGGGGTGATTTCTCAGGCTTAAAAGCTCGCCTTTTACTAAAAAGGTAAATGCAAAACTATTTTCAATCATTCTATGATCTGCTTCTCACAACTGAAGGCACTGTGGCTGATGTTACGTCACTTGCTGTCCGACCATAAGCTTTACCTGGTAGGTAGCCGGACACTCACTTCACTCCCTTTCGGGAATCGAACCTCTGAGGTTTTCTTTTGTTCTTAATTAAAATTTAAAACAAACACTTCACCGCTGCTAAGCCCCTCTAGCGCTGACGTCTGAGGTTCGATTACCGTAAGCAAGTGCAGTGACTGTGTAATTACATTCACGGCATTCGTAGTCTGATTCACAATCTGATTGTATGGGTGCTTACTTCCAGGTAACGCTTACACTTGGCCACCAAGTCAGCTCGAAGTGATCACTCGAGTAAAGGCAGCTTCACAAAAAAACTGATCCTTAACAAACTGTTATTAGTATATTTTCCCTCAATTTAAAAACGTTTTATTTTCTTCTTAATAAAAATTTAAAAGCGGTACTTCGCCGGTGCGAAGCACGTGGATTTGACCGACTGACACATACAGACATATTCATGAGTGCAGGTACTTCGGAAAGAAAGCACCGCGTAAACCTAAAGTTTAAATTAACTTCATAGACCTACAAAAGGTTGCCATTCATTTGAGGCAAGATTGCTTTTCTTCTGTACAACTATACGTTGCATTCTCAAAAGAGTGTGCTTGCACGGCTTCGGATATAGATATATATATATATGTATGTCTATATATAAATATGTAAGCTTATAAGTACTGCCTTACTTCTCTTTAAGAAAGGAAGATGTAATGATACTTGATTTAAACGATTCCATGTCTTCCTGGGTTTGCGTAGCTTATTGTCTAAAAAGGAGAAACCCTCATTTATAAAACTTTGCTGCAGATGACTTAGCTTATTGTCAATATCTTTACACGTTTTTTTAAGACTTATTGACTGAAACGTGCTTTCACGAAAAAAGTTAGGGCTTTGCTACAGGATACACCCTCCACAAGTTAAGCAAGTAAAAATAAAATATATATTTCTGTTTTATTTAAACCTTTTAAGTTCGTATGCATAGCCCCATTTGGCTGTTTAATTTTATTTTTTCTTTCTTCAGTAATATTTTATCTCCTTAAAGAAAAAGAACATATCCATGTTACTTTTTTTCTATCTCTGTAGTAATATTTTAGTGTAAAAGAATAACCAGTATTTACACTTTTTATGTTACTTTATACATTTATTTTACACAATGTTGAAAAATTAATAAAAAAGCTACATATTTTGGCAGCTGCTGCTTTCATTTTCAATAAAATGAAAAAAGCTCTCCAAGACAAAACGTCAATAAAGAAGAAACAGTTTGCACTATCTAAAAATCAGAAACCCTCATTTATAAAAGTTTGCTGCAGATGACTTAACTGAAAATAAATGAATAGTTCCTATGTGTATAATACATATTTATCTATTTTACTTATGCCTTTATTCCACCAACTTACAACATCTGAGGTACAATTTGTTACATTACTTTTGTTTTTTGCACAACATGCAGGTGAAGTGACTTCCTCAGGATCACACAGTGGTGTCAGTACCAGGATTTGAACTGACAAGCTCCGGGTTTGCTGAAATATTACTGAAGAAAGAAAAAAAACGAAAACGGGCAAATGGGGCTATGCATACAAATGTCCATCCATCCATTATCCAACCTGCTATATCCAAAATACAGGAGCCACTAAGTAGATATGTATATATACAGTATATATATATATGTATATATATATATATATATATATATACAGTTTATATATATATATATATATATATACAGTTTATATATATATATATATATATATATG